>NC_141788.1:15979119-16579119 GCF_054643075.1 Acanthaster planci
ATATATGAGACGTCGTAAATCCTGCCTGGGGAAGGTTATATTTAGATGCAGTAATAGGCCTGAATCAGTTTCGATAAATCATCATCCTTACAACGATTTTTGCTTAAGAGAGCTTTAAGTTAAAATCAAGCATTTTAGGAATGATAAGAACAAGTTAGTTGTTATTTACTTCAACACTTCACGCTCGAAAACACCAAACCATGCTAATTAAGCATAATGATAGCTTTCTAATGTTAACGGGGAGAAAATTGAAAACAAAAATCCGGAAAATTGTGTTGAGTCTTTGAAACAAGGGGATGTTACGCGAAAGCCGGTTAATCCTCGACGCAAAAGCGACCAGGAACGCCAAACTGTGACGTTGGATCTAACATCCTTCTACCCATTCGCAACACTTACAGCACATTTCAACTCAAACTTTCGCGTTCACCTGAAGTCTGGTCGGGCCTACCGCCTCTCTACGTAATATTCGCCGGTACCTATGGTACGAATAGTCAGAGTAGCCCCCTCCGAATCAAAATGACAAGATGTTTCCGTTCCAAGGAGACAGGGCACGGCACTGGCTTGGGCAATGCAATACGTTGACATGAATTTACGCTCAGCCTGGAAAACACCAGTTAAAAGCATCGACTATAAAAGCCACTTATGAAAGTTTCCTGATATCGTATTGCGGCTCTTTAGTGAACGACCAGTCTACTAAATTAAATTCTGATGGTAGGCGCATTCTAATATAAGGCTACCTTTCCTTAGGCCCGTGTGTGTACTTTTTCGTCCGTTCCATAATCCGCATCCGTTTGCCGTGTTTCGCTCCTGTACAGTTTCAATGAATTCCTTCCTCACCGGCTACGTAAAACAAAGTCGTGCGCGCGTGCAGGAAGACATCTTAAAATCTCCATCTCTTGATACAGTGGATGTCTTCTTCCAATTGGGTTTAAACTGACACATCCGCAGTGCATTTAGTTTTGCTCTGAATATTGATAAGAAAATCTTTGTCGATTAGGTCAATGACTGCACATTACATAGTTTTTGTTTCTGTGCCGCATATTTTGAGCGCTTCAACGGAGAAAAGGCCGTTCCCAATCGTCTCGCCTCCCTTTAAAATAAACAAAAAACCACCGGGACCCAAATCGATAGAAAACGGTAAAGGAAAGCTGCGGTAATGAATCTCTCGGTAAACAGCGGCTAATGAGCTTGTCAGCGGTAACATCACTTTTCACTTAGGCCTCGTTGGTCGCTGTCTATTCCGCCCGGTCTTGGGTTCCCCTATACCCTGGATTTGGAAGGGAAGCAGCCGACAGTTCAGCTCGCTCTCCATTCCAACCTCCTGTCTGTCTTGCCTTCTCGCTCAGGGTGATGGGGCCCAGCCAAAGCGCGTACAGTCAGTTGGAGGGAACCTGACCCCCCCATCCCCCGGTAAAGACTAAGTTTACACACGGGATTTTTATGTGGACGGATCAATCTCCCGCGTGTAGCGGGTGAAAATGTGCGAGCGGTTCGGGATGGATGGATGCCTGCCGACTGTAGCCGTTGCCCCTGTGAGCCTGAGTTCAGTCGTCAATCTTGCATGGCTTTTACGGTGTTCATGCACAATAACATGGGGCCATTTCGGTTATAAGAGGAGAACATTAAAGCAATAGGGTCCATGCAGATTCTGAAGAAGCTGTGTCGTGCTGCTTGAATTCAAAGTGTTTCTGAAGCTGTGGTTAAGAGAACTAGAGGTACGAAATTTTGACTAAAAATGGGGTGACTCTTTGGCGTATTCGGTACGTCTCACCCCCGTTGTAAAGTAAAGAGTGCATTTTGTTATTTAGTCTGTTATGACATCTGTGAGTCTACATTTTATACCAATCCTTCAGCCTCTTTCCCTTCCTTCAAAACGCGCCTGACAAACTCCCCAATCAAAAATTATTTCGGGCCCTACATGTGTTAACACCGCCGAAGGGTCTCAGGACAACCGATGTTGACCATCTCGGCAACCAGTTCTAGAGCCTGTCCCCTCCACGAAAGAAAAAAAACGGAAACGATGAGTGAATATTACTTGGAGCACCTGACCGATGGAAATGTCTCAAGAAGAGGAGTGAGTCAAACAATATCACTTAGAAATCCTCACCAGACGAGAAAGCGAGACGCGGAAGCAGTCTTTGGTTGTCCGCTCAACCGAGCCACTGCACTCTGCCCTCTTGAGTCACGATCACTGGACGATTTTCGAGGCTTTTTTTTTTTCCAGAATTGCTGCTTGTTTTTTCAAACCGCATTGCTGAGCCAGCGAGAGAGACGTGGGGCCTGCCGTGCTAGCCCAGCTGTCTGCTGCCGGGCGGGGGTGCGTGTTTGAACTCGGTCTTCTCAAGGTGATCCGTTTTCCTGCTTTTACAAGATACACGAAGACCAGTTCCCTTTTTTGTCTCAGAATGTCCGTAATTACTCACCGTCGATCTTGAAAGAGTTTTGCATCAATGGCGAGCGCGTGTTTTGTCGTGTACTTATCGTACAGACGGGTTCGTGTCAGTGTAGCATTGTCGTCTAGTCTCGGGCCGTGTCGTTTTATCTTTGTAGCAGCCGTGTGTCTTCATTTTACCGTTATCGTCCTGTGGGTTTGCTGTTGTTTCCGTCAAGTATAAATACAAGGTCATAACCCCTCCCCTTATTTATAATAAAACTGGGCATTTGTGTTAAATTGGCCTGTAAATAAGTATGAACTTCCTCACTTGCACAAAACATGAAACTTGCTTGCAGAGACTATATTGACCTCTGTCAAAAAATAAATCGCACAGCGAAGCCAGCCGTGCGCTTACTTTTAAATTCATACAAAATATCTGAAGAATGAAGAAGTTGTAATGTTTTAAACATTTCCAAAACTTAGGGAGTGCCGAAAGTATGCCATGAGCCCCAAGATGATAAACTAAGAAAAACTTCCCAGAGATAGGGGTGTAGGGTGGTGATGGGCAAACCTCTTTATTGTTCACGCTCTCCAACCGCACTCATTGATTGGTGAAATGTAGACAATTGTTGTGGTCTTCCTGGACACGTGACGGGTAGAAGGCCAAAGGGCACTTGGACAGGACTGTCCAACAATCAGCAACAACCACACCCCCCCCCCGAATCTGATAGTTACCGGCTATGACCCGCCATGGATGCTGGGCCACACCGCGTCATTGATCGACCCACCGGCGAGGCTATGGGACCGGGCAAACGCGCGGGGCCGGGGCCACAGTTCCGTATATCTCCCTCTGCCAAATCCTCTAATTTTCCCCCGGTACTGAAACCATAGACAATTGGGAAAACCACCAATCGGCCTTTCCTACAATGGCGGCGAGATTTTCCCTGTCTTCGTCTCCTCTCGCCACCGTCTCTCCTATAGTCAAATGAGGGGGGAAAATGGCGGGCCGGTATCATTTGATGCCGCTATCTCGAGTGGTTCGGGGAGGATTAAATTAGATTTCTTCGGAAGCGGAATCAATTGAAATCGTAATCGAGAAAACCCCGAAAATCCGCTGCTTCCCTTCGCCCCTCGGGCGACTCGACGGAAAGCTCTTTTTAATCGAAATGGGAAAAAAAATGGAGGCTTGCGGCTTAAATTTATTTGCGTGTATGTGTGTGTCGTGATTTACAACAAAGACTGTTGCTTCTCGATGCACACCGGCGCTTATCAACGAGCAATACGCTTTTCTGAGGAGAGGCAGCTGTAGAAGTACAGGTGGCCGTGGGCCTGTATGTCTCTTCTCCTCGCTGGGCCACTGGGACCGAAAAATTACAGTGAACTTCAGGGGAAATTTAACATTCTTGTAGTACTCATTTTGATTTCTTGAAGGAAAATTTTAAACTTTACACAAAATACAGTTAAACGTGGCAACAGGTATCGCCCGTGTCACGTTTTGAGTTTCGCTTGTTTATTAAACATGATTTGTTTTAATTTGTTAAACACGATTCGTTATAACATGGCTTTGGTGCCATTTCTGCAACAAACATTGCTAGCTTTGTTTAATTTGTTTTGTTTGTTTCCAGTTTGCTTGCTGTGCATTATCCATAATCTTCTTTACCGTAGCCTCGGTTCGAGCCTCTTATTATCTTATTCGAAGCCATCTTCATCTTGAAGGAAAGTTTTCAATCAATTATTGCTCAGGCTGGAACTAATGGCATGCACAGTTAAAATGTCCGCCTGATTGTCTGTGTTTCTGCCCTTGCTGTCTGTGACGGTCTCTGATTGTCTCTGATTGGCTCTTTAGTTTTCTCTCTTCCGTATCTCCCGCCATTCTTTCCAGCTTAATTGAACGCTGTTGAACACCGAAGGGACACTGTCAGACGACCTCGCGGAAAACACGGGGCGACTTCTCACTGTTTCGTCTTTAATTACAGTCTAATTTTTCCCCTTTCATATAATGCTCGTCTCTTATCGACCACCTGTGAATCCACACCTGAAAAGGAACAGGATGAATTATGCAGACGCCTGTCAAGGATGAGATGTATAATATTTCCCCCCTTAACTGGCGGTGTAGGCTGACTATCATTTCGCCCCGTGTATGTACCGCTCGGCCGGGGTGGTGTCCGATGCCCCAGCAGACCGGACCCGGCCGCTGCGCTGGGGCCGTGATTTGGCATCAATTATCGGCATTGCCACCTTGGCCCGACACGCTACCTGCCCCATGGACGGGGGCGAAGGCGGGTGTGGGAGAAGTATCTTAGGCCCACGCGGGTGGTGCGCGGGAGCGCACTTTACTTTCGACTCTAAAGCGGAAGATTTCGTCCCACAAAATAATACCTTGCGAATTACAAACATCTTTACACACACAGTTATTCCTTTCTCTGTTATAAGCGGCAACATAAAAATGAATATTCTCAGCAATCGTTTCAAGTAGCTCGTTTATTATAATAGAGTTTCATGAAGCGAGAGGCAGATCAATTCGCTCCAAAACACCCCCTCCCCATAAGCAACGGTTTCTGGCACGCATGGAAATAAAGACCGCATAGCGCGTAACACAGGTATACAAAATACAGACTCAGCCCGGAATTTTTCAATATTCAGCCATCATTTCGGGGTCATTTGCATCGTCAACGGATGCCACACCAATTCGCTTATTTGAAGTATGGTAGACAGAGTTAGAGGGCGCTATTTGGTCTGAGTCAAAAATCTTTTGAATGAACACATACTGCCCTCCTGTCCGTCAAACAGACTCACGGGCCTTTTAGGCTCCTACCATACGGGTGACAGTTATTCACATATTAAGGCAATGGAACAGCCTTCTAACTTTTTGTGTGGATGCTGATTTAACTGTGGTATTATAACGATGTGAGGAAGAGTAACTTTATAGAGATGTTTACTTACATGCAAAGGGTTTATTTCCAAAATGCGATTATAACCATTCGATAGATGTGCAATTTTTCTACCATTACGAAATACTGAGGAATAAAGGAGTGTACCAGATACCCCCTTTAAACATCACTTTTCACTGCATTGACTCATCAAGTTGTGTTTAGCTAAATAAACCATTTGAAACTATAACTGTAGGCAACTTAACGGATTCTGAAAGATACCAATATGGCACTTATCGCATTTTTAAAAATCTGCATACGAAAGTTAATCCACGGTTTCTATTAAAGTTGCAACAAGAACGTTGAAATAGCTCAATTAATTCAAATAGTGCGCGGAATTTCCTATCCACTTAGTAGACTTGGAGAAAACGCGTGGCCCAGTGTATCCCGAAAGGGTGCACACAAAAACATCACAGGTAAGAAAAATGACCAGCCGTGAAAAGGTCATTTCCTGAAGTACGAAGTCCAGAGTTTATGTATGGAGTGCAATGACAAACAGAGATGCCCAGTGTACTAGGGCTGCAAATGCTAGAATTTCGACTTTCGCAGAGTCGCTAGTCCGTTGCTTTAATCTCAACAAAGACATCCCCCCGAAATATGGAGAGATGTCACTTGAGACCTCTGCCTAAAATGATTGTGACTCTCTCCACGTCCCCATAGGCATCTGGATGGAACTACCGTGGCTCTTTTCAAATCAAATTGTTTTCGCTGGGGCCGGGGAAAGACGACCGGTAAACCTTCTAGCGCGGCCCGCTGAGATACAGAGAGAGAGGGGAGACGAATGAACAAACCGGCTTTCTTGCGTGTCATTCTGGGTCAAGAATGGAGGCTCTCGAACGGCTAATGCCCCAAATCGTCCCGGGCCAGCCCCACTCGAGCCTCTTACCGGCTTTTTGTGTTCTCTCGATCCCCTCCCTACCCTCCATCCTCACCTCTATATATCTGCCGCGCCGGCGATATGAGCTCGCCTGGGTACCCAACCTGTAATATAACTGCCCCCGAACGTCGTGCGTCGTCACCACCACTATACCATCATTATCATCTCCATCGTCCGTCCACCGTCGTCTCCTTGCGGGGCTCTTCGTCAAGAGCGCCCCGAGAGGGCCGGGCGCGGGGCAGATTGAGGAGCCTGGCTAGGGATCTAATTTCAACAGCAATCTCCTCTTTTTTTTACCAACATGCTGCTCGGGCCCCGGTCCAAGGCTTAGGCCTGGGTCCCGTGTTTCAATTCATTCCCTGGACTGAAAAGCTTAGGTCTGAGAGGGAGTAGAAAAAAAAAGAAGAAAAGAGAGACAGGCGCTGTCACTTCAAGGGCGTGAGAGGGGGAAAGCTTTCCAGAAAGGCCCGCGGCGACACCACGACAGGCCCGAAGTACCCCCGGAGAAAGGGACCGATGGCCGGTATAAGGCTGGATTGACACACGGTAGAAACTATACTGTCGTTGATGAGTGCGAATGCAGGGGCAAAACTTAAAAGCAAAATACAAACCGAGAGAGTATTTTGGTTTTAAAGGGCCTTCCACATTCTAAATACACTTCTGTCTTAAACCCTGAGATAGCGAACGGCTGGGTTTTCATGATCAGCTATGTTAGGGGACAGGTCTTTGTTTCCGTATCTCGATCATTTTGAGAGATGTGCTTTAAATATGACTACAAGAAAATCCAGTGTCATTTCATTATGTATTCACTGTATCCCACAATGGCATTTGGTCTAAAATGTTTTTGTTTCACATTGCTGGCAAATGTGTTATTGTTCGTGAGTCGTTTCGACGACGTTTTGGTCCCTTTATCGTAAACTTTACACTCTAAAACGTTCGGGTCAGATTGACCCAGAATTGGGTCTTATTCGGTATAACCCTTTTCCGGGTCAAATTAGGACCCAGAAAGGGTCAAATATGATCCGAAAGTGGGTCATATTTTGACCCAGAAAAGGGTCCTACCGAAGGGGACCCAATTCTGGGTCAATCTGACCCTGAAGTTTTTAGAATGTACTGAGATTTTGATACTCATAACACAAGGAATAGCAGTGGATTGATCCAAGTATATAATCAACATAAATTTCACTGAGTTGATTGTTTTCAGCTGACTAAAATGATGTATAAACTGTCTGCAGTTGTTCTCAGTTAAAGCAGCACCATACACCTGTAAGGATTGGTTTGTAAGATTGGTCTCCTGAGAATTGCTTATTTCGTTCAATAGAGGGCGGCCTTCATCAGTGTTGTCTTTCAATTAATAAAATGGGGTAAATCAAAAGTCTTTTTAAAACTAGAGTGCTTCTTTTCCAGCAGGCCTAATGCATTAATAATTCTGTTTTGTTGTCTATTTTAAAGCGTGTATATTATGTTATTAAGGCCTCTGGTTCCTTTCATCAACGATGACGCTCTCCCAGTACACATGTATCTCAAATGTGTTGAAGCATCTTTTGTTTAGTGTATATCAGTGCTCTTGTATTCGATTTAGATGTGGGTAAGAACATTTCTGGAACAGAAAGAAACATAAGTTTGTCTTCCGAGTTTACAAAATTTCATTTGCTTTTTTTTTTGAGCAAGTCGTCATTATTTTGATAAATGTCACTTGGTAGGCCTAGCAACATCAAAAACTTAAAAACTTGTCTTGTGAAATCGTATGTTCGGCTAGTAGAACAGCAAACACGTTCAAAAATATCAAACTTAACTAGTAATTTTAAAGTCATCTTCAGGAGAAGTATGAATGCTCAGAGTTTTATCTGTTATAGTGTAAGTTTTCGAGTGACATCAGACGGGCCGCCACCATTAATGCATGAAAACGAATAACTACCTAGAACACACAAAAAACTGTATCTTGATGGACAGAGCCAGTAGACGCAGTGCCTAGTGTGAGAGAGTGTTACAAGAGTAGTTAGTTTGCTGCCACCAACTGTCGAGAAGGTATCCAGTTACTTCATTGTTCTTTGCGAAGACAAATCAGTGTAAAGTAGCCGTATGATCAGACATTTTTGCCGTGCTGTATGACGCACACAGCCCGATCAGCCCGCCGGAATTATTACCGACTGTCCATCTGCCGTCTGTCCATCGCAGGCCCAACGGGGCGACGGATGAGCAAAGCAAACACGCTAACGACGGTACAACGAGCCCCTAATCGCCAATTAATATTACTTTCCTCTCAGTTATTATCAGCCACCACCCACACACACACGTATGTACAGGCCTATCGCTTTTAACACGGTGGGCCGAGAACATGGAAAGACGTTTTGCAAGACTGAAGTTTCAGCGTAACTCGAGATACGATCCGCGCTTGCTACTCTGCCCACTGACCACCTGCTGTGCAATAAAGCGGCCGCCCGAATCCCCGTATCTTGGGGTCCTCGGGATTTACCTTTAAGAAAAATGATACCGACGCTCCCCTTTTGCCTCTTGTCACTGTATATTCATAATCGTGCAAAGAAAAGTGTCCAGCATACGTCGACTGAGACAAGAGCGTACGGCGAGCATACGGCTGACAGCTTTCCATGCTGTCACCCTGGGCTGAATCAAATACAATATCGGTTTTTTGTATTTTTAGGACTTGAAAATGTGAATAATTCATTAAAAGGAGAGGAGTAGTTTGCCAGTGGAACGATGTATTGATTGATTTTGTATCTGGAGCAATGATTTATCTCACAAAGAAAAAGGTAAAACGTTTTTGTGATCAAACTTATAATTCGATTTGGCCAGTTTGACTACTAATTGATCAAAGCTTCTCGGTGGCATGAACCTACTTACGGTTGAGCAAAAATTGTCGGAATTCAAAAAATCGATTAATATACGGCATGAAAAGAGCCAGGCTGGCAAGAGGAGGGGTTGGGGGCGCTAATCCGTGCAAAATATTGACAGTCGCCACGTTCAGAACCCCCCCCCCCACTGTGAGTAGTTGCTGGATACTCGTCGCTGCTTATTGCTGTAAGATGCGGATAAGAAAGGAGGGACGAGTGATCTGAATATCACCTGCACGAGACTGAATCCGAATGAGATTACCGGAAAGAGGGATGCACATCATGTAAAAGTTCCCCGAACTGTCCACCCCCAGCAAAAATATGTTTTAATAAGCAAATGCCTTCGAGAATTTATATATTTATGTAATCATGCGTTCTTTTGAAGGTCATAATATTGACATAGGTGTTTTACAGGTCAACCTCTCCCACCAAGAAGGGGGTTAAAGGCCATCAACCGTATCATTTCTCTGGACTTAATGTATCACTCGCGGCAACAACCAACACTGGGCGCTAATCGCGTGATTGTCAGCCAACGACTCAACGGATGTACGCCCGTCAGGAGTCAGCCGGCGCCTTGCCTATCACTGTTTGTTCCACTCCTTTTTGACAATGTCTAAAAAAAAAAAAAGGATGAACTTTTGGGCTGACGACAGGGGATTTAGCTGTTCATATTTAGACGGGTCTTTGTGGGAGAATTTCTTGCCTACTTGTCGCCTCCTACAAGGCTTCTTCTTGATACACGCTGCAACAAAGGTTGCGGCTGGAATGTTGGAAGGAAAATTAAATCTAACCTTCTATGATTTGTGATTGTACTATTTAAAGACTTCCTGGAACTAAATGATAAAGCGATATCTACCGCTCTCAGGTGACGAGTTCATCGAATGAAAATAAGCAAGTCACACGGCCAGGCGTAAAGATAGAAATTAAAATTTAGAATCGTGTATATCAGTAATTGTAGACCATACTTGCTTTGGACGAATGCGAGTACGCACTACTTACCGCAACCAGAGTAGGAACTCTACACGGCCAAGTGAATGAAGCCAGATTATGATATGTACATGTACATGTGACTGTGGGTGCAATAGGCCACTGGGGAAAAATTGAACCAACTGCGGCGAAAGCGCCCTCTGCGAATTATCAGGCGATGCACCAGCTAATCTCCGCCTTATACTCTTTTATTTAAGTATTTCTAAGCAACAGAACTTGGTACCAGCAACCACACCCATCCCCCAAAACACCTTTTGCAAGGAAACAAATTTCTTAGTCTAAAGTAAACAAGTCGCTGCCTTCTTTTGCAACGAATACGTCTGAGCTGCCAAATAGATGAAAATGCCTTAATTTATTATCAATATCATTCACTATAACAACTCACAACGGTCACCTGACCCCCATCTTGGAAACTGAGAAACATTTTTGCCACATATCAGCGCAAAGGAATTATGCAACAGTAATACCGACCACACAAGGTACAGTAGCCTCAACTCCTCTACCTCTAGCCTCTCCCACACGACACCAGTACCCCTTTGCCGGCTCCCGGCCAGCATTCCGCGGTGCGACCACTGCCTCCTTGGACCATCTACCATCGTTGATGAGCAGTTTCCAACCCTCCCCCCCGGTCGTCAGGGAGATGTTGGAATTTTGTTTTGACACAATGTCCAGGGATAACAAACAAGCAACATTATGTACAGGGCTTACGTACCGATGGATCTGAGCAGCAAACATTTGAAAATATTGTGAACCGAGGGCGCCTCTTAAGTTCATGTTTAATCAACAAGGTCCAGTTAAACGCAGCCAGCCATTCCACGTTTCGTTTTACATTAAAAAAAACAGTGACATTAAAGTGGCAACTTTGGACGACCTTTTTCAAATGTCTGCTTTTTGCCTACTCCTTTTACCTTTTTGATCGTTTGTCTAGATTCTGAAACGGCTCGACCACGTGGAGAGGCCATGCAACCCTCCCAAAAAGAGAAAATAAAATCAAAACGATGCCAAATGACACAAGTCAACTTGGTTATACACTCCGTCCCTGGTGACATAGCTAAGACTTCTCGGGGGGCAGAGTACTGGCACACTACGGAGGCCTGTTTTCACAGAGGACATAATTCCATGTCACCTCCACCGGCCCCCTCCCCAATAGTAGTTCCCGGCTCTACATGCCAACGCCCTCTATCATTGCACTTTACAAAAGACTGGTTCCCTGTAAACAATCTTTGCCTAAATGAGATCGAAGGCGACAGGGATCCCGTTCGAATGCTTTGGCTGCGGCTTGAAGTTGCATTACTCTACAGGTAGTGGCTATAGGCACTGCCGTAGAGATATGTGTAATTTCCAGCCGCAGCCAAACAAATCGAACACGACCAGTGAACGGTGTGAAGTCTGAATTTGGGTAAATATTTCATTTTCAGGATTATAACATAATTACGGGAGTAAAAATTGCAAAATCAAAATTGTATATCAACCCTAACAGTCCCAAATCCTCCAGTTTCAATACGATTTTACGTACACCCTTGGGGGTTGGGTTACGCACAGAAAGACTACTGAGCCAGCTACTGAGCCAGCTACTTTCTCATCGTAGAATTCCCTAAAGTGACCTATTGGCTATCAGACAGCAAAAACTAATTTTGGATTTTTGCCTTGCCCGAAGTGTATTTTGTATAGGCCTACTCAGTGTATGCCCCCGAAGGCTTGTGAAAAAACCACAAGCGTACTCGGGTGGGACTCGAACCCACGACCTCCTACTAATTCACATCAGGCCTATCAGGTGGGGCAAAATCCAAATTAATTCCATCTCCCTGGCGCAAATACTAAATAGACTGAAATAGTTGTTTGCGGTCCCGCTGCTAGTGCTACATCTGATTAGAACCAACCAGCACCGCACCGGCAAGCTTGGTGGTCAAATGGTTAAGATGTCTGCACTAGTTAGCAGGAAGTTGTGGGTTCAAGTCCCACCTGATTACGCTTGTGGTTTTTTCACAAGCCTTCAGTGGCATACACTGAGTATACAGTGTTTAAATACACATCAGGCAGGGCAAAAATCCAACATTAATTCTATCTCCCCGGTGCAAATCCATCTTTGAAAAGAAAGCAAAAACATGTCCAGAAAAGTTCAATTTAGGAAGGAAAAACACCAAGTTGTTTACATAGAAAACACTTAGAAATTTTCAGACCAGTCTCATAGGGTTTGTGCACAGGATGTCGAATGGCATCCGTATATATTGCTACTCTTTCCACCCATTTTTATAGTGGTGCTTTCTTTGCCTTTCGTCTCGGCCTTTCATCTTGGCCATGTCAGCGGCTCAGGTTAGTCTCATGGTTTGATTTCCAGCATGTCCAGCTCAGTCCACTGTGGACTGGGTTTTCAGTCCCTGCTTGATTCCGTGGATTTTACCCGTGACTATTCTTCTGGGGTTCCACTCCTAGAGTATCAGACATTATGAGTTACAGTATCTTTTGAGCAGTCAACAAGAAATGCTTAATTGTTTCATTGACAGGAACCACAATGTTAACTAGAAATAACTGGCGATTCTTCCAGTCTTGGTTGGAGGTTGCTCGCCAGCACAACGCACCGCCACAGTGCCTCAGACGCAGATTATCCAGAGCCCAATCTCTTTCACCGTTTCCACAAACTGAAATCGTGCCACAAATCAGAAAACTCTCCACTGCAGTGCTTTCAAGCAGCTGTGTTTTACAGTCACCAAGATTGAAACCGGGCCGGCTGAGATGTGACACTGTCCTGACAAGTCGACTGAAGACTTTGCCATGTCGGCACGACGGCCAAATTTATTCTACTGTCGGATTCAAGACATCGGCCCCTCATCAGGCCATCCCTCCATTACTTGTTCTCTTATTTGTGAAGCCAATTGCAAAGTTGACAGCTATTTTAAGTGGACGGTGAGTCACTCCTTGATTCCAAAGAGAATTGCTGTTCATTGTTTTTACCACTGCAGAATGAGTTGACAGCGAAGATGAAATATCCATAAACATTTCTCAACATCTGGCAACACATACCTATGTCAGAAAGGCCTTACAAAATTTGGAAACACCTAGCCCAAAAGAGTTTGAATAAAATGGTGCAAATATGGACTCAAACCTGAGGGGAATAAGGTTTCTGTCTCACCAGTTGAATCATCCTCCCCCCCACTTTCTCATGGTGAAAAAAAATTTATGTGGATTGTGAATAATTTTTCAGACTTCTCCACAGCCAAAATGTAAAATAGCAGGCAAAAAGGAAGAATTTTTTTTTTATGTCATAAATTTGCCATTTACATAAGGTCATACTGGAGCAAAACACATTATTACTGATCTTGAACATCGCCCTCAAGCGTCATTTTGTTCTTGAAATGGTGGAATGGGATAAGGTTACACTAACTGATTGAAAAATGGCTGTAAATTACAGTATTTTGAGACGACCCAGCCAATGATAGATTAAAGTTGCACCATTGACCTTTTCATGCCTAAGCAAACGTGCAGACTTGGGAACTGAAATGGCTTCTTACCTAAAATTGTCACAACTCACCCTGTATTGTACATGTACATGTCTGCTGTTGCTATCGCTAGGGGCTTTCCAGAGCTACAGTGATGCTCAAATTTGTCTCTGTAGAATTCAAAAATTATCCATGCATGTCCAGTCTTCAGTGCTAGAGCGACATCTACCCCCCCCCATCTACCACTGTTTACAATCTTTGACCAGTTGTTGAAGATCTTTGCAACCAGTGTTCCTAGTCTTCTTATTTTTGCCCCATGCTGGCAAAGAGAATGCCAACCTCCAAATGCGACCTGGCATGAAGTGGCATTCCACGCTTTCCTTTTTTGAGGGTTCAAAGTCAAAATATTGAAGTGGAGGTCAGTGTTGTCATTTTGTAATATTTGGAAAGAGTAATCCGTCTGTTTAATTTTTATTTTTTTTCCCAGGATCAGATATTTAAAAATGACATTTTCTCAGCAATTTCGATGACAGCATCATTCCTGCCTGGTCAGAAATATTGAAACAATGTCAGAAACAAAGACGCAAAGCTGCCAGAATAATGTCACATTGTCACCTTATATTTTTACCCAAGTGTTCCATGTACATACCTTTGGAAAGCTCTCCTTTTGCTGTTTTTAAAAATGCCAATATCGCAATTTCTGAAAATTCCAACTTTCAGCTCACTTTGTGGTGATAGGTCACATATGCATGTATGGTCTTCACATGAAATCCTGACTTCTGAAGTTCATTTTGGATTGCTGAGGTTGCTCATTGGTCACAAACTTGACGTTCACTTAGTGAAGGACGACCAAATTTGAGAGATGCTTGCTAATGCCCTCACAGTACCTTCCGAAACTGGTGGAGAGCTCTACCCCACAACAAGCGGCAGTACTTCTATGAGTCCCTGCGCAGGCATAAGTACAAGATCCTGGCAGCGCTGCTGGGGCTGACGGGTGTCTGCTCGGTCTACTACTACAGTCACTTGCAGACAACGCCGTTCACCAACAGGAAGCGCTTCATTGCCTTCACGGATAGCCAGTTTAAGAAGATTGCCGCCTCTGAGTATGAAAAAGTAAGCGTGGCATTTGCTCCAAACCTTTTGGATTGTGGATGCAGTTTTCCATTTTTCCCCACCTGTGCATTTTCTAGTTCTTTGTAATTTTGTCATGTTGCATTTGAGTTGGAAAGGAAAGGCCCTCAAATCTGAAAATTTAATCAATCAATCAGTTCAATCAAATCAATTTCAAATATTGCATTCAGAACAGTTTCAGTTTACACAGATTTATGTCTTGCCAAGAATTACTGAAGAACTCCAAGAGCTGAAATTACTCATTGTAGAGTATCACATTTTAATAGTGAGATGTTTGGGAATCAGGGCAAATGTGTCCTTAGGCTAGGTACTTTGCAGCGATTGCTTCCCTGCTAGGCTGGTGTCGGTGGTTGATTAAACCTTGGTCTTGGCAAAGGAGTGTTGGCTGGCAGCCTCAACCTCTCCTTCAAGAGATGAGTTATTAGAAGGAATACAATCATGCTTGAAGGCTTCACCGTCGTCCCTCTCAGACCACATTATCCAGTTTTACAGTACAAAGAAATTTTCACTTTTTGGCTGCTTTTGCGCTATTCAAATAGATGAAGTCATTGCATGCAGAAAAGTCTGTGCACAGTTCCCACCCGCTCTACTTGACGATAGCCAAGCTGGTGATAAAAATCACCGAGGCTAACAGCGACATTCCCGAGATTCGAGATCGCACCTGGACCATACACATCATAGACAAGGACGTCAAGAATGCATTTGTCCTGCCAGTGAGTAGCTGTCAGAAAAATCATGTCGTTTCTTGTGAAATTGGTCATAAAGTCCTATGATTAAAATGCTCCAGCAAATGTCATTCAATACCATATATTGACCAAAACAGTAACAAGCCATCAAGTTTCACTAATTTTGTCGGTGTTGCAGAATGGGGAAATTTTTGTCTTTGCTGGTATCCTGAAAGCAGTGACCAATGAAGACCAGTTGGGAGCCGTACTGGCACATGAGATAGCCCATGTTGTACTCAATCATGCGGTAAGTTGCTAGACTCCGTATGACTGAATGATGCAATGCCAAAAGCCAGTATTTTAAACAGAAATGGAAAGACAGAAATTCTGTTGCATTGTCAGTCACAGTTTTCATGATCATGTGTACTGAAAATTTCCCACAGAAAAAAATAAACGATTGAAAATTATACTGTCAACCCCAACTCACCTCCAAAATCCACCAAAGGGTCATGTTTGTTGGAATTATTGGTTGTCATTTTCATTTTGTCAGAAATTGTCATTAGGTAGGAATGTGCCCAACCTGCGTACAAAGACAATGCGGGGCTCCATTTTGTTTCTGACCTGTCGCATGTTGTCCATTTGTATTGTGATTTACGCAGGCAGAGCAGGTCAGCTTCACCCAGTTTGTGGACGTACTCCTTATCGTTGTTCTTGCTGCCCTGTGGGCTTTCCTCCCCAGTGATGGGTTAGCCGTCGTAGCCACTTGGTTCAAAAGCAAAGTTGTAGAGGTAAAAGGCACAAATGAAGAAATTCAAAATGAACGAACGACATCTATGTGAGCAGGATTTTTAACTTTTGTCCAGGAAGAAAGGAGCATCCCAGTATCAGCATGGCTTTGGGAATGAATTGTGGAAAAATGAGATCGCTTTATGTCAGCCAAGTTTTGAATGGATTTTGAGCTTACAAACGTCAAACTCACTAAGGAGAGGCAGAGAGTGGAAATTTAAGTCAGTGACGTGCGCAAGTGTAAGGTGGGTCAACTTCTGTTAAATAAGTTTGCATTATCTGATCAATTCCAGCTGCTACTTGAAATGCCCTACAGCCGTAGTCTGGAGACAGAAGCGGATCGAGTGGGTCTCATACTTGCTGCTAAGGTAGGCACAGGGTACCACACCCCTATCCTTCTCACCACACACCCACCCACCCCACCCTCCTGCACCCTCCCCCCATTACTTCCTCCCTCTCGTCTCCCTTCAGGAAGACATTCTTAAGTATGATCTACCTTTCGGAGGCCCCATTTTGAATTGATCCCTTTAACCTTATTCTCTTACCAAGAGCTGTTTTGACGTTCGAGAGTGCAAAGCCTTCTGGGAGCTCATGGCCCTGCGGAGTGACGCCGGCGAGGAAGACACTGTAGACATTGAATGGTTGAGTACGCACCCTACCCACCAGAACAGAGCTGACAGTCTGGGTGCGCACATGCTCGAGGTAAGTCAACCGAGGGAAGGAGTGCAGTCTTATTATAAATACTGTAATTGGCACTGAAGGGCACGTTCATGACAGCTGAGAGCAAGTTTGAGCACAGACCATTTCTTGATCACTGGGTTGATTTTCCCTGGTGACCTCTGCACAAAAATTGCCCGGGATGCCAGGCAAAATCGGCAAATGATTAACAAAATGTTTGCGTTTATACTTGTCCTTATGCATAAGGCATTTTTTACATATGCATGTGCAAATGGTGCGGCTCTGCCTGGCCCCATGTTGAGGGGACAACTACTTTGTGGTGTGTGTGATTGCAATTTTTATCACAGAGGCATAGCTGTACACAGAAGCCAAACATGATCTGTATTTGACCTACCTATGAATAGGGATCATCAGAAATGGTCTGTGGACAGGTATTAAAGGGTATGTTTGCAGCTTGGAAAAGCTGTCCGTTTTGCATGGCTGTCTCAAAAAACATATGAAGAATATTTTGATGTGAAACGCTCATTGCTTACTGTGTGTCAGGTAAAATAACCATGCAAACCTGTTACTTTTCCTGCATTTTTCCTGCAGTGAAATACGCATCCCGTAAATGCACTATGTTGTATGATCCTCAATACCAAATAAAAAATTCATGTGCAGTGTGCTATGCTCTTCAAATTCCAGGGCCATCTTGCTCATTAGCCTTAAGGAGTCCAACCAATTCATGTGACTTGCTCTTGGCCAATCAGAAGACTGGATTTACGTGGTAGATGATCTGATGAGATTTTGTCTTCCTCTCCTCCCCCCCACTTTCCAACGGTGACAGGTTTTGAAACTGAGGGAAGAGTGCAAGTGCCCGCCATTGCCGGCCGTGGATCCGTCGGCGGTTGTCGCCAAGCAGCGGCAGATTCTCCTGGAGAAGCAGGAGAGACGAAGGAAGGAACCCCCCAGCATCTCAGGAATCCGCATCACATCCTAGAACTCGGAGCCAGGATTCAGTTGGGGCCACATTGTCAAACTTTCAAAGTTTATCCAACCCTGGCATCCCACTAAGCGCCTTCAGGTTTACCTAGCTCATTATCGTCCACTTTTTATTAGCGCACTTTGTTTGCAGCATTCAATCAGTTTGTACAATTCCTGTGAGATTGTCAGTACTTTCAGGAAAGAAGGACCTGCAAGATCTTATGCAAACATAAGCTCACTATCTCCACAAACTAACACACAAGTGGGTAATTCCAGAAATTAGGGGAGTTCAGAACACATTTTTTAATTTCCTAGAGTGAATTAATGCAAATTACCTGTCAAACAAATAGTAATAGTTTGAAATCAATTCCGATGATATTTCCATCTCAAATAACAAAGGTCAGATGTAACAGGGACACCAAAATGTCACGCTTTTGGACCCCTAATTTCTGGAGTTAACCACGCACTGGATAATTCTGGTTCCCTAAGACACAATGGTATGTGTACACATTTCGCATACTGAAGTGTAAATTAAAGATATTAGTTGCCAGGAACCAATGCACAAGCATTTTTGTGGAGGTACAATTCAGAGAAAATGTTGTAAGAGGTTTGACTCGAAGTCACTCCATCTGTGTACAAGTTCTTGTGGAGTGTTGTTGCATTCAGCAAAGCATCTTTCTAACTTTGAAAATAAAGAACAGTTTCAGTTTGTGGAAACGAAATGTCCCCGGTACACAGGCAGGCACTTGTGTGTCAGTAAATAAAGATGAAAGTTACAGGAACTGTAAATTGTCCATGCAAGGTTCACACACAAGCCCCACACTGTTTAAGTTTGTGATGTTGGTGACGATAAATTTCAGGAACTGATTATATTTTGTTCCCAAAAATCGTAAGAACCCTGAAATCTATCATGCATTTTTCAAATGAGAGCAGCTGCTTTTACATAACTTCCATAACCATTTGTCGTGATGTAGAACATCCTTTATACTCTGTCAAATTTTCTTGGAATTCATATTTACAAATGTAAGCAAAGTTTGCAGTGCTTGTAATCTTTTTACAAGTTTCCTTGTACGTGGTTACATCTCTGTCTAATCAAACAAGATGTTACAGATCATGAAATAAAATTCACTGTAAATTTTATTTGTTCCTGGAGAAATATCACAAATAAATGGTTTTTGACATTTTTACATATTGCTTTTTGAATGATCATCAGGTATTGAGAGGATAAATTTAATTAATAAATGATCTATGATGTCATGATGAATTTTTTGGATTTCCCAACAACCAAAATGTATTCAATAGCTCTCGAAAAAGGATAGGACAATAAAAAGCCATAAATATGCCATTCTGATGTAAGTCTTCCTGAATGTGATACATATTTAAGATGTACATGTACATCTGTATCACGACCATGACCGGATTTGTGCAACCTTTGTACCCCAGTTGTACCCAAGAACACAACCAAGAAGAGCTTGCTGCCCCATGGTCTGCAGCCCCCCAGTGACCTGAAGACCAATGCAGCGATCAAATTTCAACCCAGATACTGGAGTATTCCTTTACTTGATTGTTGACTTTGTTCGATTTTGTGACCTAAGTAAACCATTGTGGGTTTGTTGCAGGAAACAGCAGGAATCGCAAAACAATGTGCACCAAACTGTAAAAGACCTGTACAATTTATTTCAAAAATCTAACGGATCCTACAGTAATCTCTGTGTTTTTAAGCAAAATTTATGACTTCCAAAAATTCTATTCTGAATTCTATCTCTAAACATTTGCTTTCATTGCTTCACTCAAACAGTGCCATTTGAAAAATTTTACAATTAATGCAAACAATTGCAAATAAAAGCTCATATCTTACGAGGGATTGCATTAAGAAATGAACACAAGCAGCATTTATGCATTGTGGCTTAAAAGGGTGGCACACACTGTGTAAAAATGCCTTCTTAGCTCTACTTTAAAATCTAAGGCCGTGTCTGAAACGGGCTTCCAGAGCTACGGCTAGGTCTATTGTCTATGCATCTCTGCACATTTCTAATGGAGGGAAGACGTAGACCTAGCCAACAGATTCGGATGCAGCCTAAAATTAAAGATATTGTGCTTTGAAAAAATGCCACCGTTCACCGACCACCCACATTGTGGGCAGAAATTAAATTTACTTCAGATATGGTAATAAAAACATGTATTATAAAGTATGTTAGTAAAGCACCGATATGGTGTTCCGGAGGTTGCAGGCTCAAATCCCGCTCCAGACAATTTCTTTGTTCATCTGTATAATTAATAATTAAGCACCTCCTCAGTTTCCCTATACAGTTTGATGATTTGAATAATAAGTATTTACAACTTGTTACATCACATCCTACTTTAAAAGGTGACTGCATTTCAACGATGCGGATTTTGAGACAGGGAGAACACCAAAATTATAATACATCACACGTCAGTCTTAGAGACATACATTCAACCTTCAGTCGGTTCTAAAAAATGGCTCAGGTGTCAGAACCCCCCTGATCTGAATTCCAAGTTAAATACATCATTTTGGGGAAAAAAATATTTCAGCTTTACAAAACTAAAATAAATGGCAGGTGGAGAACCATCACTTCCTTCTGTGCTTTCTGGCGCGGTGTAGGCCGCCTAGGCTGGGGTGGAGAAGTCGGACAGTTTCTTTGGGCAGGCTGGTCATCGGGACGGCCCGTTGGGCCTCCCTGTGGACATCGCACTCGCTAACCCAGGAATCCGGGATGCTGCAATATGAACAACACATCAAAAGTCGAGTGAAGAATGGAAATCTCTTTCCCAGTAAATCTAGGGTTGTAACAACCGAGTTTCTGATTGAAAAATTGTTGTTCAAAGGAATTTCCTAAAATCAAATGTGATTTCTTCAAGGTGGTTAATGGATATGACTTAATTTGTTGCTAACCTAGATATTCAAAACTATGGTTGGATTTCATTGCAAAATCTGGGAAAGTTTGAGCAGGCACCTACATGTTCTCCGGTGTCCAATGCAACAGAACCTTGACTTCGTCGTCGTGATCAACTCGCCTCCCAACCACCTGAAATAATGATAGCCAAAGAAATAAATCACCACAATAAAAACGATAAAAACCAAAGCAAGATCGATAATTTTGTTAACATCCCTGCATATCTTTTCTGAAGGATGTCTTTAGTAACAACCAAACTAACCACAGGTTTGAAGTACCCACTGACTGGCAGATCAAGGCCAGTAATTTTAACATCAGTCTGGCATTATCAATACCACTACAAGCCAGGTGGTCTCGGGCACATCCCTGTGAGTTACTCAGAAATTTTCGTAAAAAAACAAGCTGCGCAACCTTAACTCTCTTTGAATTAAAGATACATGTCCAATCAGGTGTATTACATAACTTTCAAGACAGTAAATTGAGAGTTATTTTTAAATTGAGAGTAATTTAAACAGAGTAATTTAAACAAAACAGTTGGTACGTAATCACTTTTGCGACAGCATTGGTCTTGTAACTTTGTGTTCTAGTCCAGTAAATTTTCTGAGGTACTGGCCCTCCAGTCCAATGTTCTTTTTTAATGAAAGTTGACCCCTGCTAAACTAAGAGCCAGTGTTGAATTCGAGTCCATCACAAGTCCCTTCACAAGGCCAGTCATAAGTAACAGGGTGAACAATGACAAAGGAATGCTTCTGTCACAGCTCATTTGAACAGCTTGTGAATTGGCTCAGGTCTGAATGACTTGTGACTTACAGGGACTGGCAGGGACTTATGATGGACTCAAATACAACACTGCTAAGGGCAATTAATAACATAAGCATCTCAAGAAGTGCTACTTGACACAAGGAGCTGATTTCAAGCCAACACCCAGCTTTGCCCTCCTCGCTAAAGTCACATCAAAGTTTCCGGCCCAAGGACGTCACTCCACAACAGGGACACCCGCTGTCCTCACCTTACTGTGAAAGAGAATGTTCTTCCCCTGCCCTGCTGTGTCAATCTGGGTAGAGGTGTTCATCGCTACCAGCTGGTGGTGAAGTCTGTCCATGATGCAGGTATCAAAGAAGTCGTCTGTCTTAGCTAGAGAGTTATAATTGAGATCAATGTGACAATACATGTAGTTGGCATATGTAACATCTCATTGGCTTCTTAATGGCTTCTTAAGCTGTGTGACATGGGCCCATTTCTCTACTCCAATCAAAAAGTGATTTGGATATTTCTACTCTGTACATGACTAGGAACGGTTCTCATTTTACATTTTACAAAATTTCCTCCCTCACTTGAATCTGTTAATTCAAAAAAAAAAGGAGAAGCTAAACTCTGCTGAGTCTAACAGCATCCCATCTGTCTTCTAAAATCCATCTTCTAAAATCTCTTTGACCTAACAAGATCTTGTGTTGAACATTTTCTGTTGATCTCAGCACATAGCCATACACTCTAGCCACATCTAAATCAACTGGCTACGACTAGAAGTGACACCTGCATCTATTGGAAGAGTAGCTACAGCTACTAGCCAATGCCTTCCATAAGCTCTGGTGATATTTCCAGTCAGAGCCACAACTCTAAGAGAGATGAGGCATCTTCAGCAAAGTGGATTGTGTTTACTTTGTTGGCCAAAGAATAAAACTTTCTCAGAGTAGTATTTAACCTTATTGCCTCTGAAACCCAGGGCACTGTGTAACCAACCAACCCAACTGACCCCATTCATGCTGTGTGTTGGCAATGTTTCAAACTGTCAAATTTGTTGCCGACTCCACAAACTGTTACTTGATGGTGCTTATGCTATGCATACCCCTCTCACATCAGATTCAAAGAACTGCGTAAGACTAGTTTTTACAAACAGTAACTGAGAGCATTGCTTAAGCACACTCAGTGCATTGTTGTGTTTATGAAATGACAACTTTCCTCCATTGCCAAAGTTAAAAAAGGTTTCCAAGAACACTTTTTTTCATCATCCTTCTTAATCTATTGAAATTGATTGAGTTCATACATACAAAACCATTTAAAGTGTTTTTCTTTGAAATGAGAAACACGTCAGTGTTTGCAATACGCTTGCAAACACAGGTTTCAATTTGTGAAACCAAATCTATTAATTATGCAGTTTTCACAAAGTGTCTTTGCACAATAAATGTATTTCAGTTCATAACAACGATGACAAAGTATTTGGTTTAGGTTCACACATACTATGCAGTGATGCACTGCAACTCAAGTCAACACGCTTGAAATACTAAAACGAACTTGGCTGCAAAGCTCGGGAAAGGGTGGGGGAAGGTACCTCTTGCGCAATTTACCTTGCGAGACTCGCCGCTTGAATTTAAGCCTCTTCTTCTTCATGAGTCGGCCGGGGCTGTCCTCCTTGCTGCGGGGCGTCTTCTGGGAGGCCTGCTCACTCAGGTGGGTCTGGACGTGGCGCAGCAGCCCGCCTTCCGTCGGGAAGCTCATGGTGCAGCCGGCCAGGATGCAGCGGAACGGCCGGTCGCCGCAGTGGAGCAGGACGTGCTTGAAGAGCCAGGAACGGGAGCTGGAGGGGGTGTTGAAGCATTTACAGCCATCCCAGAGGCAAACATACTTCTTGACGCCTTTGTCCACCTTGTGAAATAAACAACCCACACAAAAATATCAGTCAGAGCTTTTAGATGTACAAAATAGGTCCTCAAAACCTGCACTATAGAGACCTCATGTGCTCTCCGGTCCACACAAAGGATAACTTCAACGACACCACCGTTCCCAGGGCAGTCAGAACAATTCCAACTACAGTGCTGCAGGGCCAGCCCAAAGTCATCCTGCAGAACCCACGGTTGGGATCGTCTGATGCAACGGCAGAGCACTATCATCACTTTGTTTTACCTGTTTCTGAGCATGCTCGATCCTGACGTGGTCGGCCAGATCGGCGCTGGTTTCGAACTGAATATTGCACGATTCCCAGCGGCAGATGTAACTGACGACCTTCTTCTGAGAGGTGGGCGTGGTGCATCCAGAGCCGCTGGGCTGGTTGGACGTCAGTGAGGAATCACTGCCACTGTTACTACCAGGCATTCTGGGTTTATTGCTAATCAGCCTTGAGTACAAAAAATGACCGTTACTCCAAATCATTACATAGTGGATGTTCATTGGTTGGGAACTAACTGACACATGCTTTACAAATTCAATCATGTCAAGTGTGATTATTGATTAGACTTTGGATTCCTCTGCTTAGTTATTTCAAAGTGTATAAAAAGCTAATGTTATGTTGAATTATGCAAATAAGACAAGTAAAAAAAAATAGAACCTGCTGCTTGCGTGTGACTGTTTGTACTTGAACGTCAATGACTGATTTGTACTGGAGTGAGTGACAGTGCAAAACACAAAACTAAACAAAGATTAATATATTTATCTTGTTCATAGTCTTTTCATTTTCCTTCAGGCAAAAGACACCATGGATACAGAAGTGTACAGCGGGAGGGAGCTTGGCCATCGGCCGGACATATGACTTAATGCCACTGCCAATAACCAGTTAACTACCAGTTTGGAAAATGATGTTTTACGTCTCCGTTACCATGCCATTACGATGTCACTTCATATGTTTTACGACAGCGAAGTTAAATGTGAAATAAACATGTACTTTCAATTACCTTGTTCCTTGATCTCCAGCTCATCGCGGCCACCGCGGAACTCCGGCATTTACACCAGTGGTGGCGGCGGAGTTCGAATTAAACGTTTACATGTTCTTTGTTCCAGGTTTTACATGAAATAGTCGTCGTTAGCATTGTTAGCTTATTCCAATTACTTAATGGGGAGGTATGGAAAATCTGTAGGGTAAACTTCTGGGTTTAACAGCAGAAAATGCAACGATTTCTATTTTTTTGTCAAGTTCAAGTATATTTTTAGTATACTTTTGGTGATTCTTTTGAATAAATCCGTGCTGATGGGTGATCTGTGTGATACATTAAAAGCTGTAGTAGTCGGAATTACCGTGTCATAATGAAACAATCCAAATTGCGAGATTCCCTAAGCGAATTAATGATTATTTCTCTGAGTCAAGGAAGGAGGCCCGTCTATTGTGAAGGACATAGCCCTGTCCTAATTTGGAAGCCAGTGGTCGGTTGATTCCCTTAAGTTTGTGTATTATTGCCAACCGTAGCCAAGTAATTTGAACAAAGCCGAAGTTGATGCTATTTAAAGATAAATCGACTGGTCTCCGTTCTAATGTGTATATTCGTAGTTCAAAGGACATTGTGGGGACTGGGAACTAGCCTGAATGATTATACGTGCACACGTGCGCCAAATTGTCTCACTCAGGGAGGGGACTGTCGGCTGGACACCGAACACGGAATAGATGTGAACTTTTGGTATATTGTTGTTTATACTTTACTTTATCAAAGAGGGCTTGCATTTTTAATCTAGAGTTAGTGGGACGGAAATTTACAACCGAACAAGGGGTCTGCAAAATTATATTAAACGAAAAATCCCATTTAAAATTACAATCTTCAAATTGGACGTGATGGATGCCTGACTAAACATTGCAACAGTCATGACATCAGTCAACAGTGATGAAGGCCTGGGCCTATGTGGACTTGATGCGAAGGATTTCACATACAGACATCACTGATGTGTTTTTCCCTGAAGTGGAAAGTACAGGGGTTATTGTTTTTTGTGATGCTTAACCATGCTTAATACCTCCTTACACTTTAGAGGATAAATCTTCTCTTTTTCAGAAGTGTAGAGAAATTTGTACGTGCATGTACAAAGTGTGGAAAGTACACCATGTCAGCTTTCAGGAACAAGATTGCCAACAAGCGAATGCAGAGTGTGACCTTCTCATCCTATAGCAGTGCCGAGCTTTGTCATCTCAGTGTCAAGGAGGTCACAAACCCACGGTCATTTGACGAGTTGGGCCATGCTACCAGCGGTGGACTCTATGATCCAGTGTTTGGTAGGTTTCAGATTGTTGCATGGGCATCTTTTTTTCACTGAGGTCTGTCCCAAGTCGGTATGGCTCATCTGGCCGTTGTGTGTCTCCTGTTTCTTTGACCTGAAATTCCCAAGGGCATTCAATTCCTGTTGGATGACATACCAGTCAATCGCAGGTTCATCAAGTGCCATGTAAGGTACTTGTTTGCCTGTCTGAATCCTTTAAGAGCCCCTACACCTCCTTGTGGATTCTGATGGATCAGGCCGACGGGGGTGGGCTTTTATCAAATGTTTATGATGCATATTGATCTGTCATTCCTGTGTCGTCTTTTACAGGTCCCAGTGACCGCAATGAACTCTGTGACACCTGTTTCCTCAGCTCCTTGCACTGCCCTGGTCACATGGGCCACATCAGCCTGCCCTTGCCAGTATTCAACCCCCTCTTCTTCAGGCTTGTCTTCCAGGTAGCCCCTCCCCCCCCAAAAAAAAACTGTCTTAGATTTTGACATTTGAATCATTGTGCTGTTTTACCTGTTCTTCCCGCTGCAGACATGGATGAAAAAGCAAATCATTTGTCTTGATGTCAAGAGATGATGGAATTGTCCATCATTGTGGCAGAAATTCAAAGAACAGTAGTTGTGCATGGACAATACTTCTTAAAAGTACTTCTTCTGTCTGTGTCAAGTCAGGGTATCTAAAACTACTCATGAATAGACTTATCTTACAACCCCAGTTAGAAGCCATTAATTGTGCGCTAGCTATACGCATACTGTCAACTCCTATAAGAAATATTACTAATATACACATTTACCTTAAATTGAAGAGCGAGTGCAACATGAGCATTTGTGTGAGGCCAATTCGGATAATGGGTTGCAATAGCACTCAACAGATTAACTCATCCCTTGTCCCCCTTCGGAGTCTCTCTAATACAGCGTCCTGGTGAGTGCAACAAAAATGCAACACAGTTGAGAAGCGAACCCTGCTGAATGCAACAGAATGCGTCAAAACGCAGCATTGCATGCCGTACTGGACAAACACCATCCTGGGCCCTGTCACGTTATGCATAGGACTCGGCCACTTGTGTTCGCTGCTAAATGCAAAAGTACACTAAGCAAGCTTTTAGCACTTGTGCACTCTGTTGTATTTAGTGAGGATAAGGTATACATGTAGACAGATCTCCTGATGATGTGGGCCAACAGGGACATTGCAGTGGTGTGATTTGGCCAGACAGAAGGCTCACATTGGACAAGTTTTTAGATAACTGCTACAAACTGTTAGTCAGACTTCCCTGAATCTCAGTGCACTCTCCAACCTATCTCCTCTTTGCTCCTTGTCTCCGTCCCAGCTGCTGAGGGCCACTTGCTTAAAGTGCCACACCCTCCAGCCGCCCCGCTGGACCATGCAGCTGGTCAAGTACCAACTGCGGGCCCTTGATCGTGGTCTGCTGAACCTGATCGATCACATGGCCGACCTGGTGAAACAGACGCTGGCTGAGACAGAGGACAAGGACGTTGTCTTGGCCGACACTGTAGAGACAGCTCTCAGTGACTGCCTGGACGCTGCTCTCAAAGAAGGTACAACAAAGTCCAAGTTCTATCAGTGACCACTTGTTGACTGCCGGGCAATATTTCCATGGTAACCTGTGTACAACATGTATCCGGGGGACCATGCAATATTGACTAGTGGTTGACTGATTGTCACTGATGAACTTGGACAAAGTTAGCCCCAACCTCCCAGGCATTCTTGCTGGAAATTTTCCTGAATCCTCCAAAATCCTTTAATGTGCAAAAAGTGGATGGCACATTATATTTACATTTTCAAGGAACATCATGTCCCATGAAAACCAACGGTGGCTGGGCCCTCTCTACCTCAATCCTACAAAATCCTCCAAAAAGTCATGGTTGATTTTGAAGGATCTGGGTTTGCACTAGTTTACCACAAATCTTGGTACTGGTAACGTGGAATTGTTGAATGTTTGATTGGAAATACAACTATTCAAAGACCAAAATATTGACATATCCATGCCGCCAGGACCTGCAAACCAGTGTTGTAGTCAAGCCCTCCAACTCCGAGTCCCTCTGGTTCAAGTCCAAATCCAAGACCAAGTCTGGAACCCAAAATCTGGTCCAAGTCATTCAGTATTAAAACCAAATGTTCTACTGTGAAGCAAATGGCCCGAGTAATGAATAGACATGCCTTGGGCCTGCATATTGCAGAAATTTGGTCCCACATGTAATCAGTAATTGAAAAACAAAGAAGAGGACTGACATTTCCCAGCTTTCATAGTTGTTCCAGACGTAGTATTTTACAAAAAGTAAATCTCCACATGCTTACAGGGAATAAAAGCTACATAAAGAAACCAAGAAAAGCAGAACACTTTCATACATGAAATAACAGAGCATGTAGAGTCACATTTCTTGCTGTCAGAGTGTGTTCAGGGAAGCGTTCCTAGGGTTTGAAACAATATTGGAGATACTGTTTGAGTTTTCCATTTGATAATTTGACATTTAAAGGATGCTAAGAATAACGAAACAGTCATTCTTGTGTGGCTTCATGCTGGACTTGTGCGGAGTCTCAAGTCTCTTGGCCCTATTTCAAGTCCAGTAAACACAAGTCTCTCAGAAAGTGGACTTAAATCATACCACACATAAAATGAAATGGCTTGAATCAATTTGATTTAAAACATTATCATTATTATCATTATTATTTAAATCATCACTGTTTGTCTTGAATGATGCCAGAACAAGACCAGCCATGCCACCTGCCCAAGAGCCGTCACATCCAGGACCGGCGGCGCCAACTGATCCAGGACTTCCTCCAGCAGCACCTCCTGCCCAGGGGCCGCAAGTGCTACCGCTGCGGGGCTCATATGCGGGACATGCGCAGCGAACACAACTCCCGCATCCTGACCAAGACAGGAGAGAAGAAGACCACACTGCTGACGGTCTTCATCTCGCCGCAGGAGGCCCGGACCCACCTGCGCAAGGTCATGAAAAAAGAAGGTGGGTAGAGTTGAAGGCGATGACCGCTTGGTCTGTTCAGCTCCCTCACGCTAGACGGGTGGCTTGGCGTCTTGTGGACACCCTGTGGGCCATTTTGAACATCACGCTTTGTTAGACAAATGCGTGTAAAGCTTGAAACCTCAGCAACTTAGCAGCTGTTTTTCACTTCAAGGTACACGTAAACTTGGACAACCAATTCTCAAATGCTGACTGAAAACCTAGCTACCCCCTCCCCAAAAGCCCTTCATTATATTTAAAAGACTTTCTTCTGCATCCGTATACCCCCAAAAAGTGGTCATGCTATTTAGTGTCAACAAGCATCAACACACTCAACTAGCGTCAGTAAAGCAAAGAAAAGGAGGCTCTGGCTGGAAATATTTCGCTTGCAACTGTGGTGTTTTTGCATGAAGCCCCTACTTAATGCCTTCAACAGTCACGTGTGTAGTTTCAAGCCGTAGCCAAGTCAGTCGGACACAGTCACATGATATTCCAGCTTGGCCACTTTTCCTGGAATCTATCAACAAACTCATTGTGCAGTCGCACCTTGCCTTTTTATGGCACAGAATTTGCGGATGTGCAGACCTTTATCATGAAATCAGCCGTTGTTGTCTGTACCCCAGGATCTATACTCAGATGTCTCTTTGGCATGCTAAAGGCCGTGGAGTTTGATGGAGACAAGGAGAACTCTGAAGCCACGGAGGAGACCACTGATGAAATCCTCCGCCTCACGGAAGACGCCATGGATGAGGCTGAGGGGGGCGAGCAGACCGATGAGGTGGAGGAGCGATCGGCCGCAGATCTGTTCTTTCTCGATGTCATCCCAGTGATACCCTCCAAGTTTAGACCGGTGAGTTCTGTCTGTCTTGGATGTAGGGCTGAAGAGTGCCTGACCACCCTCTCCTCTGATCTACCTCGCTTGATTAACGGCTCTGCTCTCCGCCATGAACTCCTCGTTGAAGGGATGCAGTCATAGATTAGTGTTCAGTTGCAGCACAGTACAAATGCCAACAGCTTCACTTTATTGAGGAATACCAGCCTCCTGCGGTGATCTTTTGATCTTTCCATTTCTCCCTCAACTTTGCCTTGGGGAAATAAAATGCCCAGCTGGTCACCTCAAGAGGCTGTTTGCACCGTACCAGGCATTTAAATGTTCAAACTAATGCCAGATGACCTGTGTTTCGGTTTGCACAGATTACCGGTGTGATGGAGAAGAAATTTGACAACCCCCAGACGGCCAACTTGGCCAAAGTGCTGAAGGACTGTCAGACACTGAGGGTACTGCTACGGATAATGGGCCGACAGGGGGAGGAGAGGCAGCAAGGGGAAGAGCAACAACAGGGGGAGGAAGGCAGCAAGACCAAAGAGCAGGAGGAAAATGACAAGGTAGAAAAATGTATGCTTAATGTTATTGCTATTTGTAACTTGGTTCAGTGGTTTGCAGTTTTTCTAAACCTGAAGTCTCCGGTATTTTTTCAAGTCCAGCGCAAGGATTTCAAGGATTTTGCAGGATAGAGGAAAACAGAAAAACAGGAAAACCAGCCACTATCAAGCTACAAAATGCACCGTTGATTTTTCTTAACATTGGCAGATTTTGGAAGATTAGGAACGTTCTTGGCAAAAATGTCCAGGAATTAGGGTTAATATACCTAAAATATAATGACATCATGCTTATGTACAGTATGCTTTGTTTAACCCTAACAGCCCCCAATCCTCCGATTTCAATACGATTAATAATCTTGGGGGTGGGGGGGATGAGTAGGGTTAAGGGGCCTGGGGGCTTGGTGGATTTTGGCCTACCTTACTGTCAGATGGAAGCATACATGCAAACAAATCATGATGGTCTAAGTCTATTAAAGAAGGGGACATTCTCGTTGGTCTCCTGCAGATCTCTTTGTCATGCGATAATAGTCTTCACAAACTTGCGTTGCCCTGGAAAAACAGGGCAATGACACCAAACATTTCAAGTGTTGCAGCGTTTCACCCAATAAAGGAGGGTGAGGACTTTTCCCCAAATCCTTTTCAATAAAGGACTTTCCCCAAGGTTACCATTGCTCAAACCTATCTTTATAAAAATTTGCCCTCTGGAATAAATTAGATGTAACAGTGACCGTGTTCATGGAATTGTTGTTATTGTGATCTTTGCAGAGTATATTGGCGTCCATCCCAGGCAAGACCAATGCGGAGAAGCTGCAGAATGCCTGGGTGACGCTGCAGACCCATGTCAACACGGTCGTGGACAGCAACCTTGACAAGCTGTCACGTGACAAGCAGCCAGGAATCAAACAGGTAAAAGTGCCCAGCTCAGGGCCGGAGTTTAAGTCAAGGAGTTGGCCACAGTTGGAAAAAATGCTGAGATTAAAACTGGCAATGAGCTGTAAGTTCATGGAAACAAAGTTCATATATTCGTCTCCCAAATGTGCCATTTTATATTTCGTGTGCGCATCAATGCATAGTGCAAAGCACAATGTATGCAGTGGCACCATTATAGAATGTGTAATGTTGTGCATTAGAATTGTCAGTAAATATTCTTTAAGAAACTAGGTCTCTGATCAAGAGGGCTACAGGTCATTGTTTTACAGTAGACTTTTTTTTCCCATATCATGAGGTGTAAATATTAAACAGAACTGGGTTGGCTCATTAGCGTGATGCTGTACGCAATGGGGTATTTTTTTTTTTCAAAAAACTGTGTTCCTGAGGAGGACACTTTGCCTTGGTCATCTCTTTCCACCAAGGAGTGATTGAACGCTGGCGAGGGCAAAGGTTCCAGGTAATTTGGAGTCTTGCAGTTCATCATTAGCGGCTGACTGCTTTTTTATCCACAAAGACTAAACAATAATCCTATAGTGTGTTATACACCGGTAACCAGTGTTGTATTCGAGTCATTCAAGTCCCTGTAAGTCCATCACAAGTCAGTCAGTCGTAGCTATTCAAATGATCTGTGATAAAAGTATTCCTTTGTCATTGGTCACCCTGTTACTTATGACTGGACTTGTGACTGGACTTGTGAAGGGACTTGTGATGGACTCGAATACAACACTTTCAGTTACCCTCACTTTGCTTCATAGCAGAAGCATTTATTGGAATTGGAATGATTATTGCACTGGAAATTGATGTTGGATCTTGCTTTTTTCAGCTGTTGGAGAAAAAAGAAGGCCTATTCCGTAAGCACATGATGGGCAAGCGTGTCAACTACGCCGCTCGCTCTGTCATCTCTCCGGACCCTTACATCAACACCGACGAGATCGGTATCCCGGAGATCATTGCCAAGAAGCTGTCCTATCCCCAGCCGGTCACCGACTGGAACGTGCGGGAGCTGAGGGAAGCAGTGATGAACGGACCCAATGAGCACCCTGGGTAAAATTAAGGTCTTCTTTTTTTCCATGGAGAGAAAAATTATTTGCAGGAAAGAGTCTTGTACATCTTTGTTCCCTAACCACCTAGACTGGCCTGAACCCTTGCTACAACCACGACAACTCTTTGTTAGATTTATCATTGTCAGAAAAGTAATCTTCTGAGAAAAACCGTTGATGTGTAGTTCCATGTCAAACACTGAAAAGATACTATCTTTAGAATAAGGTGTCTGTTTGACTACTTTATGAAGAATTAGCATGGTAAATCTTGACTTTTTTGGGCAATCATTTTAGGGCATCAAATTCTGTTAACCTTCAGTATTTTTAACTTCATAGCTTTGATTTTTGTGGTACATATTATATAATTCTTTGGATGTGGAGGACGATCTCACATTTTTTTTGCTGGATTGTCACCTTGCTATGCAGGGCCTTGCTGATAGAGAACGGAGACGGCAGTCAGATGAGACTGAGCGCTTGGAATCACTCCCAGCGAGAGGCGGCCGCTAAACAGCTCCTGGTCCCCAAGAACATTCACCACGGACCCAACTGGCAGAAGAAGGTATGTTTGGTGAGAAAAACAAACCTTGAATTGTTTGTTCCTGCGGTCAGCAGGTACCAGAGTATTGGATGTCAGTAGGAATTTGAACACTTATAGTATGCTCACAGTCCAATGTTAGATTGAGCACAAGCCACTGAACATTGAGCCTTTCAATGTTGATACCAAAGACCTGAAGTCTCCAAGGATCTTGTCTTACGAGGCTGGACATTTTCACCATCAAAGCGTTGCTCACGCTACCAGCAAGCAGCCACAGACCTCAGCATATCTACCTACATATACACGACATTGCCTGTTTTCAAAAACTGTCCCAAATACTACCGTTGGGACGGCCAGAGTACTTAGATGACTGTGTATAGAGTACCAAAGAGTGGCGTCATTTGGAACCAGGACGTGTAGTGCAGATGAATGCAGCACGTGTGTGTGATGGTTCACGCGCTAGTTCTTGCGCTAATGCATGTTTATACACACAATCGTGCGCATGACGTATTCACTCCGGCACTCTATCAAGACCATAGTGTTTTCGGTATTTGATTCGTGACTCTTGTCTGTTGTTTGTTATTTAGGTTCACAGGCACATACGAACAGGAGATATTGTGCTGCTGAATCGCCAGCCCACACTGCACAAGCCCAGTATTATGGCTCATAAGGTATTGCCTCAAGCCCACATTTAAAGCTACGGTTTGAAAGTAAACTTCATCTGAGGTTCTTTAAACCTAAAAGAGCACATTTTCATTTTGTTCTAGTCGGAAAAAGTTGCAGTTGCTAACCTTTCACATTTTGAGAATCTCACGGACTATCTTCAATTTGATTTGATGTCTTTTTAAATGTTCTAGTAGTTTGCACCCGGTGTCTTATCAGGGTGAGTTGCTACACAATCAAAACTGACGTACAATCTTGGAATTGTCATTCCCTGTTTAGTGTTCATTACATCGTGCAAAGGTTTGCCTCGTATCCAAGTCCATACACATGCTGTCAATGGTGGGTATGTTGGAATGAACACTATCTCAAGTTGGCTCTGTGATTTCTTCACAGGTCCGTGTGTTGCCCGGCGAAAAGACGCTGCGTCTGCACTACTCAGCCTGCAAGACTTACAACGCAGATTTTGATGGAGATGAGATGAACGTGCACTTCCCTCAGAATGAGATCGGCAGGGCTGAGGCATTCACTATTGGTAGATTATTTGGATGAATAGACAGACATTTTTTTCAGTGGGGTGGCATCTGTGCTGAATACTGAAACTGTTGGCAGGTCTTGCTATCAGGCATTTTTGAGATGGCACTTTCATGTCACTGTAAATGCAAACCAGACAGGTTTGTCTTTTTCATTTGGCAGCCAATACCAGTGAGCAGTACCTTGTTCCCAAAGATGGCACCCCTCTGGGTGGACTGATCCAAGATCACATGGTGGCAGGGGTGAAGATGACAGTCAGGGGCAGGTTCTTCAACAGGTAGGTACCTCAAAACTTTGACCAACAAGTTTCCTGGAGATGGACTGGTACCTCTCTAGATGGACTGGTTCCCCTCTACTGGGACTGGTACCCCGTTGGGTAGACTAGAACCCCTGTAGGTGAATCGGTATCCCTCCCGGTGGACTGGCACCCCTTAAGGTTGACTGGTACCCTTCTATATAGACTGTTACACCGCTGGGTGAACTGGTACCCCTGTTACTCATCTAGGTGGAAAGATGCCACTCACGGTACCCCTGTAGGTGGACTGAAGCACCTCTACGTGGACTGACACCCCTCTAGGTGGACTGGTACCCTTCCAGGTGGACTGGTGCCCCTGCAGGTGCACTGGTACTCCTTTCTGTGACAGTTCACCCCCTTTGTTTCCAGAGCTGACTACCAGCAGCTAGTCTTCAGTGCCTTGACGGACCACCCTACGGAGATTCGTCTCCTGCCACCATCCATCATGAAGCCCGCCCAGTTGTGGTCCGGCAAGCAGGTGATATCCACACTGCTTCTCAACGTCATCCCTGAGGATTTGCCAGCCATCAACTTCAAGGGCAAGGCCAAGATTGGCAGTAAGGTGGGTCTTCAGCACTGATGAAATTTGCCTAGGAAAAAAAGGATGAGAGTTCATCATTCCATTCAGCATCCCCAAAATTTGCCTTAGATTTGGTTTCTTTAGTGAAATTCTCTTTTAAATGCATGCGTCGTCTTAAAATTTCCTCCCGCCAAACCCTCATCCGATTTTCTTGTGATTTCTTTTACTTTCTCTTTAGTCTTGGACCCAGGTGAAGAAAGGACCTCAATTGACTTCCAGCAGGGGCACACCCCTAACAGGGTTATCAATGACAGAGTCTGAGATCATTGTGAGAGGAGGGGAGCTTGTATGCGGGGTACTAGACAAGGCCAACTATGGAAACACCTGCTATGGTTTGGTGCACTGCTGCTTTGAGGTATGCGTATATTAATACCAGAGTATTGCTTTCTTGTACCATAGTGCCTTCGGGTTAAGGACTGAAAAGTTCTCATGACCACACTGAGTGTCATAGTATGGTTAACCTCTAAAATGTGCAATGAACATATATTTGAGAATGATTGTAATGAGTTTTTAATGAAAAGTGTTTGAGTTCATTTCATATGAGGAAATATTGGTGTAATTCTCTTTATCAAATACCAATAATGATGATAATTTTTAAACTATTTATAACACTACTGTCAAAATAGATTTGTGGTAAAGTGTTGAAGAAATCTATCAGCAGACCAAATTTGAAGGAAACAGCATTTCTGTTTTTGATTTTAAAGCCAGTCCAATTTCTAACACAGGCTCTCAGAAAGTATACAGTGTGCAGTGCCAATAAAAAACATGTTGACAAAAGACAGAGTTTTTCCTGACGGAAATTCGTTTTGCCGATGGTGATAGCTCTCGGTTATTTGTCCAAAGTTTCCCAACAGTCAAGTGAGGTTGGCTTGTTTATTTTACAGTTGTACGGAGGACAAGTTGCCGGGAAGCTACTGAGTTGCCTTGGGAGGCTGTTCACAACGTTCTTGCAGCAGTTCACTGGCTTCACGCTTGGCGTTCAGGACATCCTGGTCACAGAAAAGGTACAAATGTTTCCCATGGTTCCATCAATTACGACAGGGTTGTACGTACTTAGATTTTGATATATACCATCTGTTTTAAGATAGTTTTCCACCAGGACAGATCCAGAACCAATTTTTTTTGGGGGGGGCCAACAAAATTGGGATTTTTAATGTAACTTTTTTATGGCCGTCTTGAGGCATGAGGCTACATTTTGGGGCTCTTTACAATTTTTACAGACCAAAAAGTACGCCTTTTTCTCATTATTTTTTCAAAGAAATGAAAACTTTGGCGCATTGCTAGGGGAAGGCATGACCTCCTTCGGCCATAAATTTACATCTCCCCAGCGCAAATCCACCTTTGAAATAGTTCTTTGTGGTACCCGCTGCTACATCTAATTCAAACCATCCAGCCGACACCGGCAAGCTTGGTGGTCGAGTTGTCAAAACGTCTGCACTATTAAGCCGGAGGTCATGGGTTCAAGTCCCACCCGAGTACGCTTGTGGTTTTTCTTACAAGCCGTTGGGGGCATACACGGAGTATACAGTGTTAAAATACACGTTGGGCAGGGCAAAATCCAAAATTAATTTACATCTCCCTGGCGCAAATCCATCTTTGAAATGACTATAAATTTCTCATCAAGTATATTCCTGTAAACTCATGTATTTGCCCATAATAGAGAGTTGTCATATGGTAATCATTTCAGTGACATGTCACCTGCTTTTTATGAAGATGTTCCTCTGTTGTTCTATCTCACTCCCAGGGCAATGCCAAAAGGAGGAAGTTGATCAGCAAGGCCAAAGGCATCGGGCCTGAGGTTGTATCCAATGCTCTGGACGTAGAGGATGCCAGCAACTTAACAGCACTGAAGGAGAGATACGAAGAAGCGCACAGGTTGGTAGAATTCAATAGCCAGTTCTCAGAAATGGCCAGTTCTCAGACTTCTCTGATTTGTTGAGTGAGGATTGTTACCTTGCTACAATGCCAGCAAGTGAGCATGTATCCTTCTTGGTGGAAATACTTGACTTTATTTAAAGTTCAACATTAGAAATATGCCAGGCTTTGAAATTCAAGGAACACTTTCATTATGCATTTCACACTATGCACTGAAATGCGCAGACAAGTTGGTGGAGAGTCATGAGAAGGGGCATAGGAACTCTTCAAACCACCATTGTCATCGTCACAGCGCCCTCGTCCAGTCATGCATAAGAGTTTTTACAAGTGATAGGTTGTGTATAGCTGCCGTGCCCTAACCACCTCCTAGTGTGAACTGTTGCACCTACGAGGCCAATTAAATCTGCCTGCCACACTTCATTTAAACAGGAAATCTGACGACACGGAGTTGCGAGAGATCGATCTGAAGATGAAAGGACAAACAGACAGATTTACTAACGAGATCAGCAACGCCTGCCTATCCAAAGGGCTGGAGAAGGAGTTTCCAGACAACAACCTACAGCTGATGGTGCTGTCGGGGGCCAAGGGGTCTCAGGTAAGTCAGTGTCCGAGCTTTTCACCCAAGGATGTTTATGGAGAACTGGCCAATTACAAAATCGCAAACGAGTACAAGAGAAATAAATCATTTCCGAATGGGTTTAGAATCAGGCAAGCAATTTTTTCTTGTATCAGCTGATTTCCTCATTTTTCACTACTCAAGTGTGCCATTACCAATAACAGAATGCTGTAAAAGTCTGTTGCAGTGTGGATTATTCTGATTTCATGTCCGAATTTCCTAATGCATGCCTGCAGGTTGAATGCTTAGGTGCGCCTGACTTTTATATTGAAAGTGGCTTTCAAAATCAAATTTTCCAGAAGTTCTTTATTTTGGATACCATAGTTGTATCTTCTACCATTGATCCTGGACCACAGTTTTACCGTGTTGTCCGTTGCTGTTTGCTTAATAAGACATTGTCATTTGTTCAAGCAAGCATTAGTTAGAAAGACGGCCGAAGAAGATTCATTTCTTCAGCATTTTTGCATTTGTAATGTATAGATGACATAAAGGATTGCATAAGACTTTATATGATTGTGCAAGACTTGACAGGATTGCATAAGACTTTATATGATTGTGCAAGACTTGACAGGATTGCATAAGACTTTATATGATTGTGCAAGACTTGACAGGATTGCATAAGATTTTATATGATTGTGCAAGACTTGACAGGATTGCATAAGACTTTATATGATTGTGCAAGACTTGACAGGATTGCATAAGATTTTAAATGATTGTGCAAGACTTGACAGGATTGCATAAGATTTTATATGATTGTGCAAGACTTGACAGGATTGCATAAGACTTTATATGATTGTGCAAGACTTTACAGGATTGCATAAGACTTTATATGATTGTGCAAGACTTGACAGGATTGCATAAGACTTTATATGATTGTGCAAGACTTGACAGGATTGCATAAGACTTTATATGATTGTGCAAGACTTGACAGGATTGCATAAGACTTTATATGATTGTGCAAGACTTGACAGGATTGCATAAGACTTTATATGATTGTGCAAGACTTGACAGGATTGCATAAGACTTTATATGATTGTGCAAGACTTGACAGGATTGCATAAGACTTTATATGATTGTGCAAGACTTGACAGGATTGCATAAGACTTCGGATGAAAATAGGCATCTTTATGTATTGATTTCTCGTGAAAGAAGGTTTTAGGTTTATTCAATCAGTCTTTCCTTCACCACAAAGACGCTGACCTCATTTTGACCGCACCACTTTGCCCCGCCCCACAGGTCAACTGCATGCAGATCTCCTGCCTGCTGGGCCAGATAGAGCTGGAGGGGCGTCGGCCACCGCTCATGGCCAGTGGGCGGTCCCTGCCGTCCTTCCTGCCCTACGACCCATCCCCGAGAGCCGGCGGATACGTGGATGGGCGGTTCCTGACTGGCATCCGACCGCAGGAGTACTTCTTCCATTGCATGGCCGGCCGAGAGGTGAGGTTGCCGTTGGAATTGCCAAAATGACTCAGGGTCAGAGTTCCCTCAAGACCAACACAAGACCTCCAGTCTGAATTCAAGTCACAAGCTTTTCAAATGAATTTGCAATAAAAGCATTCGTTCGTCATTGTTCACCCTGTTACTTGTCACTTGTCTTGTGTTTGGTCTTGTGTCTAGTTTCATGACTGATCTTGTTTTAGTTTGGACTCCAACACTGGTTCCAGTTTTCTGATGTTGAATAATATCCATGGCTGTTATAGCTTTCACTTTTTGGTACCTCTTTAATTTTTGAGGCAATGCTAATGTACAGTTTTGTTCTTACCAACTGCTCTTTACGGCCAAAGATGTTAAGTGTTTGCCATTTGGTGAAAGTGATGACTTGTGCAGCTGCACACGTGGGACTTTTTGTTAGCAGACCGTTCATCGCTTCAGAGGGGCACAAAACATATTGTCTTTTTTTGATTACATCTTCGTGCTCATTGCAGGGACTTGTCGATACGGCAGTCAAGACAAGCAGAAGTGGCTACCTGCAGCGTTGCATCATTAAACATCTGGAGGGCCTCGTCGTGAACTATGACCTCACTGTAAGTTCAACAACAAAGTTGGCCTCCTTGTCGGAGGCAGAGAATTTCTGAAAGGAAAAAATTAGTTGGTGTTGAAATCCATCCATTCCTCATCACTATGTGCTGCAGCGAAGTTCATTTTTCCTTGGAGAAAGCATGCTTTCAAAGGTCCAAATGAAATATCTACAGAAGACTGTTCTGTCAGATCTTTTGTAACAACAGGACATGCTACACTACTAACACTGAAAAAAGTGGGTTTTTTATGTTTCCAAGAGACTTGTCCAGCAACTACGTACATGTGTAGTGCTCACATATTGCATTCCTCTTTGATGAGTAGGATGTGGCGACTTGCTAAAATTCAGCATGCATTCTAGTTTAACTATTCATATGGCGTGGCCATGGTAATGGTATCCCTTGAGACCAGTCTATCGACCCAGGTGGATTGAATGCTTTCCTCCGTTTGCCTCTCGACTGGTTCGCAGGTCCGAGACAGCGACAGCAGCGTGATTCAGTTCCGCTACGGAGGGGACGGACTGGAAATCCCCAAGACCCCCTTCCTGACGGAGTCCCAGTTCCCATTCCTGCTGGACAACAGCGCCGCGTCACTGGGCCGAAGGTACAAGGCAGAGGACTGCGACGCAGCGGCAGCCCGCAGACTGCAGAAACAGGTCACTGCCAAGTAGACCACATGCAATCGAATTTTTTCAGCTTAAGGGGGCGCCATTCAGTTTTCATTTTGTATGTTTGTAAGATTTTTGTGCGGGAGTCGCGTTGCTACTGTAAACCAAATTTCTTCAGAGAATTGTAGTTTGTAATATTTAGTTATGTGGATGTTCCTTATCTTTGTATTCTCAAACTCTGACATCTGAGTTGAATAAAAATAGGATTTCATTGCCGTTTGAATGTTCTTCTTGATATATAGGTTGACAGATGGGTGAGAAAAAATGGCGCTGTCAGGAGAAAGGAACGGTGTTCGCCATTCCTCAACTTCGCTGCCAAGAAACTGGGCATCCTCCTGGAGGAGAGGAAGGAGAGGGAAGGAGGCGAGGAGAAGAAGAAGACAGTGAGGGAGGAACTCGTCAGTTGGTGGAGGGACGCGACCGACAAAGAGAGGTTAGAAGGACAAGAAACAAAAGTGTCTGTCTTGACATGTGCATTTGTTAGCAAATATCTACCCCACTATTGGATCCACTCATGCAGGAAATCATTGCTTGTGAGGAGGGGCCAACTTTGCATATTTCTTGCATTTTAGGTACGGCAAGAATACCTCTCGCTGTCCTGAACCTGTTCACTGCCAACTCCGACCGGACATCCAGTTTGGTGCCATCTCGGAGAAACTCAATGCCATTATGCAGGATTACCTTAGCAACGTCGGGGTGCAACACCTAGAGAAGTACGGGAGCAGTGGGCACGAGGAGGAAGATTTGACACCAAAGGAGAGGTTCCGCCAGTTGTTGTACATGAAGTACCGCCGGTCACTCTGTCAGCCTGGGGAAGCTGTGGGGCTGCTCGCTGCACAGGTGGGTGGAAGAATGACATCACTGTCATTGTCACTGTCATTGTTGCTGCCATTGCCAACTAGGTATTGTTGGCATTGATGGTAGCACAGAGATGCAACATAGATCTCTTTTATGTCATTGTTTCAATTCAGGAGCCTGCTTGCCTCCCCATTTGATTGATGTCATTGTCACCAAGGTGTCATCACCATGGATGACACTGCTGAGATACAATATGCGATGTTGCATTTCAGTGTTGAGCCTGGGGAGGTTGTGAGAGTCCTCACTGCAACAGTGGGTGGAGAAATAATGTCACTGCCATTGCCGTTGTCACTAAGGTGTCCGTCTCTATGTTGATAATAGTGCAGGGATGTTACATACACTGTATGGATGTCATTGTGCTGGCCTTTGGAGACTGTGGGTTACATGCTGCTCAGCTTTCTACCTTGTATTTGTCACAGTCATCTGTCATTGATATTCTGTTGTCATTCTATTTTTGTTTTCCAGTCTATTGGAGAGCCATCCACCCAGATGACTTTGAACACCTTTCACTTTGCCGGAAGAGGAGAAATGAACGTGACCCTGGGAATTCCGAGACTTGTGTAAGTGGATGGCCTTCATTACTTGCGCCTTCCGCTGTATGTAGAAGCACACCAACGATTGGTAGTTTTTGCAAACGCGGAGCCTTGGAACCAAGTCTCTTTTGATTGGCCAATTGCCATCCGACCCCGCCATTAAAATGGTTCAGATGTTTGTGTTATGTGGTCATTTGGTAACAAACAGTGCTCCTAGACAGGTGGTATGTACACTTTGTGTGCCTCTTCGACCAGTACGGAGCCGTGAGCTCCCAAATGCGAAGGTGCAAATGCGACTCATCCACCCATGAACTTTCTGACTTCAATATTGTCCAGTGTGATGTGATGCTTATTTGATAGCCGCTGGCTACTAGTAACAAGTTAAGAATGTTGCATTTCCATCCAGGGAGATCCTCATGGTAGCCAGCGCCAACATCAAGACGCCCAGGATGGATGCCCCACTGCTAGCCACGTCCCACGCCAGGAAGCGGGCAGCCCGGCTCAAGAAGAAACTCACCAGGGTGGTCCTGGCACAGGTACCCTGATCACTAGGCATGAAAATAAAATTGTTTAACAGACGTTAGAGCTTAGCGTTAATCAGCTTGGAACCAATCATGAGAAATTCACATGGCGCGGCATCTTGGCCGGTACCCTGTTACTGCTTGGCAAATGTTTCTGTGTTTAGGAAATCACCGTAGTTACCAGCCCTGTAAAGTTGGCCCCTGTCTCGGCCTATTTTTTTCTCAGTACAGTCCCTATTGTCATAGTTTCACTTGATTGTCAAACTTATCGATGTTCTTCCCTTGTTTTCTTTGATCTTTTAGGTGATTGAAGATATACATGTCTACGAATCATATGAGATTGTCAGTGCTATGTAAGTACTGTTGGAATCCAGGACTCTCTCTAGAACCAGGTTTATCAATCTCATTAGTGGAAGAAAAATTCTGTCAGAGGTGACCAAATTGATGGTCAGTAACTGGATTGTGACAATGTGACAGTAACTTGTGTTCTCTTTTGTTTCCAGCGAGCAATTCCGACTTTTCAAGATACAAATCAACTTCCTCCCGCACTCTGAGTATAAGGTATGTCTAGGCGCGATCTGGAAACGTTGTTCAAAGACACTATTTAAACTTGCTCTTCTCGAGTCAGTTTCTTATATGAGCACCTAGTTATTTCTTTGTGTAGTTTGTTTAATTAAAAAGCAGTATCCCCCTTGAGCAATCCCTGTTCACCACTTCCAAGGCTGCATCATGTAATTGGGTCAGGATCCCTGGCTATGTGGTGTTTTGGGTTGTATGGCTTCTGACTTGTGTCCCCCGATCAAAGATATCCAAAAATGGGAAGAACCACCATCATAGGGCTGGATAGCTCAGTTGGTGGAGCGCCGGTAAGATGATCTGGAAGTGGCAGGTTCGAATCCCACTGCAGTCAATTTCTTCATGTATCTGTGTACTGAAAAGTACTCCCAAAATTTGCAGAAAATTCATTATTAAATTTTGGCTTCTTTTTTATTGTCCCTATTAGAATAATAAAATAGTCATGCACTCAATATCCAGTGTCAAGGTAGCTAGGTATTTTTAATTTTTTTTCTCCAGACAAGATATCTCTTCTGACCAGTTCAAGAAAGATTGTGTTCTAATTTCTCTATGCCTGAAATAATCTGTTTATGAGATGCTGAGTTTTAAGACTTTCTGGTTGCTGAACAATGTGTGATAGCAGATTAGACCTGGTCCAAATACACAGACATCATTTTGGAAAAACAAGCATCGGGCGGGCTTTCATTTATGTTTGAATCATTCCCGTATCTTTGGCAGGATGACCTGTACGCAGACCCTACCAGCATCTTGCATTACTTGGAGAAACGGTTCCTCAAACGCCTGAGCGAGACCATTAAACGAAAGACCAGGGACCTGATGAAGCTTCAGTAAGCCTCGATTGCCGATGGCGCCGATGACTAAATCACGCAAACTGTTTCAAAACATTGAGTTCTCAAAGGTTCCTCTCAGAACCATGCAAACTGAGATATAGGCAAATTGTGTTTTAATACTGCAAATGGCCACTAATGTCTCACCTCATCTTATGCCTTATGTCTTTGAGTAGAGTTCATGTTGCTTTTATCTTTTGCACTAACAGCCATCGATCCTACAACATGTTAAGGATTGGGGAATGTCGGAGTTAACCATTTCATGCAATTATAATCACACATCACAAACAAGTTTTGTATGTGTACTTAGTGCTGTTAACTTAATTCCTCAACACCATCCAAAACACCTGTTGTACATATTACAAAAGTAACAGAAGAAAGGCTTAGCGGTGGCTTTCTCTTCTAAGACGAGTGTCATGATTGTGCCTTTCCACAGCATGGGCTTGTATGTAACGCCTTACATATACTACATTTTTGCAAGCTGAGTGGATCTTTGTGCTTTTTGGCGGGGTGGATTGGGAGATGCAGAGTGTAATATTGGGCTCTACACACTCACATACAAAACTGAATGAACAGTTATTGATCGGAGTACCATCTTCCACAGAGGACTAAGGTTGTGAACGAGTAAACGGAGGGCTGTGGGTTCGTCCCACCCGAGCAAGCTTGAGAATTTCTGAGAGTTGTGAAGAAAGCACTGAGTAGAAAATGCTTATAACCAGTCACTTGTGAACCACCAAACCCCATGTTCATTGTTAAGCAAGTTTTTACCGTTGCATTTTGGGATTTTGTTTCTTTTTATCCTGTTATCCAAAGTCTGTCTCCCACCCTCTCCTTCCAGGTTGGTTAACAACCATGATGCCAAGGCAGCTAATGAGAATGCTGCAGGGGATGATTCAGCCAATCAGGACGAGCCACTGGAGCCGGTCGCCATGGAGGCGGAGGAAGACAGTATGTCGGACGATGAGGAAGGGGGGGATGACCAGGAGGAGCGGGAGTATGAAGAGGACGGGGAGGGAGAACAGGAGAACCAGTCCTCAGGTATGGGGTGGGGTGACCCAGTCCACCACTCTGTCTGATAAGCCATGTCTGAATTACATTGGCTACGTCTGGGAGTAACATGTTCTCCTGTGGAAGCCATCGGCTACAGTTGCTCCCGCCATGGGACACTAGGACAAAGCCATGTCAGAGTCAGAGAGCAGCCAGCTTGATAAAGTCCAAGTGATGCCTGACGTAAAGACAGAATTCGAAAGATTTGTGCACGATGGCACTGTGTCATCTGCCAGCAGACATACTCGACTGCTAGGCCAGTTAGACTATAAAGATGAGGCAAGTTATCAGGTAAAGAAAACAGCACAAATACAAAAGCTGTTGAGAATCCAAAGTGTGATAGACTTGCTCGGGGGAGAAAATGTGCTTAACAAATTTTCATACTAACCAGTTATCACCAGAGTACCAGTTGCAAGCAATATACTTAGGTGACTTCTGGCCTGGTAACCCATTTTCGCTGACCAAAGTATTTCCTGCACTGAGGAAATTTTCCAGTACGGCACCTCCATGAAATTGTCACCAGCTGCTCTGTAGGACACGTGTTGCATTACTGTGCATTCGTCACTTCGTCTGTGCTTTGTTATGCTAGAAATGTTTGCCTGAGTTTTGCAGGTCAACCTGTCGATTGATGTACGTGCAACATCTCTTGTCGTACTCCCGTAGATGAGGAGGAGAGTGAAGACACCGGTAGTCACGGCGACCGAGGCAGTGCAGAGGATGAGGACACCACTGAGCGAGGCACTGCCCAGGAGGAGGAAGAAGGTGTCTTGAGGAAGAAACGCAAGAAGAGCAGGGGGGTCCCAGACAGCGAGAAGAGGGTCAGGATAGACGTGAGTAAAAAGCATGGTGATGCTTTAGAGAGCAGTTTCAAGAGATGACCATTTTGTCGAAAACAAAAAACATCCCTGAGTACCGGGCAAAATCGGCCAGTGGTTAATGAGTTGTCATTGCTCAAACTCTTCCAGAGATAGTTCAGCCCAGGAAAACTCACTGGTTGAGAAATCAAGCATGGGGTGGTGGGTTTGAATCCCGACCGTGCAAGTTTGTAAAAGTTGTGTGTACAGACTCCCAGAAAGCAACATGCTTACAGTTCCTGTCATGTTTTTCTTCCCATCCGTGAGTAGTTTTCCACACCTCCAGGCACACTTTTTGACATCTTACTTTCTCATGTCCTTGCCAGCCCATTTTTACACATGCTTTTGCTCACGAGCCATTGCTTGACAGGCCAGGCTCAATTTCTGGGGTTTTTTTTTTGCAAAAGTTCTCGGGAGTTTTTACGATATCAAGAAACAAATTTGTATTCGTTCTACTTGTCACTATTTCAGGATGCTCTACATATCAGTCCATTCCTTGTCTCGTACGACTTTGACAGTGAGAAGCAGAGTTGGTGTGAGTTTACCCTTAAGGTAGGTCTTGGCTTTAGACCAAATGTATTTTGCCTGGTTCCCAGAGCCTCGCCTGTATGTAGCATTTCCATTTACCAAATTTCAGTTTTGACAGTCAGTTTTGTGGCTTTGAAGAGATTTAGGAAGTTTTGATGCCTGAACCAAGTGAACATTTGCAGCAAATATATCTGATACTGTGCCAAGTCTCCTTGGTCAGGTTTTGAAAATCATGAAATTGGAGGCAAAAACAGAGACAAAGCCCAGCTTTGGAAAAAGCCTGTCATGCTTCTCTGCACTATTTTAATAAGAACTGAGTGGAATGATTTTCCAGTGCAATCGTGTTTGGAGGGTATCTCTATTGTAAAAATGTGATGAAAAACATTGCAGAATTCCTCAGTGTTGCCCCTATGCAGTCTGCCCTGAGCAGAAGCACCCCCTCATCGGTTGAAAAGAGCCAGGTTGGTCAAGTTTTCTATTGTTGGTAGCAATGCGACCGTAAGGCTTGCATTTCACAGTTGTTCGTGAATCAGCAATATGCAGTTACTACCAAAGGAGCCTTTGTTGTTAGGGAAATTGCGCCCTCTCTTGCCCAGCTCGGGGCATGTACATTGCGTTATTAAGCAAGGCTATAGGCCCATTCACTGATGACATCACGCTTTGTTTTGTGCACTTTCCTATGGAGCTAGTGTCACCAGTGCAGAATTCTATTGGTAACGAGAGATGCTACCATTCTAGACAGGTTGGTCTCAAACAGTCAAGTAGACCTGTCCAATCCACATTGAGGAGTGTGTGCTACCAATCAGAGGCACTGTTGTCATCAAACCCTTTTAAGACCATCACAAGACCCTGGAAGACACAGATGAGACTTCCGGTCAGAGTTCAAGTAAAAGCTATTCAGATGTACTGCAACAGAAGCATTGTTCTTGTCACTCACCCTGTCCCTTGTATCTGGTCTCGAGTACAAGACACGACCTTGAGCTAGTCACCATAGTTCTCACTCAAACTTACCCGGTGTCGTCACTCCTGTGATTGGTTGCAGCTGGAGCTCGCCTACAGTCACCTGGACATGATGTCGCTGCTGCACAGCGAGACGCAGCAGGCCGTGGTGCATGAGGCACGGGGCATCCTGCGCTGTATCATAGCCGACGGCGACAAGGAAGGAGAGAAGGTGCTACAGACCAGCGGGGTCAACCTACAGGTGAGTCAGGATTGGAATAAAAAACTCCCATGGTGGGTGAGGAAGGTGTCAAGGTTGAAGTAAAAACACATCTAGTAGAGGTGAAAAAAAGACTTGGAGTCGTTTTAATTGGGGTCCAAGAGTCCGTGCCATTAGTTTTGAGCAAAACCAGTCCGAACAGCAAAAGAGTTTCATGAGGGCTTGAAAAGATTTTTTGTGGTTTATAGCAAGCTGGCGTGTAGAATGGAGGAATTCAAGTACAAGGCAAATTGTCAAAAGGTTACAACTAGCTTGACCTTTACTCACACGATTCTGACTGTCACCAGGCAACATGTGTTATCTTTTATTCTATGCGGTATCTTTTATTCCCCAGGAGCTGTGTAAGCATGACAAGGTCATTGATATTCATCGACTGTACACCAACAACATTCATGCCATGGCTAACACGTACGGGATAGAAGCGGCCTGTAGGGTGATCATCAAGGTACGATCAGTCCGATTTGCTCAAATCAAATCTTCATTTTATAAAATCATTGTCACAGGTATCCAGCTGATGAAGGATCAGCTTAACAGGCTGTTACGTTCTCTTTGAATTGACAAAAATTAATTGGCTCTGTGGTTCTTCTTTCAAAAAGGTTCTCTCTCTGAAGATTATATGCGACTTCCTTGAGGTATTATGATCTGAGATATCTAACCAGTCCAAGCAGTATACGTTCTCAGAAAAATTCTGATTTGTACAGGACTCACTCCACGGTCTAGACTAACAATTCCCCAATAGCTTTCACAGTTTCCGACTTATCCAAGCCAGGTACACCGGAATCCACAGATAACTTGAGACTGATTTTGCCAGTGTAGGCCACATGTTTACCTCACAGTATTTTCCCGGATTCTCCCTGCAGGAGATCCAGGACGTTTTCAAAGTCTACGGCATCTATGTGGACCCCCGTCATCTGTCTCTTGTCGCAGACTACATGACCCTAGAGGGCACCTACAAGCCCTTCAATCGCATCGGCCTGGAGGCCAACTCGTCCCCGCTGCAGAAGATGAGCTTTGAGAGCACCATGCACTTCCTCAAACAGGCCACCACACAAGGTGAGGCACGCGCACCCTCTCACACTGCCATCATGGCCGCAGTTGTATCATGGACGTCACTGTGGTGTAACTTGTGGATAATGTTATTTCAAATCAAAGGACAGTTCATTCTTTCCGCAAATGTGAACGCAAATGCAGTTTGGTGGCACCAGATGAAATTTGCACTCTGCAAATTTGCCCAAGTTTAACCAATTGCAAGTCAAGCGAATTTTGCTGCATGCATTTTTGTGATATCAAATTCCCTTTTGAGTTGACATTTTGCTTGAAGTATGAACCCCCCTTTAAGCTGGCTCCAGCAGAACCTCTTGACTTTTTAACGTGACAAGACACCTCGGCTACTTTTCTTGACCGAATACATTTGAGAGTCAATTTTACAAGATAAGTACGACAGTTCTTTTTCGACACTTCAGGGCAATGCTGCGAGACAGTGTTATAACAAGCCATGGGATGTTTGAGTCATGGTGCCATACATGTACGCGGTCAGGCTCCTAGCACTAGTCAGTGTACAAAACTGGTGCGAACCATTGAATTAAAAGTGCATGTGTAAACATTGCCTGCCACTGTGATTTGAAATTGCCAGAATGTGAAGACACGTCTTCCGTATTGCTGTCATGGATAATCATGTTTACTTGTGCAAGTCCTGTGAAGCAAAAGGTTAACCATTTCGTGCCGGGGAGGCCAGTTTCGGGCACATAAGCTTCATACACAAAAATGGGGAGCCCGAAACTGGACAAAAGACCAAGGCCTTAAACAAAAGACTGTACTCGGAACAAAAGACTGTACTCGGAACAAAAGACTGTACTCGGAACAAAAGACTGTACTCGGAACAAAAGACTGTACTCGGAACAAAAGACTGTACTTGGAACAAAAGACTGTACTTGGAACAAAAGACTGTACTCGGAACAAAAGACTGTACTTGGAACAAAAGACTGTACTCGGAACAAAAGACTGTACTCGGAACAAAAGACTGTACTCGGAACAAAAGACTGTACTCGGAACAAAAGACTGTACTCGGAACAAAAGACTGTACTCGGAACAAAAGACTGTACTCGGAACAAAAGACTGTACTCGGAACAAAAGACTGTACTCGGAACAAAAGACTGTACTCGGAACAAAAGACTGTACTCGGAACAAAAGACTACTTGGAACAAAAGACTGTACTTGGAACAAAAGACTGTACTCGGAACAAAAGACTGTACTTGGAACAAAAGACTGTACTTGGAACAAAAGACTGTACTTGGAACAAAAGACTGTACTCGGAACAAAAGACTGTACTCGGAACAAAAGACTGTACTTGGAACAAAAGACTGTACTCGGAACAAAAGACTGTACTCGGAACAAAAGACTGTACTCGGAACAAAAGACTGTACTCGGAACAAAAGACTGTACTCGGAACAAAAGACTGTACTTGGAACAAAAGACTGTACTCGGAACAAAAGACTGTACTTGGAACAAAAGACTGTACTTGGAACAAAAGACTGTACTTGGAACAAAAGACTGTACTTGGAACAAAAGACTGTACTCGGAACAAAAGACTGTACTTGGAACAAAAGACTGTACTCGGAACAAAAGACTGTACTTGGAACAAAAGACTGTACTCGGAACAAAAGACTGTACTCGGAACAAAAGACTGAGCTGTTGGGCATTACTAACATTTTTTCAGTTGTCAATAGAGGAGGAAATCTGTCATTGATTTGAAAGATTATACCACTGTTTGTGGCTTCAGCATGAGTGGGTTACCACCAGGGACAAAAGCACTGCGGCGCCCAAGTGATGAGCGATACAATACCGCTGCATGCTAATCTGGCTCCTAGCGAAAAGACAACAGCCACACGCTGTGCCAGTTTCAGGAACAAAAGAAACTTACGTAGCACCACACAATCTGGGCTCTTTTTACCAGGCGACAGGCCTGGCTTCAAATTCTACCCAGCAGCAAATAGTTGAGTAAATCAGTGTGCCCTTACGCATCAGTTCTACCAAACCTTCTAATCAAAGTTTCTGCTATTTTGATACCCCCAGGTGTGTGCGACAATCTGCAGTCTCCGTCAGCCCGCTTGGTAGTCGGCAGGGTGGTTACCGGCGGCACTGGCTGCTTTGATCTCATTCAGCCACTAAGGTAGTTTTTCCCACTGTCGGATGATTGGTTACTTGCAAACTGATTGCTTATGAAACATGCAAAAATAACATCCGATTGTTGTGAAGATTTTAGTATTTTAACCTGAAAAGTCCACATTGTTTGTTCCTTGTTTGACTGGAAAAAAGCCAAAAGTGAGGCAGCAAATGTTAATAAGATTACCCAAAATTTATATTGCGATGGCACTGACTGAATAGTTGGTATCTTTAAGCCAGCATTTGTGCATTAGAGAACACACAAAAATTAATATCGGAATAATGAGTTTAAATATCATATATTCTGATTTAAAGATATAGTTTATATAAGAATGTCTTTACTTTTCAATTTAGGTTTAATAAAGAATCATCATGCAAAATAAAACCAGTAAACATATCTCTTTTGTTTATTTAGTTTTGAGAGAAAAACATCAAATTTTTGGTTGTTTACACACTGGAATGTTGCGACATTCTCACTGTAATCTAACTCTATTACAATCTCTCGTTTTGAACATGCACACAAAAAACTGTGGAAAATATGAATAAGGCATCTTTATGAATTTAAGGAGAGACCAAGTATGTACAAGTTAAGAAGAACAAAAGGTAGTTTTCCAAGCTGCATTTCATAAGTAAACAAAACTTTGGCCACGACAGTTCATATTCACCGATCTCCAACAACATGAGTCCCACCATTTCAGGCCATCCACCTCCGCAATATCATTGACACAGGAGTTTGTATTTGATCGGAAATTCTTGACCACTTCAGTCTTTTCGGTTTTATGGTTTATCAGGCCTGCATAAAATACAACAATAAAAAGGTCTCAGTATTCTTTCAAACATGTGCCGCTCATATTGTTGGATCGGTTCAAATAAAATCTAACATACAGCAGACGGGCTTAAGCAAGATGAATCAGTGTTTTCCTGACTGTTGAGAAAAGGCTTGGAAAAAAAAAAGAGAAAACTACCTTGACCCTTTGTGCTGACTCTAGCAATGCTTTACGGTAAATAAATATAAAAGTGCTATCAAGCTTTGGTGTCAGTTGTCCTCATCCTTTGGTATCCTCATCAAGGCAAAAAGAATAGAAGTTACATATCATTCTGATAGTGAAAACCTCATAACCTCTGCATCATCAGTGAATCGGTAAAATAATATGACTACATATTCTTACGGTAAATTGAGGGCACTCGGCTTTGGCCCTCTAGAGACCGACAATTTCAGTTGTGCACGTGCATGTAACTATCAAGATTGGACAATTTTTTGGTTTTAGGAGAACCAACCAGTTGCAAGCTTCCCAAATTTTTCACAGTGCAACCACAAAATCAAAGTAAAAAGTTCTTGTTCCAAAGCTGATTGCAAACCTTGGAGAGCAGCATGGTGTCCGTTTTGTGATATACCATGTACACTCTGATAGACTTCCATGGACTTACAATTTATCAGTTTAAGTCTGAACATCCACAAGTGAAAAGTGAAATCGTTGATGCCCGTACGTTCAGTGGACATACCTCTCTGGTACTGCGCACTAGTAAGGTATGAAATTTCTCTAAAGAAATCTGGAGCTCGATAACTCCCCAGCTTGGGCCTGGTAACTTTTACTTTTTTCCTCTACAAACACTGAATTTCTACTTGGCACTGGCTATGACTATGGCTTCTTTTTTTGCCCTTTGTGCACCACAGTGGACAGCCATAGCCAAAAATACAATCACTGCCCATTTCAGACATTGCCTCGCACTCCCCGAGAAACATAGGCATGGCTCGGCATGCTATCTGCCCCCATTATCACCTATCAGTCACACTCAGGGGGAGTAAATTGAGTTTACTCCTGCAGACTTTATCACACATCTGCCTGTGCGGCATCGATAACCACAGTGTGCACAGCTGAGAATAGGCTCAGACAGTTGGCTACAGTGCCCAGATGAATCACAGGCAACAGGGGCTGTGTGATTTATGCGGGGCGTCAACATTCTGTTGTTTGCACTGACAGAATGTGGAGCATGAAACAAAAGTCCCAGAATATTTGTCCTGGCTTTCTGTCCTGTTTTTTCTTTGTTTTTTCCACGTTATGTTACAAACTTCACTGGTATTCATCAGTAAAGCCTATATCAGCAAGCTGCTTAATGGACAACACAGAGAAAATTAAGTTAGTAAGCAAAAACTGGTTGAAACTATTAACAGGCAAGATATCTCACTGCAGGAAGCTATTTTATGCTATTAAACAAGACTTTTCTGGGCTCAGCAAATCTGGGGGTCAGTTTCATTTCCCAATTTTCTTCCCTTCAAAATGTTCAACACAAACTGCTGTTGTGTAATTTGGCAACCAGAATTAGAAGCCATTACTGCAGTTTCACAATGCTCCTAGACGGGAGACACCGCGTACCGGTATCTTTTCTTCTTCAACTTAGGCTGCATCCAAATCTCTTATCTAGGTCTAAGTCTTCCCTCCATTGGAAATGCGTGAAGATGCATAGACAATAGACCTAGCCGTAGCTCTGGAAGCCCGTTTCGGACACGGCCTTAGTTTTGCTTATTGTTCACGGTCGGACACTGCAATGCCAGTGAGCTTTTGTGATGGAAACAAGCCGTCTGATGGATTACTTTGTTAGTCAATGATCTGTGGTGAAATTTCATTTATTTCCTCTCTTCCTGTAAAACCGGGGTTTTCACAAGAATGTGAAACACGTAATTATGACGCCAGCGTTGACCTGAAGGTCATCCTGATGGTCATTAGCTCAGAAAGGCTTTTTAAGCCCAGATTCTAAAACTTAAAAATCTGGGTCGCTGTGATTTTATTTTGTCACAGTGATTTACTATGTAACCAAAAGTCCAGTTGATATTCAAATAGTGCAGAATTTAGTAGGGTTTAATGGTGTCGATAAAAATCAGTTATGTTATGTCAAGGATGGATACTGGCTTCCAATGACAATGTTGCATACAATGGCTCCATATCACTTAAAAAACTCTTCTACTTCTGGCTTTATCATGCGTGTCATTACTAACGTCCATTGCAAAAATAGATGTGGGGTATATCTTCAGGAAAACCCCAACGAGAAATATTTCCAATAGTTTATGTTGGACTCTATGTTGGAACATGCGATGCAGCATCTCCATGTGAGACTACGGCATGCACAAGTATTGAACACTGGCTACAGCTATCCACCGCTGCCTCTTTTAATCAAATTTCAAAGCCGTAGTCGCAGGAGACAGGACAGTATTATGGCTACCCCTGTCATGCGCCGCCAAATCACGACAGGGTGTCGTGATTTGCCAAATGCACGCGCACGTCAAGCTGAAGAACGTACGAGTGATAACGGTGCCACAGCAGTTACGGCATCCACTCAGATTAGTTTATAAACAGCTTTCTCACTACTGTAACCTGAATTATACAAACAAAATCAGAGGGTCTGATGTTGTGATCCTAGTAGAGGCTTTCTTAAAGGTGAAACACCCTGTGGTTTTTCTCCTGCCAGAACAGCAAGACCTTACTACTGACAACTCGCTGCCAAATGCCAATACTGATGGGTGTTCACATGCACGTGGAACTGGGGGTTTTTCCTCTCTCTCTGCCGAGATGCTGCAGGCTAGCTAGTTCTTGCCAGCCATTTTTCAATGCAAATGCGCAGGCTAAAATGCCAGAGCTCAAAAATGTTAACTAGATGTTTTGGCTCAAAACCTGTTGTTGCCACAAAAATATTTCTACACTTTTCAAAGGGCTCATTTTTTTTTATAACAACAAATTGGCCCAAGGCCGTCTCACCATAAACGCCCACTCCTTGAGTATAAGGAAATGAAACCTTGCCGTTGTTTTGATGACCACTTTCTCACTTGTAAAAACATATTTCTGGCTTGCAGCTAATCTAATTTACGAGTGGCTGTCTCCACTAACTGACTTTCAGGGAAAAAAAATCAAGAGCAAAACAACATGTTATAGCTTATAAAAACAGCGAGCAAAGTGTGGGGTGGAATGTCAAACTATGTGGTTCCCTCTATCAAAATGAGGAATATTCAATAGGTCATGGAAGCTGTTTGAGTAAACACCATTTTGAATATTCACCACTGACTCGGATCAGTCAATAATTCCTTTATCGCTCATCAGAATGCCGCATCAAATGCATGAAAAAATAGATTTTTGTTCGCTCATCTCAGATCTGTTTGTAACACATACATGTACATGTACGTGTACAAATTCAGTGCTATTTGATCCCAGGGGAAGCACTGCCAAACATTACAAATCATGCCCATCCAGCATATAGAATTTTTCGTTTTCACCATGTTCCTCATTTTGCTGGAGCTAGTCAAACAGATCACTCTACCTCGAAACCTTGAACTCCCCCCCCCCATCAGTGAGACAAGTTTATCAGGCATACCTAGCTGGTGAAGCAGACGCAACCCATAACGGATGACCTCCCCGTATCACTGACCCAGGCCAGACAGCCTGACTCGGCCATCCCTCGTGCACCTGTTAGTGAGCAAACGCTTTTTGTTTCACAGCAAACGTTGGTTTGTTTGAAGAGTCTCCTAATGCAGTGGGGAGAGCGTTGGCATACTAGCCAAGTGACATACATGTATCACAGGCCACACTGCATAAGGTGGCGTCTCACTGCTGGGGTTAATGCTCTCTTGCAGTGTTATCCTCAAGTCCACTTTCAACTCACAATCAATAAAACACCAGAGCTTTCACAAACCAGCAAATCAATTTTTACACCCCAGAAATGAATCAAAACTGAGGCTGCCAAAAAACAAATTAAAAAAGTAACTGTTAATAAACAGACTTCGAAGTACACAGAAAAATGCTTTAAGGCTTCCAGGAATAAAAAATAAATAAACCTCCAAAACTGTTCTTCATGTTAAGGCTGTGGATTTTCTATAAAACTGTACAATATCTTGCTATACAAAACAAACTTTGGACGGAATTGGATATGTAAAGTCCAAATGCACAATGCTCAGAAAAGGTGAATGCTGAAATTCCTGTCTTGCCACCGAATGTCACCAGCAATTGTTAATCTGGATAAAAGTGGGGAGGAGACAACCCTACGGTAGAGGAATACGAATGTGTGCAAAGAAAAGTCTTTAAAGTTGTCATTCACAAAGGTGGTCCCTTATATCTTTACTATCTGAACACTGCTTGCCGTACAGGGGCAATAATCCCGAACTATTGCCTCGTTCAAGCGTCTACTGCCTTCCCTGTCTGGTTTCCCATCTACCTCCTGTGTATATCCCTGTGCTGTAACCTGAACTGCACTGCCATGCTGTTCATGCTCTGCGCGCTCAGGCTGTGGCTGTCGTACCCATGATCTGCCCTGAGGGATTGGTATTGGCGAGTCTCTGACTGTGGCCTGACCTCTGCCCTGTGACCTTTGGATGACCCTTTCCGTCGCTGTATGAAAGGACAAGCATCAATTTATACAATTACATTCTTCAGAAAATCAGCATGGTTTTGAATGCAAGGGTCATACTTGAAACTGTGTCAAAGGTGTACAAAAATAATGTTGATGACTTTTGTAAGTTTGAAAAAAATTAAGTTGCTGGATCTGCTTTATCTGTTAGGTTTACTGAGATCTTGAGCGGCAAATCTGGTAACTACTAATGAGGAAAAGAAAACCTGACTATTATTTTGCAGTGACTGTGTATTAATAATCAGGCGTATATATAAGTCCACATGCATTGTAATCATCAGATGGTGTATGTCAGGCATCATTTTATTAAGAGTCACTAACCATACTGAATGGGGCGAGGGGGTGGGGGTACGTGATTCCTACAGGGAAAAAAAATTTAAAAAGAGACGAACGTTGTATTTGTAGACAAATGATAAGCTGTTTCGGGAAACTTTTTTGGTTTGATAAAAAAATGAAGTCGTTAAGTCCGCAGTTCAAAATTTAACACACACACATTCCAAAATTTGTATCCTTGTGGATACATAGCTTTGTTCTCCAGCGCTAACATGGTCACGTGTGAAACGATGTTTTCAAAATGCACCCATTTCAACATGAATCACACTCCTGGGCTGAAGTTTTGACCGAATGTCCCTTTTATGAAACACTTCAATTTGTGATGATTCTTACACATTAAAAATTGCTCCTTTTTGAGCAATTTCCAAATATCAGTTTCATGAAATCCTTGTGGAGACCTATACACCTTTAGAAATTCCTTGTGGAGACCTATTCAACCCATTCTCCTGGGTCTCCACAAGGCACCATATTCCAAAATAGTGTACGCAAGGCCCAATCGTACATGCGCTTCAGAAGAAACAGTGCATTTACCGGCACAAAACAGGCCAGAATCAAATTTGCGTCCGTGGGACCACTACCCTCCTTGCTACAGTAAAGCATGACAATACACGCTCACACACTTTCCCTGCCACGTGTTGGGCATTTTGTCAGATTCTCCCAAAATAGAAGGGCTCTGTTACACGCTTAACATGTACAAAGCATACGGCTCTTACTGCTACAGCTTTTACCCCCACGGGTCGAGTTGCCAGCATTTTCAGCTCATGGCAAGTTTTTTCATTACCCCTGCACGGCGTGTATGGACAATGCAACGAGCACCTTGGACACCTTAGACAATGGATGCAGATATTTACTCTAGCTTTTGATGGGCAATTGCAGGCTTTAGCTTTTTGTTATAACTTCCGGCTTGATGATGTCATCAGCCTGATTTTTGCAGAAAGGTTACAGACGTAAGGATCACTGTATTTACCAATTTCCAAGTGATACCAGCAAACTTCACCACAAACATCTCTACAAAATAGATTTTTGAAATTTTTTTAACTGATCAATAGAGGGCGCTTGAGTGTTGCATGACATCACAGGTGCATGTTTAGAGGAATACTGTTGTGTTGGAGACTAACACCGTTGAAAGTAGGTTCATATCTTTTATCAAATTTAAATGATAAGACACTTGTGGTTTTGACCAGGTTCAACCGGAAGTAAGGATCACAAGATTTTACATACACAAAAAACATTAGAAACTGAAGATTACTCTATCCCTTTGTGCAAACAGAAAGCTGCAGGGGGTCATGGTTGATTTAATGTGGAATTTTGAAAATTTAACAAAAACAAAAGTGTAAGCGCTTGTAATTTGAAACCTGATGACGTCATCAGGACGTAATGCTTGTAGAAAATTTTTCATGTCTTAGGCTTTTGTTAGTGTAACTTTGATGAAGTTGCAAGATTGCCAAGTGGCCCGAAAGGGCTTTCAAAAACGTGTACAATACATATGGGGGCAAATTAAATTTTCAAAATTCTATATTAAATCTGGTGATGATGTCATGATGATGTCATGCTTCTATGCATATCTTCAGATAGTAGTCTAATTGTGTGCCAGGTTTGAAGGGAATCAGCCATAAGGAAGGGGCAAAAGTCGTATGTAGAATGACCCCGTAACATGTCTATGGGGGAAAAAGAAAAACAAAAGCTGTTTGGCTAATAAAAACGGGGAGAGAGCGAAAGAATTGGAAAAGAAAGGAGGACTGAAATACCTAGAACTGACCCTTCTATGGTTTGCCACTTGACTGCTGACGAGAGCTTAGAGATACCCTCCTCCCCTCCAAAGCCTGTCATACATGTATGTGTCAAAGTTTATTTTGGACAGTGACCTGTTCTCTCTGAGCAGATGTGTGTGCTATGGCGGTTTAACTTGGGCGAGTAAACAAAATGATTGTTTAAACCTTGCCAGGTCAAACCACCCTCACACTAAAAAAAGGTGAGATCGTTTGTTCAAGTCTACGAAATCCTCATAGCTACTTAGTCAATGCACCTCTAGTCCACAGTCACTGTATTTATCAAAATTAAGAGTAACGTGGCTGTCTTGTTTGTTATGCCTGCCCTACATGTATCAAAAATCCAGCTGCTTGGCAGTTGATGAAGGATCAACTGATTCAAGAGCCATGTGAGGCTGTGATAAAAAATGGTGGAAAACTTAAACCAAGCTGGCTATTTGCTTTTATCGGGCTACGCAAGTTTACAACATATTTGCCGAGAATCTTGATCACCAAAACGCATCCACACCCTCCTGCCATCAGGCAATTCTACAGTCTTGAAGAAATACGTTTCCATCTCGAGCAACATGTTCCCTCCCCCCTCGACACCCCTCCCCACAACCCATGCAGCGTGATCCCCAGCCCAGCCATCAAACTTCCATTAATGTGCCCGTCTCATCCACATCTCCACCATTACCTACTCCCCCCCCCCTTCATTTCTCATCCATCTCTCAACTAACTAATTGGCTTAGAGCTAAAAGCATCAGGTGGTTTGCTCTCGTTCTTTTCATTATTTAGTGTTGGGGGGGGTCTTTTTTTAACTGAACATTATGCCACATGCGCCATCACTCATTGGCCTGTTGAGAACGGTAGCAAAACATAAAGAACAGGAAGATTAGGGAGCCCTAGGGCCATGTGACGCCAAGTTCTAGCGGTCAGTGAACTCTCTTTTTGTTCTTTCTCCTCTCTCAAATCAACCAGGAAGGATGTAAAGTTCATAGTATCTTCTTTGCATTCATCGTACCATGCACGTCTTTTATAAGGCCATCGGTAGTGATATTTAAAAACTGTAAGATAGGGTGCATTCAGACAAGGATGAAATCAATACTTAATAATCTGGGCATCTTCCATTCAGCCCCCAGAGGAACATTGTAACTCAATTATGTGACTCATTTTGGTAAAACCGTACTCGTCTCATTAGGTCAAAGGTCGCAGCTCCATTGCTTCATTCAGAATTTGATGAAACTTCAATACGGCAACAATATTAGTAAAAGGAAGACCTTTACAAAGAAAGGGCTTGCAAACGCAGCAATAGGTTTGCTTTCTTACACCAACTCATACGTCAAGCCTCATAAACCCCTGGGCATTGTGATGGGAATTTTTCCTGAATCCTGAATCCACACAGTGCAATGAACTACGGGCACATTCCCCCGCACTTTGGAATTTGCAGTCCAGCATTGGAGTTTAATGGATTGAGGTGGTTGGGGTTGATCATAATCTTTGCCAAAACGCTTGAAAGCCAAGCACCAAAATCCTGATTCCAAATTCTTCAGAAGGGTGTCTACTTTGGCAAAGGTACCCTTGTGAAACACTAAAATAGATCCTATCCATTAATTCCACCGCCTTCCCCTCCCAAAATATTAAATTCCATTAAATCAGGTGCAGAGACAATTTTCCAAATAAGCTCAAGTTGAACGACTCTGCAGTGGACGACCCAGAAACTGTATTTTTCCCTCCCTCCTCCGCACTTTCCCCGGACAATTCTTTGCCGGCTCAGTCCCGTAAGCTGGTAGTCATGACGTCTCTATTCATTCAGAGACCAGACGAAAGAGACTCGGCTTGGGAGAGATCTGGCTTGGGAAAAGATCCCCCTTGCCTGGGCTTCCTCAAGACACTCCCGACGAGGGACTGACATTTTCCACCGCCATTCATCTTTGATGGGGCTGCGGCGGACTTCTGACGGCACGGTGTTTGGTTGCGGCTCGTGTCTAAGAAATTATCACTTGCGGCAAACCGGTATTTTTAACAAAATGTAACAGAGAAAGATGAAAAAAAAATCCTCAAGTGCCTCAAAGCGTGTATAAAATATTAAAAGACAGCGTGCAAAATGTAAGGTTAATTTAAACTGGCTGTATTTTTTTCTTAATGCAAAAAGTTGGGATCACCAAATCAAAACAAATCCTGTATCTTATAAATACTGGCAGAAATTTTGTTTTAAGAAGAGCAATATAGTATTAACACTGCTGTATTTCCTTAATGTTTGGCAAATCCAAGTCATGAAGTTATCAAGCAAGTGAGCTATTGCAGATTTTAAGGGGAAGTTGAGGAATGATTTGAAAATCACATCTCGCTAAATTTCAGAAACATGGTCAAAGTTGCTGACGAATTTTAAGAAAATCAAATTCACTGCAACTATAATGATTGAAATGAAATAAAAACCAGGAATCAAATACATGTACATCACTGAATCAATTACAATGAATCAAACTGTAGCAATTAATGGCAAAAACATGAAAAAAATATCAACCCTCCGTCTCTATATACATGTATCAACATAATAAATGTTTTTACCATCATAAGAACATCCCTTACCAGACGAAAATAACAAAATTAGTTTGATCCATTACCCACGATTCCAAAACCAGACTGCAGTATGGACATGTAACTTCCTACCCTGAAGTACTGCAACTTCCATCGTTCATGGAAGGTCCACAACTATCATTGCCCGTAACTGCCAAAGCTTTCTGCAGACAGAATTTAGACTCAGGATCACAGGGGAGAGGGGAAGAGGAAATGTCAGACATCATGATTACCTATTTCAGCCTGGTTTTTTTGGAATGGTGGGTTGTGGACTGCACTGACACAAACACAAGAGGTTTTTCTGAACTGACCTGGGTGTGGCTGAGGGGTAGGACGGTGGGCTTGGGCTGAATTAGGGAAGTCAACTTGTAGTAGTCCAAGAAGGTCTTGGCCAGGTTACGTCCCAGTCTCATGTCTGTCAGGACTGGTTAAGAATCGAAGCATTTTTATACATTGTATTATGTGATGCATTTTTGCGGGGGGTAGGATGGAATATGAACCCCCACAGGTAAAAAAACCAACCTGAAAAAATACCTTTTTTATGGGCAAGACACGGAGCCAAGGTGCCAAGCCCAGAAGATAAGACCACAGCAAGATTGAATTTTTTTGGAGGGGGAGGAGTGAGGGGGTGTGTGGGGGGCGAAGAAAGGAAGGCTCCTCAACAGTGACCAATGTAATTACAGTGACCAAAATGTGACACAATCTGTGAAAACCTGCCACATGGTGACAATGGCTTGTTACCACGGGGTGCCAATGTGACTAACTTGGTGACCTAAATTAAAAGCCATTACTGTGAGGATAATATGCTTACAATCAGGCCAAAAATACCCATTCAATGCCTTTTTGACCGACAGGGCATATCAAGTTTTCGAACACTCACAAATGTGGTGGTGCAATGTAGCCTACAATGTACATGATCACTCTACTACAGCCAACAGCTAAATGCAAGTAAATATGAAAGCATGCCACCGCCTCATCCAGTCTGCTGACGGACACCCCATTCTTAAAGGATACATCCTTCCTCATCGTAGGGCACCAGTGTGCTGCCCCCGTTGGTGGAATAGCAGAAGAATGACACCTCCAGCGTGTAGCACAGAGAGTTCTCGTCCAGGATGCCGCCCAGGAACCGACGCCCTGTCCCCGCCTTCATTGCATCCCGGTTGAAGGATGTGTTCATCTGGAACGCGGGAACAGAGAATAACAACAGTAAAGTGCACCTCCGGATGTTCGGCTTGGGAACTTGTGTGTTCATGCTGTGATCATTTCCTGCTGCAGGAATACCAACCTCTCACACCAAGGTTTGGAACATGCACTAATCTACCAATAAGCTTAGCTCTTTCCATTTCAGGCCTGTATCTGGAATATCTGAAATGAATTCTTCACACTTTCCGTATCCCAAATCCAGGATAGCCTGGACCCACATGCATTTGTACTCAGTATGTGCAAGCCCAACCAGTGTGTGGAAGTATGAACAGTAAAGTGTACAGAACTTAAATGTTTACATGCAGTGTAATGAGGCCTCGTTTGATAGTGTCGAAGTCTCTTAGCAGTTAAGCTGTACACAGAAGAGTTTCCTATCCACATCAGTCAAGTTCTTATATAAGCAGAATTCCTGTGCAAGTTAAATTCCTACACAAGTCAATGTCTATGCAATCGGTACGTTCTTCATCAAGTCAGGTTCCTGTACTAGTTAAGTTCCCGTGCTACACGTCATATGAAGTTGCCTTATGTGCTTTGTTGAATGCATAATTGCTTGTGGAAAATACACATGTACCTGTACTCCATTAGAGGCGCAATGAACTCTAGATACATTAGCTGTTGGGCGCTATCCACCCCGAGCTGAAGTGCACCCCCAATTGGCGAAAGAGAGACAGGTGGTTACAAGCAGGTTCTTGCACGCGTTCTGCGTGTACGCAAAAACTATGCAAGCAAGAATAAATTAGTTAGGCATGCTCAGTGTGCTCCGCGTCAAATGCGCAAATACTTGCACGCTTCATGGTGCACCTATGTGGTGAGTACCAAAAAAAGGCCCTCTTTTGTTCCGTTCGGAGCAGACAGCCCCTGAATGAATTAAACACTGCCTTCAATTCTTTTGCTGTGCAATAAGAAACTTAGGCAAAAATTAGGAAGTCAACTCAGAAACAAATCTGAGAAATAACTCCAAGAAATGCAATTTCAGTTAATGACATCATGATTTTCTCACATCAAGCATTTAACAGCAACACATTTACATGTAATTGCAGGCAAAACAGTTTGCAGCCAACTCCATACCATTTTTTTGGTCATTAAACAACAAAATTGACTGAACTGATCCGACACCCACATCCTTCAAGTTAGCTGCTCGCCTCTATGCCAGCAGCTTCTCAATTGTAAATGTCAACATTCTACTACATGAAAAAACTAAGCGCCTTAAATATGCCCTCTGAATAGGAACTGCATTCAAAGTCATGATAATGGGGGCTTTTTGTTTCGCACGACTCTGCATCTCGATCAGTTGATCCCAAAGCTGGTTTGCACCATCCATTAGGCAGGTTCTAATGTCAGCAAACCAATGATGGACGGCCGATCATAATCCATGTCTGAGAAAGAAACAGGCCTATAAACACAGCTAATGCTGCAAACCTAACAAACAAAACCTGAGGATCAGTCCACAATGAAACTGAACAGAAGGCATTATAGCTGTAACACGGACTTTGAAAATACTTGTTGGATATAGCACTATTATTGTAAGTAAAACATAAATGTTGCTCTATAACTTGTATCTGCAAAAGAAAACATGCTAGAAAACAATTACAAATAAAATTTCTACCCGACAGTAACACATGCAATTTCTTCTACAAACGGTCGTCTATTTGTGATTTCAAACTCAATCTCTTGTATCTTTCCTCAACAGTAATACAAGCAGTTAACATGATAAGATTTTCTCTCTCCTAAATCAAATCTTTTCCTCTTATCCTCCCCTCTGCATTCGTCTTAATCAACAGCCAACGTTCCTCCAAATCACAAGAAAAATCTTAAAATCCGAGGTGAATGAACAGCCAAAAAAAAAAAAAAATCCTGCACAAAACATCTGTCCTGAGAGCAAACTAACTCAAGAGAGAAACAGACAAAAAGAGAAAAAAAAGACGGCTTGAGGCCATCTTCCCGTTGCTTTTTTTACTTCTTCCTGCGTGTTTTTCATCTCTTCTCTTTCTGCTGCCCCGACAGCTCTCATGAAGCGTGCTGCCTGATTAGAGCCTTCAATTTCACATAATAGACCTAAGTACAGCAAAGTAGTGGGCTTTTAGTTCTAATTTGTGAATGCATGCCCGTCCCATTACCACATACAATTTCCTAAGGGACCAATAAATGCAGAGATTTTTTTTATTCCACCAGGGGAAAAAAAATACACATGCAAGTTTCTCAGCTTAACAAAAACCTTATTACTTACTATTTTTCTGTTTTCCACTTTAGAAGAATTAGACACAATTTGGGCACATATTACGTTTTGTTGTAGTGGTTAACAGGAACACCCTGCAAACCTTTGGAAGTTGAAAAATTTGGTTTTGATGAAAAAAAAGTGGTACCTGTCAAAGTGCTACAGCGCCCTCGCTTGATGCCATAAAAGTTTTAATAGTTGGGCATTCAACATCACCTGAAGTGCCCCCCCCAAACTTGACTTCCGATTTTGTCACAGCTTTACTAAGGGATTTGACCAGTTAGACTGCCATTGTCAAGGAGGGTGAAAATCTGTGGCTAAAATAAGCGTGCGCAATGACTATAACCAAGTCAAAAGTAAACCTCTGCATTTCCAAGAGACACTTGCAGTGGCAGCTTCCACTTTGCTTTACTCAAACATTTTCCTTACCAAATTCATTTACAGGATTCTTAAATCCAGACTTGAGAGTCATTAACTTGGCAAAATTAAAAAAAAAAAAACAGACTATTTTGATGGTGTCAGGAGAAAGCGGGAAAAGTATTACTAATATCAGTTTTTGGATTACAATTTGATTTTCTCCAAAACTGATGGTGAAGTCTTAAAGACTTTTCTAGATACGGTAAAACAAATTGGCACGGTAAAAGTCTGATGAGACCAAGCAGAATATCTGACTCACGTGCAACACAAACAAAAAAAGAAGGAAAAAAAAAGAATTCCACAAAGAATTTCAGTCAACAGGTGCCAGTGTGTATAATGTGGCCTGAATTGAATGAATCACTTGTTTGTGCGTCCCTGGTCCACTCTGTATGCCCGTTCAGAAGATTTGTCCAACTCGGTTCGTAATCAAATGCACTGTACAGTCATCGATGATCGCATGTGACGTATCAGACTATTCGTCAGCTCGGGGGGGGGGAGTGATTGGAGGGGGGTGGTCTGCGGACGGAACTACATTACGCCACTCATAGCAGCCCACAAGCTCCCAGGTGATCGAGTGTGACTAGTCCGGCGTTTCTCCCTCTCTCCCTGTAATGTCACCTGAGCCCACCATGTGTCCCCGAGACCTTTTTTTTTTTTTTTTGCTTAGCTCTGGCGAGCCAGTCTGGACACAAAGTATCGGAATGTACTCTGCCATACTGTGACTCATGCCACTAAATTCATGCTTAAAAACACTAAATTCATCTGCGTCAAGGTTACGTCTCTCCCTCTCTCTTCATTTATTTTATTTTTTTTTCGACTATAGATTTGGCGCCAAAATCATCGCCAGGTGGATTGTCTGACCCTCTGACGTGTGACTAATTCTTAAATCTCCTACGACCCGTCGGGAAAATGTTCTTACCTCATAAATCCTGCCACAAAGATTTTTTTTTTTGGTCACTGCGATTGATATCGTCTTTCTTTTTTTCTATATATGTATTCGCTGCAACTTCTTCGTGACTCATACTGATTGTAAAGTTTAATACTTGATTCTGATTGGCTAAGGAAAAAATTGTTGAGGCTCCAAACTTCAAACAACTATTGTAAAGACATCAAAGTTGCACAAAGAAGCTTTAAACGAAATTAAAACCTGACAAGCTAAATTGGGGGAAATTCAAATAGCCCTGGCAGGAATAGATTACTATGTACAGACAGTGTACGTTTTGGAAGGCAGAATTCATTTTAAATGGCAAATTTCACAACCACACAAATACAGGAGAGGAATCAGAACGCTAGATCAAACAATTTCACATGCTACCACATGCATTCTTGACTAATAAAGGGCACGCAATGCTCGATGTGTCTTTGAAAAAAAAAATCTTTTCGACAAAAGAAAACAAATGATGATTGTGAAAATTTAGATTTGGAGAAAAACTAAAAGGATCATATTTCACTTCCACTTGACCTCTCCAAAGCATGCTCTACATATTACACAGAGTCTGTCATTAGGCAACGGCTGTCGGCGACAGCGGGCTTTCAATTCAATAACCCCCTTCATAATTTTTGCAGATTGCTGTCCTGTAAAAAAAAACATTAAGCATTTCTCAACTGATTTCTTCCTGGTGAAGATCTGGCTAAATTACAGGCAATTTATTTCAAGTCCAAGTGTCTACTTGTCATTCATATTGTCCTTCACTGCATTCATCTTTTTAAGTTGAAATTAATTCACTGCTTCAGGTATTATTAATGTTTGCCGATAATTGATGTCTAGTGACATCATCTCAAATTTTGTTAATAAACCAATATATCTTCATTTTTTACAACTAAACACATTTTCTTGGGCTTACAAAATATATCAATCATCCAATTTAATTGGATTTAACAAGTGACAGACAGTAAGGACTGAGGAATACACCAGAAAATTCTTTGAACATTATATACATGTATCTGACGGACATTTTTCAAACATGTCCGCGGGGAAGAGTAGAAACCAGGGCTGATGTCTACCTACTTGTAAAACAAGCTGGAACGAGTTTAGCTTATGACAGAAAAAGGATGATAAACTGAGGGGTAATCACTGAGGATTCTTACAAATGGCATGTGTAGGACATCCGATCAGACCTGCTTTAAATGTACTGCGCTCTAATATAGAAGAAAAGTCTGGCTCTATGTGCATTGCAATAACCAGGTGAGCAAAGGCCGCAATTTCACAGCACAAACGGAATACGTCCCACAGAGGTTCAATCCTGTATAAACTACACCCCTACATGGAGCAATTAGAGTTGTCACTGGCCAGGAAGCGTTAAGATTGTGTGAATCGCCCTTGTGTAAAAAAAAAAAAAAAAGGGAATAAATTGCATTAAAATTCTATGAAGACGGAAGTCCTTGCAATCACCTACAGCATGATCCAAGGCCAAGCTTTATTAAAAAGCATCACACAAATTATCTTTAGTCCTCCTTCCAAGCTCAATTATTACAAGGATTTCATTCCCAGTCCCCCACATAAAAATCAACAAATTGTTATGATACGACCAAAGAAAATTCAGATGTACAACAAGTGTTTGGTTAATCTGATTCAGGGTGCTTTATAGACTGAGACAAGTGACCTGTAAGATGATATGCTTCCTTCTCCCTACTGTCAGATCTTGGGGGGGGATAGAGAAAAGAAAGTGCCACAACTGTGAGTCAAACTGGACATGCTAAGAATAGAAGGACAGACAGATGCCTAGATTACCAACACACCCTTGTACTTCAGGGCCAGTTAGACGACGTAAGCACCCTTCAAATAATCCAATACAATCAGGACCGTGCCCAGAGCAATTCTCTCTCTATATATACACGTATACGTCAAAATGCCAAGGACAGATTACATTGAGGGGAAAAAAGGAGGAATTTGAATGTACTTTCACGAGTGGGGAAAGGTAAAGTCTGGCGTTCAAGGCTCCAGGAATGTCAAAGGGAAGAAATGGAGGGTAATTGCCCCACAACTTGTATTTGATGGTGGTCATTGGGGATACGTGATCGATAGAAATCACTCAGGTATTAGGAAAGTGGCTTGGCTGTGATCCAAGCTACTTTCTAACAAGAAAGCTTTTGAAACTTTTGGGATTTTTTTCTTACTCAAACATGTTGAAAAAAAAAGTTATAATAAAGTTGCTGAGTAGGCACTGCTACAGTCAGACAGGAATTTCACAAACTCTACAAGAGATAAATATCTGCTTTTGTCCTCCAAGTGTGCTGAGTGGAAAGCATACCATTCACAAGAATAACACCAAAATAACAAGCAGATTGTAAAATATGGTAACCTCTCATGAAGCAAAACTTGGGTTGATCTAAGAACTTCCATCTGTAATGTTCACACACGCTGGCACTCAAGATCTCAATTCATTTTGGTAGTAGGATCTACACTTCTGTATTGAATCAATGTGTCAATATCAGTATTCCAACAGCGCATGCCCAGTAAGAGGCTTATTCGGAAACAGCTATGTGTGTGACAATCTCGGTATCAGCACAGCCACACATGTATGTTGACTCACACATGCGCTTTGTTCCCGAAAGACTTCACCTTTTTGAAATACCGAACTGGCTCCTTCTTGTTCACTTTTCTGAGTCAGAGAATCAACTTGCTTCTTTGAAGTCTCCTTGGAATAACAGGTAAATCCTGGTTTGACTTGTGAGTCACTTATTAAATATGTTATACAGTAGCACAGTACATGTATACGATACTACTGGTATGAATGTACAGCACAAACATGTGGGCTTCTGGGACATTTATGACACCAGCTCCGGCTCTATCCGGGTCATAAGTGACTTCGTCACAATGGTGGATGCACCACGATTTGCAGGCTCCCATTGGAAAATCGCTGAAGTTGCGCGTTAACTTCCGGTTCCATGCTTCCATGTAAATGGCGATCAATGCATGTAACCCTATGAGCAGTGCACGCGTGCAGTGGGTGTGGTTTAAACTGAAGTGACGTCACACGAACCAGATACTGAAGATGGGTCACTTGTTAAAACAAGTTGAATCGTAGGTTCCACAAAATGGGGGGTATTCTTGTCTGAGGCATACTTGTACTCTCATTAATACACTCTTGCGACAGCTTTTTGTTACTTTTATCAAAAGAAATCACCCTTTATCAAAGTAAATTTAGAGGAAATTTCAAAAAGCTCATCTGTTCCTATTTTTCTGAAAATGACCCTCACTCACCATTGAGAAGTCTTCAGCATTAGCACACATCAGCCTAGGAAAGACTGCTTGTTTCTCATAGCGCACAGGGTCGTCATACACATTGCCGTACATGAAACCGTTCATCAGTGTGGAGTGGGCATGAATGTCAACATAGAAGTCAACATCCATTTTCTGTGAGTAGTGAAAGGAACGGTGTACTTAAACTTTGAAGATACTTGGGTTTTATTTTTGAAAATTCACCCTTTGTAAAGCCACAGAAAAATTAAATGTATGCTCCTCGGTTTATTCTTAACCTGAATGGATGGAAAGAATGTATTATAACATATAACATACAAAGGGAATTTGAAAATGGCAGGAAAAAACACTGTTGCTTTCACTAAGCTGAGGTAATTACTTAATATATGCGTACACTGAACAACAACTCATATCCAAGTTTCTGTGATAAAATACAAATAATGCCCATGTTCTGGGATTTGAGTGGAGCTGATTTACTTATTTAGAAGACTTGTTGCTTCAGGACAAATTTCAGAAACTTGCTACCACAAACAGTTGGACAGTGAGGGTTTAGAGAATAAGCACAGCATAACAGTAGAGATATGGGGAGTAGATTGTCAACGTTTCATTTAATTTCATCAAAGTACCAAGAAAGGAAGACAGGCGATGCTTTTAAAGACTCTCATGCAAATAACTGACTTAGATAAAAAAAATCATCCCAATCATTTGTTGCCTACAAGTAGCATAATTGCACTGTCCCGAAACAACATTTCGATTTCTTCAATTTTGTCCAATTCTGGAATTTAGAGGAAAGATTGGTCAAGACTTTTTAAAGCATTTTAAATTCACAGAAGATCATGAAGTACACAAGCAGAGATACCAGCTGATACAAGGAAAAGTTGTTTGTTTACTTGCTCTCCTAGCTTTCTCCCACTTGGACTTTATGCATGCAACTAGGAAGTCAAAACAAGAAGGAAATGTATTGCTCACAAACCACTGCAACAATTTTAGAATTCTAATGGCATACACAGAGAGTACATAACCACAGGTAATCAGCTGATTGGAAGATGCTTTTATCTGCTTGCTTATTTGTGTCTCTTTTCTCGCCCAGTTCAGATGCCAGGGTGTCCCCGACCACATTCCAGTTCACCCGTAGGTTCCTTGAACTTACGCTGCTGGCATTCATGCCCATGAGAAGATGCTTGTTGGCGTGCAGAGTTGGGTGTGCCCAGGGCGATGGCTCATGCCAGTGTCGGTTCAGGTCAAAGCCCATCAGGGAACACCTGAGCAGGCAAGAAGGAGAGAGAGCGAATAAGAGACAAGGGAGATGGTCTAACAAGGTACATGTATCATCTCTATTGAACAGAAGGTTCAAAATGTTGCCACAAAGTTTGACAATGAGGCTTTAAAGGACGGCTGCTACTAAAAAAAAAAGCAATCAAGAAACTGTAATATTTAGATTTTTATTGCATTCGGTCAAATCCCAGGAAAATATTCATATGATAACTTGTTTTACAAACAAAAGCTTATCAAAGCCAAAATGGGAAGTTGACCTTCAAGATTTGTTACCATCTAAGATACATAAGATACCTACCAGTACACTGACAAGTTCCCATACATTTATCTGTTATCCAGAAACTTCCTCTCTCAACATCCAGCATGATTTCCAGAAGGACAGAAACATCTTTTGCAGCCTTTTCTACTTCCTGACCTCCAATACTTAGAATCAACTGCTTCCCCTTTCACCTATCCACCCATCCCTTATGATACCCCTCTCCTGGAGTCTCCCCTCCCCACACCTCCTGTTTGTCCTGACCTGTAGTTGCCCAGATAAACTCCGTCAGGATTCAGCATTGGCACAATCTTGAACACTACATGGTCCCGCAGCACTTTGGCTATTGGGTGTTGACTCAGTAGAAAGTCTATCAGTCCTGGGGAGAATAAAAGCCCAAGAAGGGCCAAATCATAACACTTTCTGGCAACTTTAAAATTCAGAGTGGCTCTTACGTCCACGGTAGCCTCAAAGATTCATTTAGCTGCATTCCAACAGTAAAAAGATGGTCTTGATAGGAAATAGAGGGATTTCACATTAGCGCCGTCTGCGCATATCTGCATCGAAACCGAGGCTCTCTGTGTTGAACTTCGTCGTGCGCGCCCGCGGAGTCCACACAGTACATGGAGTATCCGATTTGTAAGTGTGACGCCACTTCAGTTTAAACCACGCCCACTGCACAAGATACACGACCATCGCCGGTATGTTAGTTTGCGGTCAATTGTCGCTATTTTTCTTTAGATTTTACATGTCAAGTGTTCCTGAAAAACTCTTCCACAAACATTTCCAGCCTGTAAATTCTGAATTTAACATACCTTTATGTATTTTGTGTCTTGACTCCTCACTTTCAAGCGTCTGATCGTATTAAGAATTGAAGCTGAAACATACAGCCTTGTTTTTAAACGCGGAAGTGCGCAGATCGACGCTAAAAGCGTCATATTGGGACCCCCCTATGGCCACAGTGGAAATGTGGCCATAATGGGCAGGTAGCAATGATGGGTATAAAGTGGCCACAATGCGCAGGTGGCCATAGTGGTTAAGTGGCCAAAATGGCGAAGTGGCCATAAAGAATAAGTGACCAAAATGCACAAATGGCCTCACAAGAAAGGCAGCCAAAATGGACAATTTAATACAACTGTCACATGGCCACAATAACCATGTAGCCTGAAATGAACGGGTGACTGTAATGAACACATGGTTAGTGTGTTTCAGCTGAAAACATCAGACACTTGGCCATGATGAACCAGCAACCAATAACAGCCCAACTTATTTTCTTCAACTATGCCAAATGAAAAAAAGAACTACATGACTAGCATTCATGCAGGTAGACCACCGACCTTGACAGACATATGATGCAGGTGTCTCTCCTGGATGCACCCTGGCTGTTATGAACACAACACGCTGTTTGACGTCGGGCTCAAGATTTTCTGCAAAACAAACCCCCCAAACTCCAATCATTTTCAAGAATAAATACACGTACTAGAATCCACAACCCCTGAAAGGTAGCACCTTTTTCTAGTGGCACTTTCATTTTTTTAAAAAGGTAACATGGGGGGGGCTTGCTAAAGCCGTATCCCAGCAGCCTGGGAGAAAGACTCCTAGGGTCTGCCAGGGTGGGACTCAAACTCACAATCTTCTACTTCCTAGTACAGAGGGCTCAACAGCTCAACCACTCAGCTCAATGGATTTGGCTGGCAACATTGGTGTTGGCCCCACAGCACCTGAGATGCATTCCACCGATTGGGCAAAGCTGCCATGATTAGTGAAGGATTTACGACAGGATACATACAAAAAGATTGTAACAGTGGAGGAATTTAAATATGAAATGTAGGCGACAAGAAATTGGAACAAATACCTGTTTTTCTTGATCTCAGTGTAAATCAAAATATTCATTTGTTCTTTGTAATGACTTACAACTATTTTGACTTATAATTATATAATAACTTCTTTGATTGGTTAATAACAACAAAAATCTCTGGTGTTTTTGCTTGAGAGTAAATTACCAAGTGCCAAAGTGGCCATTACTTAAAGCAACACTGAATTCAAGTTTGTTTTTAAATTCTGAAAATATTGTCAAGTTTTCTCAACAATGCCTCGGCAAGATTTTTAGATAAAAATACCCTAGGCCAACAAATAGCCAAACAGTCCTAGTCAACTCAGAATGCATCTCCATCGATAAAATGAGTACTTCACTACAAGAAGCTGATTGAAAGAGAAAAAAAAAATCTATGTGATTCGATTGTTTTCCCCCAAGGGGGCAGAGGGGAAATAATTCTCATTCCAAGAGTCCATGGTGTTTGGTAGTGAAACATTTCTGCACTCTTGAAGCTTTTAAACTTTCATTTCCAGAGAGTTCCGCAAACACTACACGTGGCAATTTTGCTCTCCACTCTGTTGATCTAATGTGTCACTCTCCAACGACTTCCTTGAGGATATAAAGAGATGACAACTTACGTGGAATATTTTAGGAATAAGTTGTAGAGACCCCCCCCCACACACATGCCTCCCTGCATGTGTTGTACAGTCAACTTTTCTGGAGTCAATGACATTCCTTTTCCAAAAAACGTTCATTTTTCACTAGGAAATACTGGATCCTTATTCAGATTGAACATCACAGTGAGAGTTAATTAGAAAGGTTTTGCATTTCATGTTGTGGAAGTCGGCTACAATAACCGTGAACTGTGTTTTCTGTAAACCCTTCCTCCACAAAAGAAATACATGAGATCATTAAAAAGCACGCATTTGATGGACACGTTCTGAAGAGGATACATTTCAGTTCTAATGTTCTGTATCTTCTCAGCAGTGTTGCAGCCAATTTCACACCAAGTCTGGTCACAAGTGTATCAAAAGTTGTTTCACTAGTCTGATCAAAAGTAAACAAGGGAGTAAAACATGACTAAGTAAGCTTTGGCCACAGTCTGACTAGCTTGTGTGGAGACTTTGGACAGAGTAACTTGTGAGGTTTTGCAATGGGCTTGTGAGGACCTGTGATTGACTTGTAAGGACTGATGATGGATTGCTTCTCAGTCCACACACTACAAAAGTTTTTTCCCAAGTTCAAAATTCCCTCCTTTCAAATTTTGTTAATTCATTTCCATTTTTCACGAACAACAGGTCCTATTCAGCAGAGTGAGTTGTTTTTTACCTTGTACCTTTTTTGGCAAGTGATTCATCTTTACAAACTGAAAAAGTCGGAAGGTGAGCAATAGAAAGAACACATTACCAGGGTACCCAGTATACTGGGTTCATGGCTGAAGTTCAGCAGTTTCCTGTATATGAAACCCCCAAAATAAAAAAAGTATGGATATGTCCTCAAATGCACACCCAGCACTACGAGGTGTTTAGTTCTCTTTGCGTTACCAACTTATTTTTGTCCCTGTTTTGTTTTTTTAGTACAGGCCAATCCTTTCCCACCACACCGTCTGTCTCTGTCATCTGTCATTACAGCCACAACAAGGCTCTTACTCATGTAACTGCATCAAATACATGTACTTCCAGGACAGGTTTCAAGAGGTCTTGACACGTTTCGAAATCTTACTAAGGAACAAAAAGCATGGCTGAAAGGAATGCGGACAGGGCAGCCAAAAGGATTATGCCTATTTCCTGACTGAGAAGAAAAGCAACTTCAAAAATCCACGCAAAAAGAAAAGTTCCAAAATGAGCAAGAATGGCCCCAAGCATTTGCACCGGTAACAACGCGGGCAAAAAGAAATTCTGTATATTTTTTTCATGGGGGGGGACGGGGATGAGCTTCCGGTGGTGCAAAGTTTGCCTTGGGAAGGAGCTCAGAAAGACTGTGCATGGACAAGAAAGGCTCTTTCTTGTACTGCGGTCGAAAATAAATGTCATGGCATGCTGCTGGCTGTGACACCTAAACCAGCGGCGGGCACTTCACGTCGCTGCATGAAAATTCATGGACATCTCCAGGACTGGTCCATAAAATTCAAATTACCTCTCTTGACTTCAAAAGCAAGTCAGGTAGACAAAGAAAAGTTAAGAAGAAAAAAAGGAAAGGAAAAAACCTGAGGTGCGGGCATTTTTCAAACAAACGGCGCAGAACATGAAAAGGGGCGAATTTTTTGAAGAGGGAAAAGCCCTTCGCTGCTTTACATATTGTCCGTGGGATCGCTTGGAGGGAATTATCCAGCTGATTTTGAAGAATGATTGGTCTGTGACCATGGCTAATGTGTCTGAAGTTTTAAATGTAGCGTCAAGAACCAAATGAAAAACAAATCAAACTAAGCTGTCAATTGCTACGAAAGCTTTATTTTTGTAAGAAATCATCCACTGACGACAATACAATGTCTGACCATGCTCAGTGGAAGCAATAGGACTGTTTAGAAATTATTACTTTGGCTTGTCAAATGCATTGAAAAAGAGATTTGGGTGCCAGAAAGAGTAAATCTCATGTCAACACTGATTGCTGACTACAAATGGATTGAGGGTGTGCTGAGCAAAGACAACTTGCCGAAAATAAAAACCCTAAAATTGTACATTCACCGTTTGCTCATCTAGTATTCTTCTATCTGTTCCCCCTCCAGCTTTGGCTTTCAGGACCCCACAAACATCCTCTAAAAGTCACCCTTTCACCCCAATTACAAAGCCTCCCCCTCTCCCAAAGCCATTTGGAAGGTTCCGTTTAACCCCCTCTACCTTTTTTCTTCTCTTCACTCGTCAATCTCTCCAAAGGCTAACTAGCCGTTAATCAGTGCTGAATGCATTAGAGGTTAAAGGCATGCTAATGCATGGCCAACTGAATGCACCACGCATTAATGACTGCAGGAGTTTAATTAACGCTGTCGTTCGATGATGAAAAGAAAAAGGAGATCTATTGAGAGGTGAGGAGACAGGGAAAGAAAAAAAAAAATTTACATCTTAGCCCTGAGGAAATTCAGCTCAGGTTAATCTCAAGTCAGGCTGACTGCATAATATGAATGATATGACAGGAAACGACATGAGCAATCAGTACACAGAAATCGTTCCTGCGATGCTACAGGCTATTTCCTCCGGTCCGCCTTTTACGAAATAAAAGAGAAAAGTTGACTTGTTTTTGACTTAATCGCAAATTCACTAGCTCTAATTTGCCCGATCTTGCACACGCGCGCATTACTGAACCTGAGCATACATTACACTCAATTAGTATTATCATGTACCTGTATACGGCATATGGTTACAGCACAGATTCATGTACGTGTGGATTCATGCAAGTACTACACACTGTTAACATTTGTCTTTCTTCAAATGCAAAAACAACTTGACGAATACGACCGTGCCTTCTAGCATTCCATGAAGGTACATCCAGGCTTTTTCAGCAGAAATTCAAGCTAACAGGCTGTTTAAATTTTCACAAAATATAAACCTTTGAAAGTGTTTCACCATTTCACAGAGGCCTCCATTAAGAAATGCAAGTATGTCACTGAAAATGACCCTTGTCATTTTGTTGTCTGTGTAGAGTTTTAAGCAGTGCTTTTGAGGTTCAAAAAGTGAGAACATATAATTCAAAGAAAAAGGTTTCATACGGGTGGAGGGCAAACAAGATTTCAGACCATCTATGATGGGAAATCACCCAAGACTGTCAGCTTCTATGACATTTCACTGACTGGACAAGGCAATTATCCTGCAATCAATTCTGCATTAGGTCCATCTACATGTAGATGTAGAACACCCTACACGTACATGTACTTAACCTTCGGTTTATCGTGAAATCTGAGAATCTAAATCTTGAGATCCAAGTTGATGATTCCATCCCATTTCAGGAACTTGATCAACTACAAAGCTATGAATCATCCTAAGTTTTGCTCCTTTTTTTTGCCATTTGTGATGGATGTCAGGACGGGACGAGGTAAATATGGGGGGGGAGTTAATTAAACAAAAAGAGTATTTTCTCCATGGTAGAGATAGAATGGGGCTGGTCGCCTTCTCTATCTCACAAAAACAGAAATGCTGTAAACTAGGAAAGTACCAGTATCTAACTGAAAAATGGCAAAGACAAGAAACCACAGACAGCATGACAGAAAAATAATGATAAAAAAATGAACACTTTTTCAATTTCTATTTAATTTGGTTTCTAATATCAAACATTTTAAATCAAAAATTAAAAATCAGTTTAAAAATGGGCATAGAGCGTCATTCATAAGTAAATACAAGTTTGTGAAAAACTCCTTATTATTTCCCTTAAGAAAAAGGAAAACTACCTAATTCTCAAAAGAATTTGGTATCCATTAAAATACGACGAATGACTAATCTCACAAATACCTTGGATAAAAATTCATGGGGGATTCCAGTCGATGGAAGGGAACTAAACTCGAGTAGTCGATTTCAGATTCTGAGTCAGCTCAATTGAGGCATGGGGTTCCCCCCAATAGACAAGGCCATCCACAGCCCTCAACCTGCCCCCCATCCCAATAACCCCGAGTACTTTACTCTCCCCCCCCCCAAATTCCATTGATGCATGCATGTGGTGCCCTCTAAACAGCTTACAACATTCCCTCCAACCACTGCTTGAATGTTCTTGACTTTAACACACGTTGAGTCACGGATGCCACTGGTGATTCATACTTTCCTTCCCTTTTCTCCCCTGTTGAAACCTGCCGACCATTGTTGGCATAAACAAACTTCTGGCAACGGTAAGTTTAAAGAGTTTTGAGTGATATCAAATGAGGGATAAGCTATAAGAGCCACTAAACCTTGCAACTGAAGCAAGCAATCCTTGACAAATCTGACACAGAATTCGGTATTCTTTCTACGATTACATTGTTTCTAGACAAAAAAAAGACTGCTGTTTCACGGCCTTTCAAGATGATATACTGGTAGCCAACCATAAAAAGTTCTTTGCCTTTTCCTTTGAGGATGAGCTGCTCATGATGTATAAAATGTTAAGAACAGTTTCCAAATTATGACATCATAACCTATGAAAGAAACTGTATAGAAACTACTAAAGATCAGGTTACATACAAGTTTTGTTTTCCCCCAAATCAACACCTTTTTGGATTACAGAATTCGATTTGTTTGAAACCATTATCTGAGCATTTACAACTGCAGTACATGTACTTTAACTCGAAAGTCAATACAAATATATGTACCTTCTTGGTACATTGGGAGGTTTTCTCAAGTGAACATGCCCCTAAAAATGCAACCAGGATCACAAACCCACTCTGTCATTTCTCCTTGAATATAATCCCCCATTCATTTACTCTGTTAGTCAAGGATGTGCTGGAGAGCTCCCAGTAACCTTGGCAGAGCTCAGCAGGCAGATTTCTTTGGCGCAAAGACCGTGGATATACGCGGCGAGAAGAGATGGATATCTGTGATAATCTCCGCAATTGATCTTGTCCCGTGCCAAGACAGGAGGGAAGAGAACACAATGGTACTGTGTAAGACATGCTCTAGCACAATGCTTTGGCATGGAAGGGAAATGAAAACACGTGGCTGGGATGGTACACACCGGGGAGAAGGGGGGGGCTCAGGGATGAGGCTGTGCGTGCATCCAGAGAGCTTGCTCTGAAGTCAAGGTCACACCCAGCAGCGGTAAAACAAATTAGACTGTTGGAGCGCGGGCGGGCCTCCAAATTTGATTTCCAGTGCTCTGGCAAATCAAAATGTGCGAAGCCGCGGAATCTATGCTACGTGCTGCTACGTGCTGGCGCCGGCCTCTCGCTCGCATCGGCCCGAGCATGAGAGAGGAAGAGTTAAGCAGCTTATTACATGCTGCCTGCTTGTTAGTCGGTGGTTGTGTTTCCTCTTGTTTTCCCTCATCCCATTTTTTCCCCCTTCTTTCTCTTTCTCTCCTTTCCTCTCTGTCGTTCTCTCAACACACCACCTTTTGGTAGGCCTGGGCTACTCCCTTGATTGATCTGATTTGCGAGGAGGTAGACGGCGAGGCGTTAAGAACGAATCAGCCTAATGTTCTCACCTCGCTGGCTTCACTTGTAGCTGATATAATCAGACCTGGCCGGGCCGGCACACATATATGTAGCCGCGTTGCGCGTGCCAACCCCGTGCTGCCTGCCGTGCACACACACACATCTGTACAAACCGCACGGCCGTTCTTCCCAAACGTACCGTTACGGAGCCCCCCGAGGTGTTGCGCCGGCAGTGTCTGCCCTCACGCTTGGCCAGTTCCCATTCTACCCCCCCAAGCGTGTTCGGCCAGCGGACAACGTGTAATTCTGCTGCAGAATTACCACACGCTTGTAATCAAGTTTGCATAAACAGCTTTAACAAAAATAGAAGGGGGAAAGAGTGGAAGGGTAGGGAGAGACACACACAAAAAAACCGAGAGAGGTACCACTTTCCATGTCAGGCTAGTATGTGTGAGCGTAGGTAGGGGGGTGATGGGCGGGTTGTACACAGGGAGATTACGTGATTTCTGCGATTTGGGCAGCAAATTCAAATCTATTTATGGATCCGCCGCACAGGACGGCTGGCGCCAGGGAAATTGGACAATACGCTTGGCTGAGAGACAAAAACCAGGTAGCCTTAAGTGGAGATGTTTTTAACGGCACTGTCAGGGCCCCCGGCCTGCCTTGTAAAACAGCCCATAACCTTGACACGGAGCACATGCAGTAGACCTTGGGGAGCACTTCAAACCTCTCAGAGTAAACAAGACTGTTCCTGCAACTTGTCAGGGCAATTTCTGTCCATTTTTCCCCACAGCACTGATGGGAAATTGCTTGACGGGGGGGAAGATGGGCCATCAAGAAAAATGATTCTTGAAAACAAGAAAATGATTCTGTCTGTAAAATTCTTAGCTATTTCAATATGAATTCATCCAAAGTCAATTCTTCTAAAACATGAATACAAACCATTTTTTTTTAATCAGGTTATTTCCAAAAATGATCTGCTTTGTTAAAGGTCTGATACATTGTCAGCCCACGAGACCAATGTTCAGCTAACATTTAAACGGCTCCATCAACAACAAAAAAGTGCAAAAGTGATTATTTTAATGACTGGGAGCACTTATTTTGTTTTTCCGTTCAAGCACACAACTTAATTGGGAACAAATTCAGCCCCCCGGCAATGAAATAAATGAAACCCCAAAACACACACACAAAAATAAGATGGATCTCCCTGATTGGTGCAACTACCATAACTCAGCCAGACTCCTACCTACGTGATTGGATAGCTAATTCATACCGACACCTTGACCTTCAAACAGACACAGACTGGTTCAAACTGGTTCAGTCAGGTGGAAACTGGCTGTCACAGGTGGTGGCCTGCCTGTTAGACATGCATGAGATTCTGCACTACCTTAGCCGCACAAGGCACGGAGATACAAAATAAGACGTGTGCGAAACAACGTCTATAAAAGGCGATGGCGGGAGACGGCTTAATTCCGGTAAATTATGTGGGCTAGGCAGCAGGGACCCTCTATTGATTTTCAGAGATGGAAGGGGGGTGAAATTTAAGAATTGTTTTGATTTGGGATAATCTGAAGGTGGCAGTTTATTAAGTGATGGTTTTATCAATAAAATTCTGAGTGAGAGCCATTTATGCAATAAAGTTTCCTAACACATCAGTGTGTGAGTGGCACAATTACGCATGTGGCAAACACGTACATGTACAAGTTCCATAATGCTTTCAAAAACGGGGAAAAAAGAATACAAATTAATGGATTTTATCAAAAAGATGTACTCTGAGTAGACATGCCAACACAGTCTGTAAATGAAGCTGTTATGTCCAAATATACTAAATTATGTTTCCTCAAATGATACTAAGAAACAATTCACAGGAAAAGCTTCCATGCAGAAACCTCCAGTTGAGTTACACACATGTAAACTTGAAACCTGGGAGCATACAGGTAAAGCTTGGAGTGTTTCACATCTAGCTGAGTAACTTCAGTTAAAATGCCTCTCTTAAAAGTCATAAGATTGACCCATTTTGAGATACAAAAGGGAGAGACTTGTAGGGCCGCAGTGGATGGGAAGGGCTTCCATTGCAGTGGATCAACTTAGGTGGGCCTACAACACTATCTTTGCAGATCAATATTTTGGTGACAGTTCAAACATATTTTTATGACTTGGCTTTCTGTTACTTGCACAAACTTGATGTGGTTTGCCGGACTACACATAAATACAGCATGTATTGATAGGTTATTACATGCAGGTGAATGGCAAAGCCGACAGTCGACAAATTCTGTTCAACATTTAGAGAAGACATTAATTCGAAAGTGGACGGCCAGGTGTCATCAGTTTGCTGTTATCTAGACAGCCATGCCCGTCTATCAAAAAAACTGAGAGATATTTCTCTGAACATATCAGTCACTAAAGAAAAAGTCTCAGATTCAGTCAACCTTTTTTGACAAGCACCATCAGTCATCCTGGGAGAGAAGACCAGACAATTTGGATCTTCTTTCCTGGCAAAATATGACTGATCAGATCCAAGCTGAAGTTCCTTTTTTTTTCAGCGTGAAAACAGATACATCAATTCAAGGCTTTAAGCAAATATTGGGCTTAGTACTGCCGTGTAGGGATGCCTTGCCTGGTAGACTGACCATGCAATGTGTCAGCTATGATTAAACCTTGTACTGTATGAAATCACACCTTGTTTTCTCTGGAAGTACTGTCATATAACCTGGAGTGAGTCCCATTGGCGATTTTTGGGGGGGGAGGGAGGGTGGTGGTTTGTGGTAAACAATGAATACAGCACTGCGCTGACTTTGACTCTGAATGTACCAGTGGATACTGGCAGCTTCTGAATGAGGTAACCTACAAGTACATGTATATGTATAAAGTGACATTCCATCAAAAGGAAGGGTGAATTGGCGGTGGTGAATCTGTGCAAAAGAAAGGTACATGTACATGAGCTTTAGGAAAGGGGCTTGCTGTGACTGAGAAAAACACTCAATGCTGCATCCACATGTATGTCCCTGAGCAGGATATACTGCTATAATTGCTACCCTCTACTTGGAGAGGGGACTTGGGAGTACATGAGGACAATGTCACAGCATGGGTTCACTGTGGTTGCCTATTTGGGCCAATTATGTTTCCAAAAAGAATAGAATTTGTGGAGATGGTGGACACTTGGAATTTTAAAAGGTTCAATTGGTAAAACTTTCTAAAGACCTTTTGACTGCATAAGAGTTTCAAAATAAGAAATAATAATAATCAACACGAATCAACAAACTCTGACAAACTACTCATTAATTTTCATTGCAAATATCACTAAGTATGCAATGAATTTCATCACATTTGAGGGTTTTTCCTATCAGCACACAGTAGCTCGAAAAGAGGCAATTTATGGCAGAGCTTAATTGGAGAGCACACTCAGTTTAGGAAGGGGACATTCTGTACGGTAGAACTTCAGTACTATGTCAACTGGAGACTCACATAGTTCAGTCTCTGTGTACACGGTGATAGTGCATAGGTAGTCCCCACACGCATTCTGTCTACACAACTTACTGTGCACATCTTATCCCATCTTGCTAGGACCAGGGATTTAAATCCGGCTGCGTGACAAGCCGACTGAGGAAATGAGACCATTAGTCATTCACAATTCCACATTTTTTACCTTTCAATCTCCTTCCCCACTCTCTCTTTCTCTCACCTTCCCCAAAGATTCATTTACTTGTACACAACTCTGTCGGCTCAGAGATGAGTGTCAGCCAATCAACATCACCTGTTCAACGGGCACTGCCAGTGCTGATTGGCGCATTCTCCTTGACTGTCAAGTCATCAGTAATGCTGGCTGACCACAACACCAGTAGATGGAGTGAGTGACAGACACGAGGAACAGTGCTTCAGACAGGAAGGGACTAGATACAAGTCTAGCAACTTGCCAAGCCATCCCCACACACCTTCATCTGCCCCACCCTAAAAGCCATGCCTTTTCTCCTTCTACATTGGCACACACGTAAATAAGCATATTGAGTCTGTCTATTCTCCTCCATCAGTTTAAAAGGAGGCAAACTCCTTGATTGAAAAAAAAACACCTTCAAACGACAAGCTTCTTCCACTTTCACTTTACTGATTCAAGCAAACATCTAAAAGTCCAAAGAAAATTTTTCACGGGGAGATAAAGTTACATGTGGAAGCTACGAACCTGCGAAGCATTTCAAAATTCTTGGACTCTTGCCAATAGCAAAAACAGAGCATCCGCCATTATTAAGCATATGACTTGCTACTAGCTCAGCCCATTTCACCTGTTCACCAGTCTCCCCCACACTTTCCAGCAAACCATGTACATGTAACTGCCCCCACCAGATTTCACAAAGATGCCAAGCACAGAAAATTGTTCATCAAGTTTATGGGTTGTGCTGATTATTCAGATATCAAATGGATTGTTGATAAATTGACTATTCATTTTAAAATTAAATATTTGGAGTTGAAAATCAATAGAAAAAAGAGCAAAATCTTCAATTAGTCTGTTCCAAAACTGCATTCTAAAGGCATATTTCAATTAAGGTGTTACAAGTAAACTTAAATGAGTATGACCATCAATGATGCTAAACATTATATCTCCTTCAAATTCATTTTTTGTCTGTTTTACCTTTTGTAAAAATGTTCATATGTAATTCTTCTTTGTCACAATTTGGTACATCTTATTGTTCAAGAATTCAATTAAATGGAAGGTCAAATATTCAATTAATTGAATGGACTCAGCCTTAAAAGTTTACTTGCCGATTTAAATAAAGATTTCTATGGTTCTGAAAAGCTAGTGGAAATATGCCTACATGTAGGCCAACTTGATTAATAGGATTCACACAGAATCGGAAAACAAAATTTCAAGGCTTTTCCAGGACATTCTGGGAGTAAAAACTAAATAACAATTTCAATGACATTTGATGCCATTATGCAGAGAAAAAGTTGTTGTTATTTTGAATTGGAAGATTGCCACAGTCAGTACTACAGATTGACGAGTTGGCCTGGAAATTTATTATGATTCTGTTATCACACCAAGAGTGGTCCACCAAAAATAAACTCATGGATGTTAACATCCATGAGTTTTTTCCCTCTGATAACAGGATTCCAGAAAACCTTTTTTTTCTCTCAATTTTCCATTATTTTTCCAGGACATTTTTTCTCAGGATATTTCAGGATTTTCCATTACTGTTGGAGCTCTGATGATGCCGTATCTGCAGAGGATATATCATTCTTGTCAAGTGAATTTAATAAATGATGGCCAGTTCTACATACCTGGTGCTGAGATGGTCAACAGGTCAAGTCTTCTTTGTTGCTGTAGTGGAGACAAAATATGATCAATCAAATCAATCAACTGAAAAACATCTAATTACCACCGCAGAGGAGATTGGTGTACCAGTAAATCTAATCATTAGCTCAGTCAGATGAAAAATGAATCAATTTAATCATTGTCATATCTTCACTTCATTGAAATTAACAACATCAATGAATGATCAATAATCATTTGATCAATTGATCAATCAAGTGAGCCAGAGACTCAGAGTGAGCAATTGAGCAATCAATCAAGCGAGCCAGTGATCAAGCATGCAAGTACAAGTAGGAAAAGAACATGTAAGTAAATAATAATTGGTTCACTCTATACATTTGGAGTCCAAAATGTGACATTTTACTGTCCCTGTTACACCAGAAATGTGTGATTCAACAAGAGATGTACAGTATCACTGAAATTCATTTCAAACTATTTGTATTTTTTGGCAGGTAATTGGCATTACTTACTCAATCATGGGAAATAAAGAATGTTCTCTAAACTTTGAAATCATATGCATGCCTGGTGTACCTGGGACAGAAAAAAATTGCACCCCAAAATTAATAAAATGACCCAATTGCAAATCAATCAATAAACCACGGTCTCAATTAAGGAGTCAATCAGGAAACCAATAAATTGTGAACAAATGAATGAAATATCTCATGACATAAAAATGACAAGTCGGTTTCACAAATCACTTTCAATGAACTGACTATAAAACGCTCCCTATTCATAGTATACATATATGTAGCATCAGTGGAAAATGTATACAATGAGTCTAATTACATTCAACAAGCAAACATTAACATTCTGTTCCCTTCTTCACAGGAACTTTGAACGGCCAAAAACGTCACTGCCGGATAAACTCAGTCTGGGTATCGGTTTACATCAGACGGTCGTGACAACGTAATTATTGTTGAGATTTGATATGTTCATGAATGATGGGCCAGGCTGGGGCAATGTACAGCCTGTTAGCAATATCATGTTAGCTGAAAGGAGAGACAAGTTATACTAACAGGGACACAATGCATGGGCATCTGGGACAGGGCTTATCTGCAAAAAAAAAAAAAAACGAAAGTGACCGTTCTAATCTTACAAAATTTCAAGTAAATCTCAGAGCTATTTGTACATGTTTTTCCTCGATACCAACAAAGCCCCCTTCTGAGAAAACTATAAGTTGTTTGAGAATATCAGGGAAGGTCTGAGGACAGAAGAAAGATAAAGCCTCACAGATTTTTGCCTTCAGTGAGACAGATCTTTTCACAGGGTTCCTTGAAATGGCAGATGAATTGTTTCTGTAAATGGTGAATTATCAACTTTCTTATCTTGTCTGCAGCCAAAAAGACGAAACATTTGAGACAACAAATACCTTTTGTAGGGGAAAAAACTCCATTTTTCAAATTTAGAAGAAAAGGAGTGTCCCAAAGAACCTGCACATGTGGCCACCTTCTGAAATGGACCTGTCTAAAGAAGCCTTTTTGACCTCAGGGTAACATTAGCAGATTTGTCAACAGCGATTATCCAAAACATCAACCCTCCACATTCCGGAAACAAATGCAAAGACACGATCCCAAGCACGAGCCAAAAAAAAAAAAAACGAAAAAAGAAAAAAGTGTGCTCAAACAAATAAAACGGTTATGATTGCGATTAATTTTCTCCCAATTTTTTTCTCCATTCCACAAAAGAGGCTTTTATGATACGGGCACGCTGAATCAATTAGGAATTGAAATGATTGTGTGTTTGGGGTCAGTTTAGACTTGCAGTGTTTGCTTAACGCACACTGTGAATGTGAGCGAGTGTGCGTGCGTTTGAATATCCTAACATTGGTGCGTGCATGTGGAGAGGCTCATTTCTTGGCAAGAATATTAATCTTTGGAGCAAAATTTGAAGCAAAAATCAGTGCAAAATGACATTTAGAATCGGGGTGACTCTAGTGTTTTAAAGATGTACTTAAGCTTGTGATCACAGCTTGAATTTTTAAAGTGCACAAGAAAAAAGATGGTCCAACTATTGCATTATATTAACAAGGTTACGTACACATACATTGATCAATTTCTGTCATCGGAGGTACTAATGCTTTGTCTTTAATATCTCATTCTTTCAGTTTCCACGATGAATGTGGTAGAGCAAATTCCGAAAAGAACTTGAATTTCAATTAATTGATGTACTTCGCTGCATGTTGTTAACATAAAAAAAACCTGTACATCACTTTTGGTTGAAAAATTACTTCCACTAGAAACACTAAAATTTGACTTTTGGGGGGGCTACAATGCCAAAACACACTTCACCTTCCATTCTGTATAAACACATTTGAAGGACAATTCATTAAACACTGCCAACTTCAATGCATGTATTTAAAGAACAAACAGTTAATTTCCCCATGCAACTTTGTTCTGTTTCTTGTTTACAGTGATTAATAGTTTCCACATTGCCAGAGATTTCCAAATAAGCTCAGTGGCTTTTAAAAAAATTGGGGAATAAACAAGTGAAATATACTGTGGATTGATAAAAATGAGCACTGAACAAGTCAGGTTAAAAAATAGGCCTTTCAGGAACTGATAGAAGAGACACTATGTTACAAATTCACACTTCCTACAGCAACTCCTCTCCCCCAGCTGAGCCAACGCACTCTCGCCAATGCAACCTTTCCAAGGCCAGTTTTTTTAAAACACTGCATCACACCAATAGCTACCTTCAGTTAGCTTCTTTTGTTAAGACATACAAGAATGACACCACCACCAGCGCCGATGGGTGAGAGCTATTGTGGGCAGTGGGAGGGAGAGGTCCATTTGTGGCCATGAATGAGCATGGCCTACCAGCCATGACAGACACCCGATCTCCCCTCCCGCATTTTCCAGTAAGTGCGTACATCAGCCTTGGTATTGATTGAGGCACCGGTGATGCAGTGGAGGTGTCAATGTACTTTGAAGGGCCGCGATCAAATATTCATGCGTTATGTTTCCCCCACCCAATTTTTTTTTTAATCTCCACACTCGCATTCGTGACAGGAGCACACAAGCAGAAAAACAGGTTTTTCCATTCACAGCCACAGGTAAAATTCATTATTCTCATGATGGCGGATCAGTCTGCTGAAATTAATTAAAGCTGGCATTCCTCAATGTCTGTCATTACCATGCACTTTTTTTCTCTCTTCTGTGTCTAAAAAGATAAACATAAAACATGAATCATAATTGCACTGGGTCTGAATTATTCATGCCCGATAACTTCACTTCGTCCACTCCGCTCAAAGCGCGTAATTTCTTGTCATCGGCTGCACTCCAGCTTTCTCAAATGGTGCGAAAGACAAAAGCTCATGGTGCGCCTACACAGGGAATAAAGGGAAGGGCTCACTGAGTCTGAGAGTAATTTGATGATCAGTGACAACAAGCATTGACACGTCTGGATATTGCAGGTGTTGTGTGAAATGGCAGCATAAAATTCAACTGACAATGGAGCAATGCTAAGGCCAGCTACACCCCCTTTGCCCCACTCTTATATTATTCCCCCCCCCCGAAATGACTAATGGGTTTTTTATTTATTTAAATTAAAAAAACAAACATCAATGTAGACTACATTTTCCAATCTGAAGACTACAGTTTCTCAAGAGTACACTGTTCCATCTGTACAGTATCTTTTCAAAGAAGTGAGTATGGTGCATGAGGATTATTCCCACATGTGGTCAGTCTTATATCATGAACAACATTGGTGAGATTCATTTTTCACAATTCTTTTCTCCAAATGGCTGTCAATTTTAATGAATGTTTATAATATTTATTATTTAATAAGGTCATAAACAGGTGCTTAGGTTGGGGGCTGCCTCAGGAGGCCCCCAAAATGCTACTTCAATTGTCCATGGGTAATATTAAAAAAGAAAGGCCAAAGATCACAATCTTTCCCCTTCATCTTTACACCAGATGTTTTATCAACAAGATTAATTTAAACTGAATGTGGCTGGGAAAATTGGGTACAAAACATCACTAATAACTGGATATATCAAACAACAAGTGCACTCAAACTAGCTGCAATTCAAAATCTTGATGGGTGGGGGCAGGTTTTAAATGTTATTCAGCTTTCCCGCCGATTTAAAACTCCTCTGCGTATACTAAAATTGTGTCTACAATAAAGAGGGAATAAGAAAGTCTTTTGAAGTATTCCACATGTTGTTAATTTATTTTTTTCCCGATCATTTTGTTTTTTCCACTTTTTGTGTTTTGCTTTACTTTTCATAAGCTACTTTTTCATTGGTGGAAGAAAGTGGCGGAGGGAATAAAGCGCCCTCCCATAAATCAGACCATGCATGCCCCTCCCATCACAACCCCTCAGCCATCAGCCATTCCCAAATTCAATCTGATTGCCGAAGTAGGCTTTAGATGGTAAAATCAAATGTCAGAAGCTTTTTAACCCAGGCGCCTTCATGTTTAAGCTGTCATGCAACAGTCAGACATACATGTTTATCGAATTACAGTAATGGCGTTTGTGAAACAAAATTACTACATTCAGAGTTGATATCAATTGGGGGAGGGAAGTCCTAGGTTTATCTTAACAAAATAAGAGTGATGTAGGAAAATGACATAACCAAGTAGAGAGTTCCTCTGGGGAACGCCTCATCCGCTGATGTGTAGATCGCCATTCAAATCCACTCTTTTTTAACAGAAATTTTACAACAAAATAATAAAAAAAAAATCTGTTTACCATTCCATGTACCGGCCGTGCCAGCTCAAGGTCATCAGACTATTTTGTCGCGTGACAAAGTAAAAGGTGTTAGGCAGGGAGGGAAAGATAGCACATCCCCCCAGGCGAACTGCAAAGCCTTGCATCCGTAACAGAACAATGCACATACACTTTTATTTGCGAGCTGCCAACCTCCCTCAAACAAAAAAAAAGGGGCTGATTGTTTAACATCCTCTACGTTATTGCACCAAAGTGCAGGGACGCTGCAGTTTTCATTATCAGAACAGATTAAAGAAGATGCATGGAAACAGTAATAATAGGCACATACATGTACGAGTCTGGGGGTTTCTTCAAGAGACATCACAGAAATCGACTGTTGCTACCGAATGAAGAAATGTGACTTTATCAATACGAGTGTGTCAACACAGGGGTGTATTTTTAACCCTGTTGCTTGGCTGTGCCAAGAGCGGGAGCTCTTCCAATTGTCGCCAGTGTTCTCCATGGCTAGACTTTTTCCATTCAGGCGTGCCAAGTCCCACGGACGTGGCATTTACACTGATTGACATGATTGTCATTCCAGTTCCAGAAGACAGACAGAAGAAATTAGCCGTTCCTGAAAAGCTGGCGCCTTTGTTTTTGATGGATTTGTTAGTTATTTCTCAGCATCCATCTTCACAGTGTGTAGTTCCTCACACTGTTTCAAATAAAATAAATGCCTAACTTTATGAATTATACAAAAAATGTCAGGATGGCCCAAAGACTGTCAGCCGTGCTGTCCTAAAACTGTAAGCCATACTATCCTAACACTGTCAGCCACACTGTCCTAACACTGTCAGTCACACTGTCCTAACACTATCTCAGCCATACTGTCCTAACACTGACATCCATACTGTCCTAAAACTATCAGCCACACTGTCCTAACACTGTCAGTCATACTGTCCTAACACTGTCAGCCATACTGTCCTAACACTGTCAGCCATACTGTCCTAACACTGTCAGCCATACTGTCTTAACACTGTCAGTCATGTTGTCCTAACACTGTCAGCCATACTTTCGTAGCACTGTCAGCCACACTGTCCTAACACCAGTGCTGTAGTCGAGTACTTTCCGAGTACCAACGTTCTGTCCGCAAAATACCAAACTGGGTAAGAGGGAATAAAGCCAGAGTGCACAGGCATTTGATGGTAAATGTGCAAAGGTAAGATTACAAAATAAATGTCAGACTTCAGACACTCCCAGTTGTGTAAAATTTAAGTTTTAAGGAGAAAAGTACTCGGAAAGTACTCGGCCAAGTACTTTCCGAGTACTTTTGTCCTAAAAAGTTAATTTTAATCAAACAGTGATGGTCTGAAGTCATTAGGTTGCTTTTAATATGCATGTACCATCAAATGCCAATGTACTCCAGCTTTGTTCCCTCCTTACTAGTTAAATGTTTGGTAGAGAACTTGAATCTCAAAAAGTACTCCACTACATCACTGCCTAACACTGTCAGCCATACTGTCCTAACACTGTCAGCCATACTGTCCTAACACTGTCAGCCATACTGTCCTAACACTGTCAGCCATACTGTATTAACACTGTCAGCCATACTGTCCTAACACTGTCAGCCATACTGTCCTAACACTGTCAGCCATACTGTATTAACATTGTCAGCCATACTGTCCTAACACTGTCAGCCATACTGTATTAACATTGTCAGCCATACTGTCCTAACACTGTCAGCCACACTAACAATGTCCGCCATACTGTCTTAACACTGTCAGCCATACTGTAACAGTGTACATACAACACATTTAAGTGCACTTAAATAAAACTTTCAAGGTTGTCTCTACTGGTGCATTGGAAATATTCAGGATAACCAGAAAAATGTCCTTCATTTTCACCCTGCCTGCAGGGACCAATGTCATAGAGCTACTTAAGCACAAAATTTGCCACAAATTGTCGTGCTAAGTTTTAGCTGGTTACCTGATTTATAAAGTAAGGATTTCTTGCGCTTAAGCAAATTTTGTGCTGAAGCAGCTCTATGAAATTGGCCCTTGATGTGTATTGAATTTGGATTAAAAAAATCCCCCAAATTGAAGATTTCTCTTATCAAGCTCACGGTATCATTTTCACACCTCACTCACCAGAAGTAAATTTAACTATAGTATAAACTTTTACAATTCTTTCTTCACATTGTTTCGACAACATCACTACCCTGTGACCTCTGTCCACACTCAGGCTGCCACCCACATGACCTCTCTGAGCAACAAAAGTATGATTTTTGTTTGATGTAAATGTATGCACCCCTCACAAGTTCTTGGCCCCCCAAAATGAGTAGAAAACACAGTTGTCCAAGACGTATAACTTAAAAACAGTATCAGAAAATTGATTTGGAGATTTTCAGTGCTACAAAGGTAAGAAAAGCAAAGAGTTACATGTATTTGTACAAATCCTCTGTGGCTGAGTTAGAGCCTGTGACCTCTGTCAACAAATCCCTCCCATTGTTTCCTAGTTCATGTACTATGTGCTGAAAAGAAACCTCCGATAAATCTAACTGCATTCACAGTTAGCATTCTGACAGCTGAATATACAAAGTGAAAGGGGGGGGTGAAACCCGCAGTATTAAAATGTTCTGCACTCTGTGACAAAGGTACCATAAGGCAGGCCATTTGCCATGAATGACCTGGACTAAAAGTATATATGTCCGTTTCCGGACATATATATTTATTACACAACTGAAAATCCTGTCTCCAGCCAAGTGACTAAAATTAAGAACCTGTTTTGAGCAAAAGAAAAATATTGGCATTCAATTCACACACTTTTCCAAAAGTCAGCAGACACAAAATAGAAACCAGAACAGACTGCCTCATCCCCCATAACAATGATGAACAGCCACAGAATGGCTACAAATGTAGATGAAAATGGTAACTTGGGAAATGTTTCATTTTGTTTTGCTGTTCATTGGCTATAGGTTATTTTGTTGTTGAATTTGTACCATTCCCAGAGTCTACAGTACAATAAAACTGTATGGAAATGAATTACATACGTGCACATGTAGTGGTAATGGAAGCATGGCATTGCCTCTCAAAAAAAAAAAAACACGAAAGCAAATCCTTCAGCAATTTATACAAATGCAGAGCTCTTTCTCCTCACAATACTACTGTATGACACTTGCTATATCAACAACGAGCCACTAAAAATGGTCCACCGAAAACAAAGAGACTAACATAAAGAAAAAGCCTTGTTTTCATAAGCCTGTGACAGGAGCAGTATATTACTACACTCGTTTTTAGACTTGTCAGATGTCCTTGCTGGCGAATCTTGTACCAAATCTTGATGATGGGGGGGGTTGCTTGCAGGTGGCAGCGAAGGGATAATGCGTACTCGGGTTTTTCTGCTTGATTGAATGCAAGTCTGCAGTCCCCCATCTGCAGCCCTGCCGTAATAGCAAACAGAAAAACAGGATCTCTAAACCCCCCCCCTTCCCGACTGTAACCTTGGCCGTGGCATGCTGCGGGCACGCATGCATGAGCCGGCTATCTTCTGACGGGGCAATATATTGGCGGAGCTTCCCAGAGCGCTAAACCTGACAGCTCACACTCCCTCGCTCTGATGAGCAGACCTCCAGTGGCTGAGCGTCAGTTCTACTGGATGGCACACACCACTAGCACCTTGCTGTGACATTGTAGTTTTAATGTGTGTTATGACAAATGCAGAGCGGTGGAATAAATACAGATCTGGACTCTGACACAATGAATGAATCCCTCCCATAACAAATTGTCAGTTTACACATATACACATCGTTAAATTGAGCAGAAGAGAAGTTTACATATGCCATACATAAACTGCTAGCTCACTTTTCTCCACATTTGCCACATGCATAAATAATGCAATTTTAGGTAAGTACGTAAAGATTACCTGTCAGAGAGGTAAACTGCCAAATCTTGCTATGTTCTTATGCATGTAGCTGTTTCTTTTGAATCCTCAGCAATCTTAAACAACGAGACCCTCAAGCTATGCCAGGTTTTGAAAAACATCAATCAGCAGTAATTATTCTAGAAGAGTCAATCTCTCTCAGACAAATCTCAACACAAAATTCTCCTGAATACCAAAACTAAACCGTATCATCACTCCAAATCTGTCTCAAAAGAATTTTGGCCTTCAAACTGAAGTTACCTGAATGAGATCATTCCTTCAGTGTGGCATAAAAACTGCCAATTTAATTACTCAAGGCTCCAAATCCAATATTTTTGTCTAGTCTTTGCTCACTGGTACAAAGGGTTTCCTCAACAACATACAGTACATACATGTACATAAAAAACACCCCCCAAAAAAACCTGTTTACCTCTCTCTCTCTCCTAAAACCCCAAGTGACTGCGATCAATTCCCCACTCATTACTCTGCGCCACTTCATTTCCCTCTTTCCTTCCTCCTTCCAAATTTCCCTGTCTCCACTTTCCCAATTTGCCTCCACCACCAAAAAAAACAAAAACAAAACAAAACAAAATAAAGACGGGAGACAAATTTAAACAGGCATCCCTCGACTTCTTTCCTGGCTCCAAGAATCCTGGCTGGGACAGCACACCTATCACCGGCCGTTTCCTTGTTCCAGTGTTAACCACTGGCCTCCCTTCCCGCCTTCTTTTGTCTCTTGTTATCTGTCAACAGGTGAAATCTAATTTTTATTTTTTTTTTTTTTTTGGTTCCGTTGGTGACACCACCCGCCCATTTAACCAAGGGGGGGAGGCAGAAGTTGGTAAAACGCTTTTCATTCCCTTCCTGCTTTCCCCTTTTATTCTGTCTCAGCCTTGTCGGCATTTTTGTGTATGTCTGTGAGGTTCGGTGTGTTTACAGTGGATGCTGAATCATCACCACTGGAGCTCTTCTCATCTAATCGGCACTGACAGTCAAAGCCAAGGTCACCTGTATTTACATGTACCTGGGTTCGTGGGGAAAGATGAAAGTGGGGAGAGGGGGAGACAGACACTCTGCCTCGCCGTCGGGGTTTATTTGGCCAATGTTTTCGCTACTTGTTTGCTAGCTAGGAGTCTGTCTCCTCTGTTGTCGTCTGCCTGTAAATATGATCTCTGAGGAATGGGAAACCACCTTCACTTGCCAATCTCCCAAGATGAGTGCACAAACAATGTCATGTTAGGTTGCACCTTCTACGGGTATTTCCTATCAGATCATCCTGAATCCATTCTTGCATATATAGATCTCGCTTTTCATTCACTTCCATCTCAACAATGTAACTGATTACCACCTACAATACCCATTCATTCATCTAAGTTCATTAATCCTATAGTTCGAGAGCTTCCACAGACTAAACTTTTTGGAGAAAGGAAAAAATCTTAAGAACATTTTGGACAAATTTAAACACATTAAATTTTCAAAAGAACTCAAAGTAAAAACGGGGACAAACAATCATGTCCTTAATTTGTCTGAAATAAACAACTTTCTATAAAAAACGAAACATTCCATAGACCTACTTCCCTCAAATATCATACACCAACTAAAAACGAAAGGCATGACACAGGAAGCAGGAACAATTTGGTGCCAGACAACTTTATTATTTTGAGACTGTACCGGGTAAGTTGTTCTTTCATCATTTCCTAATCTTACATTACTAGTCTTTCAGCTTCAGTGAAATTCTACGCTAGGGTAAACACCCTCAGCATCTTCAATCAGTCCCGAGTTAATTCAATGTTATGGGACATTTGTGTCAGATTTCTATCCTGAGATCTCTGATGCTCTTTTCCTCCTCAAATGAATCAACCAAATGAAAACAGCCCCTGAGAACGAGCATTTCTGGTTCAATGAAAAAACAATTATTTAACCCACACAATTTCTGACGTGCAGACTGTACAGTCAGGGGGGGGAAAGGGCATTTTTCATTTGAGGATTTATTAACAATTTCTGGCTGCTTCCCAACAGTTTTCAGTTGGCAAGTCTAAGAGAATACAAACTGATCAAAGGTAAAGTTTCCTTAAAACAGGAAACTTAAAAAAAACTGATTCAAAATTCTACTTTTACATCGTAAAATGTCAATCCCAACATACTGTACAAGTATGTGTGATTAAACAATTCAAGATAAAAATCCCCACAAAAATGTGTTTGTATTACACAATGTAAGCGCAATTTCCTTAAAACCAACACGCCATGGCTCAGTGAAGAAGTCACTGCAATGAAAACAGCAAATGTCTGGCAAACCTGTCCAATATTTGTGAAACAAATTTGGCACTCGGATTGAAAGACAAGCCAATTGCACATCTCAAGCTCAGCGTAAAGAGAAACAGTGGACCCAACGCCGACGATTGGTATTCACCATCTTGAGAACCTCTTCAGACAAGCGAGAAAGAAGGAGTTGGGGGGAAAAAAAACGAAAATGGTTGATCGCCTGGTGTGTGTGGGGGGGGGTTAGTAAGACTGGCAGATGACAGTAATCCTATAATGCAGCCTTGAAGGCCAGCTAAAGAAGGGACGGGACTAGCTCTGCCCCTCAACAACTTGTCAATACTGACTTTGAGGTGCCAGTCAGGTTTGTGATAACATTTACGGTATACTGGGACTCTTCGGCTTGTCCAGTTTTGCGGAGATCCTGCAGTCGTGCCTGCGAGAGACACACAGAGAGAGAGAGAGGGGAGGAAGCATGGAGTGGCCGGGAATGTGGAGGCGGGGGGGAATTGGCAGTTTCTGGCGTTGTGGGGGAGTAGGAAGAAATGCAGGAATGCCCTAGAGGGGTGTACATGTACGGTAGATGAGGTTTATGCGACACTTGATTGTAATATAGCAACAATGATATTGAAGCAACGCCTGGTGTATGTCATCAAGTCCTTTTACGATTTTTGAATTTATTCAAAATTGTTTGTGATATGATTTTGAAACCTCTTCAGTCACAAAAGTTGTATCCACATTGTACATGTAAATGAAAGAAATAGTCTTGCACCTCCAGTTTTTGGTCTTTATGAGTTGCTGCTGCAAAAGTGCATATTTTATATTACATATTTCAAAACTGTCATTATATTTCTCATGCAACCAGTTAGAAACTGTGAGCACTCTGGTTGTGGGTACTGCACAATATTTACTCTGTAAAACAAGAAAAGAAATAAGAAATGAGACCAAATTTTAGGTTTTAACAGATCAGATTGCACTTTTTCAATTTACAAACTACAATCATCAAGAATATTGAGTGGCTCACAAAACGGTCAAATAAAGCAACAAAAGCTTTGGTCATTTACATGCACTTCCACCAAATTCTAGTCAACAGCAGTAAACCTGCAAAATCACTGGGGATGGGTTGAAGCCTTTCTGAGTTTCTTCGGAGTTACAACTGCAAAAGAAGCGGCACTGCATGCATCAAAATAGATCTGTTGAAATGTTTCTGGAGTGACTACTGAATTTGTACAGGAAAACCTGTTTCAAAACACTCCTACATAGTGCAAAATACATGTACAGGTATTTCATCTTCGGCTACTGTTCTGCTGTACACATCAAGCTCACAGGAAATATCTAAAGCCAATGTACATATAGGTGGCAGCAAACAGCTCCGTTATGAACACAGTAATAATGTCTGCAAATAGAACCATACACAAAGGTACTCTGAAACAATTTAGCAAGAAGAAAAAAAGGTCCTTACAATGCCGTAAAATTGCCTAAAGCCGGTTCCAAGCTGAAATTCACACAGAAAAGCACATGAGTGCATGATCAAGTGTTTCCACGCATGCTGTGAAGAACAAGGAAGGAAGCTGAACACAATTTCACGCTGCTGCTAAGCCCATGATTTCATACTAACAGAGGCTAGGCATATTTAATGAAGACCACAGCAAACATACAAGCAGAAGGCATGCTTACCTCTGCAGAAAAAATTGCTATAGTGACCTAAGGGGAAATCTCTGTGCAAGCGTATGCAGAACCACGCCAAGCAATGCCATGAAGCAGTGCTTACGATTAGCAAAATATTCTACTTCAATTAGCACGTCCTTTCTGCTACACTGTTAAGCAGCACTGTGAAATTGGGCCCTGGCCTGTATAATGCATTCTTCAGACAGCCATATTTTACAACTTGGAGTCGAGAGCTCAAACTTGTCATGCGTTCTCATGTTGCCCGGAGTATTTTTGGAAATGCAAAGTGGAATTCTAGTTTTATAGTCACAAGACAGGTTTTCTAGTTTTCTGGTAACAACAAAGACCTACCACGCTAAGACACAGCAGCTCCCGGTCCAAGTAGTTCAGCTTCCTTTTCTCGATGGCTGCCAGATACGTCTGATGGCGTGTGTAGGAGTACGGATAGCAGTAGGCAAACTGGTACGTGTCACCTTCTTTGTCAAAAGCAAAGGGGAACGACATAACGTAGTTCTTCCGGTGGTCAGGGCAGCGGTAGTAGTAAACATTTTTGGAAGGGATTCTTTGCCTGGAAAAGAAAAACATCAATTAAAGTTTCTCCAAATGAGTTTCAAAAAGGATCATTGACAGTTTAGCATTTGCTTTTACCAGGGTTTACTCTATCATCTACGACACATAGCGGTACATGTACGTTTGAAATTATCCTTTCTGTCAGACTATGTTTGTGATATCAGTTGTTATGTTAATTTGGTACTACATTACATGTATCAGTCTGTGCTGGCGGCTAGCCCAAGTATATAAAAGAAGACGCCCAAATTATTAAAGCTTGTTAAGTTTAGCTCCACCTATCAGACTAAGTTTCTGCGCTCCTTTCATTGCGTTCAATTGGTTGGGCTCATTCCTTTCATATGGGTTCGCACATCAGATACAATAATGTTGCAAACCTGGCACCACATACAATATGATATTCTACTGTTTCCGCCCTGAGTTGAAGTGAACCCTCACCGGCGGAAGAAAGAAAGGCTGGTGAGAAGTTTTCCAACTGGGTCCCTGTATGCATTCGGTGCACACATAAAGACCAAACATTCCAGCATAAATTCACTGCACGTACTCAGTGTGCCCTGCGCCAAATGCACATAACTTGTGTGCCTGCACGGTGAGTTTGTACCAAAGGACCACCATTTCCATCGACACACACGTCCTCTTTGTTCCCGCTCGAAGTGGACAGGATTTGTGACCAGCACTTTGAGTAAAAATAGGATAGTTCATGTACAGTCTCCTTTAAAGACAAACAGTATTTCTCACATAACAGTATAATGGAACTGGTAACTAGTGCACTCTGACATCTTACTCCAGTGAAGGTGACAAAAAAACAGACATCGAACTGGGAAGTCTGGGGGCCAAAAAATTGTTTTTTTAAATTCCAACATAAAAAGAAGTGTTTTGTTAATATCAGCTGATCCATGTAATATTCAATGTCAGACAGAAACAACCTGCAAATCAATTACTACCGTAAGTACCATCACACAGAGAACGCAGAAAAAGGCCTTCAGAATCAACATACTCAGCCACCGAGATCACATTTTGCTATCTTTGGAATTAGAATTTGATTACAAAAGAGGCTAAGAAACAATATTTAGACACTGGTAATTTATTTATCCCTATAATGAGTGCTGGGAAAGAATATCACTTCACAATACAACTAAAATGAGAGAGGAAAGGCTTGCATCTACATGTCGACTTTTCTCCTTTCTTTCTTGCTTCTCAGTCTCCCCCCGGCAAATCATCACCTAGGTTAGGACCAGCAAATTATCACATATGCTGACATCGCAGACGGAGAGAGGGGGCAACTGGGCCCCGCGGCACCAAAACATGAGCCACGTTTCCAAATTCTACGCAATCGCACCCGGGCTAACACAATTAGCATCTCAAATGTTTTGTGATGGATGTGGCAGATTGGGCCTGATGCAATAAGTGTGGGGAGAAATCCTTCGGGTAACACGTAGGTGAGCGTATTGGGGATGATAACGAAAAAAAGGAGGGGGGGGAGGGAGTAAGATGAGTTTCATTGTCTCTCTGTACTTTAAAGAGGACATCATGAGGCGAGGCCATTTTATTTCATTTGGGGATTTTGAGGTTCTAAGTGCATACAAGTATGTGGGAGTCTCTGGCTGCGCAGAATACAGCACCAGGGCAAGGGCATCAAGACTCTGACTGGCAGAGTTACCAATACCTTGAAGGTGAAGTTGCACAGTTCTTTACTTCTACATACCGGTACATGTACATGTATATTCAAAAGGCAGAGCAGGCGTTCACAAGACGCCGCGATATCCTAATGGCTAAAGTCTATTGAAATTGTTTCAATCTCCTCATCGGAGAGTTGTTGGTTCAGATTGAACTGACGGTGAGGGTTTCTGTCTCGACATCTTGGACGGATTTTTTCCTGTCCCTCCTTTGGACAACATGGTTGGAAAGATTCTTGGAGATGGATTATGCCATATAGAGGAGCAAGTTCAAGCATTGACTATTGTTGACTAATGGTTTTTCTTTTTCCTGATGACCTGTGCACAGAATATAAACGGAGTACCAGCCAAAATCGACAAGTGGTTGATAAATAGTCAGTGTTGCTTGAATGTATTTGAAATGTTGAGAACAAGATATTCTCCCAACCAGTTCTCTCAGAGTCAGAAAAACTCAGAAGTAGCTACAGGTACGGGCATATTGAATAAGTAGTGTACTAAGTGCAGAGAAGTTGGGACATATCAAAATAAGATAGGACAAATTCCAAGTTATGTACTCTAAACAGAACACAGAAGAACAGACGTGCCAGCACACAAGGTAAATAAGATGCATGACACAGCCTCAGCAAAATTCATCTGCAGCACAAATGCACACACATTTGTATTGTTCACACCGAGCAAAACCAAATGCACATTCTGCTGATTGTGAATTGAAATGTGCATTTAAGGTTTTGGCACATCGGCATTATTGACACATCATATTAGAATATAGACACAGACACCGGTAGGCAGATAGCCATACAAAAGTTGTATAAGATTTTGAGCTTTCATAACGTCTGTGCACAAAACGGAAGGCGTCGACGGTCGAGCAGACTTCACTCTGCACTGCAAGATACATGTAGCACTCTAGTAATGTAATACAACTCCATGACTCAACTCTATTAACTCAACTCTATGGTTTGTCCAAACAAGGAATATGGTAGCATAGCCAAAAATCCTCATAAGAGCAAAAATATCAAATCAAAAGAAAGAAACCACTGCACAACAGCTCACTTTGTTAGTAGCAGCGTCTAAAAACTAGCAGTGTGACTGGCATGTTGTCAGCCACGGTTGCTCTCAGCCCAACAGAATGTAAAATAACTTGTTCATTGTCTGTGAATCAATCAAATACTGTAAGTCCTGACATGATGGTCTCCCCACCTAAAAGGCTGTGTTGCAGTCAAGACCATCACAAGATCAGTCACAAGTGACAAAGATTAACAATGACAAAGGAATGTTTTTGTTACAGTTTAGCTTGTAACAAATAGCTTGTGACTTAAATTTTGACTACGTGTCCTGCGGGGTCTTGGGAAGGTCTTTTAAGAGGTCTCTACAAGAAGTACATGTACATGTATAAACCATGGAGAATTCAGGGGCTATAGGGTAATGTTTGGTACATTTGATTGTTTGATATCTGTTCAGTATAGTGGTGGCACTGTACTGTAACACTACTCCCTCAGGACTCCTTGTTTAAGACTTCCTTCTGAAGTATCACCAAGGAAATCCATACCACCTGATATTGACGGGGGCATCTCCTTGAACTGGCCCAAAGCCACCTTTCACACCTGCAGCCTTTGACAAGACCACCAGACCTGAAGGGTGCGCATACATGAATGCATACTGGGCACTATTTGGCTTGAACTTCTTATCAGGATGATGCACCTGAAACTCCTTGCAGTACACTCAGTGTAATATGGATCTAGGTCAGAGCTCAAACACCTGCAACATAAAACAAACACCTGTACTTTTTTGCTGCTTCTCTGAGCGAACTTGACGAGGCTGGACACGTAACACCTCCTTCCCACGTTCTATACACCATGACGCTCACGGTCCAACACTTGCCACTCCAAACACAACAAGGCAGCCTACTATATGGGTTTAACGCACCTTGTGAGATCTTGGAAACACTTCACATATTAAAGCAAAATTTTCAACACTTTGAAGTTTACTCCTGTCCGTTAAAAGTGAAGTTAAACTACATCTGGTCAAACAAAATTGCAAAACTGCCAGGGTTCAAACTCCCAGCCCCATTGCAGGCTTCAGGGGGGGGGAGGGAATACCGGTACCCACTGGGGGCACATCTCAAGAACAATAGATACTTTTGATACTTATGGTTTACCAAGGGGGACCAGCTGATCACAGAGAGGGAGCAACTGCCCCCCCCAACAGGCCTGTCAACACCACCTCAAAATTCAAATGTAGTTTTTGGACCAACAGTTTTACAAAGGCCTGATTTTCAGAATTTTGTTTTCTTTTTAAAGTTTGTGAGAATTTTTGAGAAGTTAATTAGGAAATCAGAACACCTATGATGCTGAAGTTGAAAGGTTCAAGACTGATAAGATTAAGTTCAATTGAGCCTCTATAGAGAACTGAAGTATGGCGTCATTTAGAATCAGTAGATACCATACAAATGAATGGAGTATGCGCGTATTGGTTCACGCGTGGGTTCTCCCGGTAATGCTTTTTACACACATAAGTGTACGTGTGACATATTCACTTTGGTACTCTATACTGATGTTGCGTCAGATGAAAATCTAAGCTGAATGCTACAGCAAAGCAACACTGACATTATAACACGTTAGCAGTGAATTTCACTTTACTTAAGTTGAAATGTGTTCAATTTTGCAAATTTGCAGCGTGAACTGACGTCACAAAATCATGTTGTTCACTTCTGCACCAAATATAAACTGGCTTTGAGGTTGAACTCAGCTGGGCCACGATTTAAGAAAATCGCCTCAGACAGAACCCAATCAAGCTGCTTTTTCAACAGCCTTTCCTGTCATTTTTTTTTTTTTTTTTGGTGCGCACCAGGGCAAAGATCCATCAGATCAGGAGAAATGAATGTATTTACTGCCTGATGTTTCTTTCATATCCTGCGACACTTGATCAAATTACTGACATGTTACACTTCATGGTGTGACGGCAAAGGACTCCAATCACCTCCACTTCGCACTGGCAATTAAAGCACGAGGGGGTGGGGGGTTTGAGCACAGCACCATCGCTGTCATTTGTCAGCTGTTGTCTGCTGCGAGATTTACAGTTCGAGCGGGAAGATTGCTTCCCAACTCCATCAGGGCAAACGCCCCGTGAAAACAGTCATAAAAAATACATGCATGTGGATGGGAGTTGAGATCCAACCCTGCCTGATGAATCCTTATTAAACACTGACAGCTAAACCTTGTTCACAAATATTGATTTCCGGCTGTTTTAAGCCATTCTACAGAAAACCGAATGCTGCCAGGGCAGTCCTGACCAGGCAGTACAATTTCTGGAAAGCTTCAAAGCGTTTTCCTTCCACTAACTGCACACAACACGCCTCACATAGTCTTGATTACTAGTCACTGATACCCTTTCATTCAGGACAAATTTGTCCATGACATGTATCAAAATCAGGGGAAACAACAAGAATCGCAGGACAAGAAACACTCGTCCTTATGACAATTTAAACGGAACCAAAAATGCTGTGCAACTCGGTCCTAATTTGCCTACCAATAAAAACTTCCCAACAATGCAGTCAGGTCCTACCCACTGCTTACATCGTAAGCCTAGGTTGGACATTCCTTTTATCTTGTGTAGTCAAGAAACTTGATGAAATTACTCATTTTTCAAAAGCTATATTTTTTACGATGATTTCTTGACCGTTCTTTTTCAGACAGATAGCCTGACCCCAAAATACATCTAAAACAGTATTTCAGAGAGGGGGACAAGTGCGGACATAGGTACAAGTCCACGTGACGCTTTCCAATGCTACATCATGTAAACTTCTTTTGTTCCCAAGGCCACTTAAGGTACAGGTATACATGTACATGTAAAACAAAGGATAGGTTCAGACACCATTTAAAGAAGCTTAAAACAGTAGTTACATCGGATTCGGTGTGACTTTTGCACTACAATGATGTCTAGATGCTTTCTAAGTTACACCGAATCGTTTTTTTCTTGGAGTTAAAACGGTGATTTAAACCACCTCGGAGGGAGGCTTTAGTGCTAAACAGTTTTAAAAGTAAGTACGTGTTTTATATGTGGTACAGTAAGTATATCGGCAACCAGTCCAACCTGCTTTAAGTGTAGGCTACCATGTGTGCATGTAAACAAACTTGCGCGAGCTTTATCGTATGTAAATGAGTGAAAGTTCTTCATGACCCCGCAAAAAGGAGATAAACTGCTTCAGGTTAAACCTGCCAAATTAAAACAGTGTCTGGATGCTCGGTGATTTTTACTTTTACGACCGCACCCGTAGCGAGTGACTGTTTTAACTTTTACCATTTTAACTAACACAGTGTCTGATGAACATAGCCAAATGCACACCCATACACACTGACCGAGATGCTCCACGCTGGCCCTTCTGCACCATTAAACGTGGCCAAGAGGCTGCTTTCACGGAGTAACTAAAACACCAGGATTGTATTGAGCTCTAAAAAGAACTGCTCAGCAGACAGGATGCAACATCCGACATTCCTCACGAAACTCAATGGATGTCACTCCCTATAGGTACCCGCCAGCATGTAAATTTCCCTTTGGCAACGTACATGTGTTCTGGAGTTCAACAAAACAGGGACATACCGAGGCAAGTCACATTCCCCATTGTATCAACACATTCTCCAGCTTGCTCTTCTCCAAATTGATAGAGGATCACTGAATAATTAATGCTTTGCAAACTAATGACTTCTGGGACCTCTGTCAAATGTTAAAAAACTTTAATCTTCACCTCTGTTTCTCAGCTCTAGTTTTTGACTTTAGCCTACGGTACATCTGAAGTCACTTTCTTTGAAGAGTCCAGCTCAATCTCCATCCATTTTCTGCTATAGATATGTATATAAGTAATTTGAAAATGCACAGCCATTTTTCAGCCTTTCCACTTAATATCATGTAATATTCAATTGTAAACTTTAATATCATGTACAAATGACTCCGGAGCCATGCCACGTACTGTACATGTATGAGGTACTAGTGCATGTACATGTACTTGTATGCATGGCTAAATACAGCCACTATGTTACACATGTACATGTACATGTATACCCTTATTCCCACTTCCGTCTGCACAGCCAGTCCAAGGAAAGTTGAGCATCAAGAGCGGGGAACGGAGAAGGGGAGGGGAGGACAATTTCTCCCCCCCCTCCAACATCATACACTTCCTCTACCCCCAGGCCCATCTCGCCACCAGAGATTTCGAAAGCTGCGCAGGAAAGATGACCCCTGCTAGCCGCTGGGGGCAATGTGTAACACTGCCTTGACTTTCCCCTTGCGACGGGCCGGCCACGGCAGGCTTCGAATTCTGCGGGAAGTATGGATTTGGCATTTCGGTCATTCTACTTTTAGTTTCTGCAATGGAAAGTAATTAAGCTTTGAGGAATTTGCTGTTTCGGGCTCACAAGTGTGCTCGGGCAAGGGCTGGAACGACAGAACATACGGGCACAAAAGTCTTGGGGTTTTTTTGTCCTAAAGGTTGAAAGTTGACAATGTTTCACAACTCAGGTATGAGTTTCTTGACTCCTCACCTAATGATGCCAATTTGTCTCCTACGGGCACACGCGTAATACTGGCCCACTAAATTAGCTCTTTTGTACAGAATGATTATGAAAATCATCACTGATGGCGTGACTGTGATTAGGAAGTTAGAGGTTGGACTCTGACCATTAACACCAGAGACCAAACAGACCACATTACAACAAACAAGTACTACTGGTGACTGCTGCTGATCTTTTATCTCGTTTCTTGAAATGAAAGTACGTGTTAGTAAAGCATCAACTTTATTTGTTGCCCAGTTTTTATCCTCCACATGCATGTACAATTGATATGTATGGAAATAAACCATACTGCTGTTTAGTTACATGTACATGTGTATCAGCCCATGTACATGTACAAGTATGGAAATAAACCATATTGCTGTTTAGTTACATGTACATGTGTATCAGCCCATGTACATGTACAAGTATGGAAATAAACCATATTGCTGTTTAGTTACATGTACATGTGTATCAGCCCATGTACATGTACAAGTATGGAAATAAACCATATTGCTGTTTAGTTACATGTACATGTGTATCAGCCCTTTTTTTGGACAAGCTGAAAAAGAACCACAACTGAGAGCTATTTCTACAATTGCCCGGGAACAGCCTGCTTGAGTACACACACAGAATGGAGTGCACAGATGTAAGCCTGCAAATCTGCAGCACATTCATGTGGCACCTGTCGCACCTACCGTATACCTCTCCATTCGTCATCCATGAGGGGGCACTTACATACAGAGGAAATACAATGTACAAGCCAGGAATTTCAAAGTGGGACAAACTCTTAAAGACTTTATTGTGGGGGAAAATTGTATGCACAATCAGAGACCAAATTTATCATGATTCAGATCACTTCAGCATAACCAAGCAGGTGACTCTCTAAAAAATTGAAATCCAGTGTTCCCTAACCTGGTCAAACTCAGGTCACCTAGATGTTATCAGAGGTTTTGATTTAGAGGACCATATTTTAATCAAGGTCTAAACGCTAGTCTGCTCGGCTACATGGAGTACCAACATCAATGATGCAAGATTGATGTTGAAAACACTAGCCCTAGTCTACTGGTTCAGTGGGTACTTGGAACCCTGCATACAGTTGTGTTGATTTTTTTCACTTTGGTTGTAATTAGTATCTTATTAAGTTAACAAGTAATGCAACAGACAAACCTCAGTCAATAAACACACAAACAAACAAAACAATTTCAGAAAAAAGCGGAGCTCTAAAACATGGTGCTCCTAAGGAATATTATTGTTGTGGGCTCAAACACAAAAAAGTACACTCATTAGAGGGTCTTTTACAAGAAATCTTATGAAGTTAACAAGTAATGCAACAGACAAACCTCAGTCAATAAACACACAAACAAACAAAACAATTTCAGAAAATAGCGGAGCTCTAAAACACGGTGCTCCTAAGGAATATTATTGTTGTGGGCTCAAACACAAAAAAGTACACTCATTAGAGGGTCTTTTACAAGAAATGCAAAAGCTGTTGGCCTTTCATTAACATTAAACGCAGACCAAAAACATACTGGACTTTTCTCCATGCTTCCAAGCATTAACTTAAAAAAAAAGAGGGTAAAATGCATAATGGGTCACACGTTTGTTGCCCTATGGTTCACCTGCCTAGCGCATTACAAAGAGCAACCCCCAACGTTGCTCCGTGTAGCAACAAACAATGATGACCACAGCCACGACCAAAACCGACAGGGCCCGGGGGGGGGGTTGGCTCGCTCAAACTGCCTCTAAATTTGATATCACAACAGAGTTAACAATCTAAGCTACAATAACAGCCTCGCGGGGGGAGGGAGGGGAAGGGGAAAGACATTGAATATTCGCAGCCTTTCTCACAACTGGAGGGTTAGGGTATCAAAGTGACCAACAACAACGGCAAAATGTGCAATGGGGGAGAGGGGAGCATTTTAGGCTTTGCTCAATTTTGTAGGCCAATAAATAGGTCTGAAGAGGAATCAGCTCAGTCAAGACGAAATGTTGACGCCCTGCATCTTGAGCCAAATGGCATCGCCAAATGTGCTAAATTCTAGCAGTGAAAATTCATTTGGAAGTAACAACCAATAAAATCGAAAATTTTCCAAAGTCAGAAAGGTTTAAAATGATATGTACCGGTAGCTCCTCAAAACAAATCAGCTGTGTGCATAAATACAATGCATTTTTGTAGGAACACTACAGAAATGCATTTCACATATTTTTTTAAACAAACCCTACAAAATGGCAAATGCCTTAAAGAGTACAAAAGGAAGCAATCAACAAATTGTCTGCCTCCAAAGCATCAATCCACAAAAAATTCAAAGTGAGGAAATCCTTAGAATTAATCCACATCTGAGAGTGTGCGGCCACAGAACAATTTGATTCAAGGGCCTTCCAGAATTTTTTTCACCTCCAGAATGGCAGTTCACAAATAAGATCTATTTTTACAACTGCCTTAAATTCCCTTTGGCCAAAAACAACTCTCTCAAAAAAAAAAAATTATCACAATCCTTCAGAAAAACTTGGGAGATGGCAAAGCTTCAAACAATAATTACAAATGGGGTACTATTTTTATAACCTTACATGTATGTGAATAAGGGGGAAATGGGGAAAAATCACTCTCTCCTAGAAGTCAAAGATTCTTATCTTCAACGTTTGTCTCCCTACACCAAGCCCCAAAGCTTAAAGTTATAATCAAACAAATGCAGACAAAAATTAAATTGTGACTAATGGAGGTAAAAAACAGCAACTCCTGCAGCTTGCTGCAAACTCTTTTTTTTTTTAAGGAGTGAAATGAAATGTCTTTATCACATAAATGACCAGAGGCAATTAAAAAAAAAAGAGGGGAAAAAAAGGAGTTTGGACTGGAGAACATTGACTTGTTGATGAGCCAGCGCAGCATCAGCCAGACCGATCAATTTGGCCGGGCTCTTGCACCAATCAACTCTCTAGGACCCCAGGCAAGTAGGGGAGTCGTATGAACAATGTGATGGCTCTCTCCCACTTTATTCTGGCTCTTGTTCTTTTTTTTTAATGGTCTACTGGGCCGAGGCGGAATCGAGATGCGTGCATTGTTTTTTCAGGGGTATTTTATAATTGCCCTTCAATCAATTGACTCGGATTCTGTTTCTCTGTTCCTTTTCTTTAGGAATAAGAAAGATACGAAGTTGGAACGGAAATTTGGTGTTACCATGATTACGCCTCATAGTTTTTCTGTTCAGTTTTATTGACGACATATATTTACATGTAACAAGGAAAAATAGGTTTACAAAATAGCTTGTAGCTTGCCAAAATGGAATGGTGATAGGATGTTCTCTGGTCGCCTTCAAATCTACTTTAAGCCCTGCCTCCAGACACCAAAATTTCCAGAAACGCCTTTCCATCTGCTCTTAAGAAACTTCAAAAAAGGATGTCTGCTTTTCATCAAATTTAAATTTATGTACATACTAATGTAGCGTTCTTATCATAATGGGCACCATGATTCAATTTCAATGAATAAATTTCAAATTCATCTCGGTAGTCGAAGCTGCTTCACTGATGAAGCGAGTTATCCTGAGCAAGTCAATGCCAATTAACACAATTGGCACTACCGGGGTAGAGTGAAGTACAAATTATATGAAAAGGGGATACCGATAGCTTGAATCTGCTTCTATGAACTACATTGTATACATGTACATGTACCAGCGCATTATACTATGCTATGGACATGACCTTTTGGTTAGAAATGTTTACAATGCTGTTAAAACAGGTACATGTATTTGATGCTAATGGATGCATAGAGTCTCTGAGATACAGGTACCGGTAGTTTAGGATCAGGACCCAATTCCACAGAGTTACATACATGTACTTTGTACACAATGCTGCAGTGAAAATTCATGTGCTATGCCAAAATTGGGGAAACGCCAGCAACAAACTCGTACGTACGTGTACATGTACCGGTACATATCACAACTGTTTGGCCGGTTACCAGTTTCTACCGAGTGAATATCTTCTGTGCTTAGCAACTTTCTGAACTCGGCTGATTCATCCAAATTTTCAGTCTGGATTTCACACCCTGTTCTCGCCAGATGTAGAGTCACCTTCGCCCCTTTGTTCAGTTTGGGCGCTGGAGGGGGAGACAAAAATCCCGGGGAACAGCTACTGGCCAAACTCTCCTGTGCCCAGATCAGTTTGTCGAAGAATGTTGTCTCATGTCAACGCAGGTGTGATACCGGAGGCGTGAGCGGGACGATCGGCTTTCATGACAGCGGCACAGACGCGACGATAACTCAGGACATGACGGCAAGTCGTTAAAGTGCCCAGTCCAGTTGCACCTCATTTCTTAGGTTTGTTTTTCTCTCTCTCTCTCTGCCCACACTTGGTAACAGGAAATAATTTCATCAGCTCTTACAGGTGAATGAATAGTATCACAGCAGCCAAGAGGTACCATGGTACATGTAGTTGTATTGCAGGGGATCTCAAATGACTGGCCAGTGGCCAGATTGAAGTATTGCCCCGTCCAACACAAGTCCATGCTGGTCAGTCACAAGTCCAGTCCAAGCTAGGGGGGGTTTAACATGTATCTAGTCTGAAGCCATGTGCAAGCTACTCAAATGAACTGAGACAAGAGCATTCCTTTATCACTGTTCACCCTCTTACTTGTGAGAGAATTTGAGATGGACTTGACCACAACACGGCCAGATGGATCTTTTTGATCTTGAAACAGAACCCACCGGGATCAAAACAGCTTTGGCAGTGATATGCCAGGGCCCTGTCAAACAAGATGGGAATCTCATGAGGATGTCCACCTGCATACCCATTCTATCTTTGGCTCATTCCCCCCTCCCCCCCATGGGTCAGCCAGCCATGCCACTTCCTCCCGAGGTGTCTGGGCTGTCCGCCCACACCACACCGAGCCCAATTACCTGATAATGAATGAGTTTCGGATCATCAGGCAAGGGGGAAGAGAGAAAGTGGGAGGAATAATGTTTGCATTTCCACCCATGATTTAATGGCTATGAACCACAGGAATAAATAAGGAGTGGTTTGGTCCGAGTCAATCCAAATAGCGGAAAATTTGAATATTCAGCCTTTCATTCAATCAAATATTCGGTTGGACCAAATTCCCATGAAAAAAACAAACAAAACAAAATACACATGTATGCATGTTTGTGTGGTGGTCTACGTTTCAGGACATGGGGGGGGAAGTCTCCTAGTCACTAAACTTGGGGACTTGGCAGAGGACCTGACAACCAATACAACACATTAATGACACTCCTATAGCATTTGACTGGGTTCCTCAATATGACACAATGTCACAACACACTCCCAATATGCTTTGTCTATTAACTAGTAAAAATTCAGACAATCCTGTGGGAACTTTGTACAGATGGGTACACTAAAGATTATCCCTGCAAGTTTACTGTTTTGGAGAGCCCAAATTGCCTGCCTTTGTGCCAGCACCAGTCCAGGTTGCGCAAGGCAAATTAAAGATTATATCATCAATTACCAAGCCCCAGCATATATTGAAAAAGCCTGACGAACATGAGATCAATCATGCCTCAGTGGAAGAATGACATTCAAATGAAAGAGTCAACATCACTATAGCGGGTTCGGGGAAACCCCCCCTAAAAAAAATCACTTTTTGTGAAGCCTCTGTTTTTAAGGTTATTCTACAATACGAGTTTATAAATGTTGCGGAAGGGCTTGGGTCAGCTCTTCAAATATGAAAGTTCTTGCGCTGGCAGTGAATGATGAGGAGGCAAAGTTTCCTGACATTTTATTTTGACTCCATGTGTGCTTGTACATGTACACACACAAATACTGGGGAAAAAAATCTAGCACATCAAAATTAAGGAACAAAACTTGGTTTTAATTTATGTCTAGTGCTATTTGTCTGTCTATCGAGTGCATTTCTGAGTTTGTCCAAGTAACCCTCTTGTGGCTGTTTTGCTTCGACTGTATCTTTGCATGTGTATCAATTTGCTGTCTTTCATTATTTAAATTTCTGTTCTTTTGAGTTTATATTTTTAACTTGTACTGGAAGTGCAACGTTTTAATTTAATGTTTTATTCCTGGCTGATTCAATTTGTGTATCTGAGGTTTCTTAAAGTTTTTATTGGTTTATTTTTTTTTTTTAAATTGCGAATTGTTAGTTTTTATAAATTTCACTCCTGAAAACACTGCCTCCAAAACTAGACCCACAAAGAGCATGAGATTCCATAACTCACACAGTGTGAAAGTTGGCGGCCTCTTCCTCTCTGCCAAAAGATACATTTCATCTCTCCCTTCTCCTCCCCCGCCCCCATTTTACGGCCCTGATTCTTGGTTGTCGACTGTGGGGGGGAGGGCATCAATATTTCACATACAGGTCCGTGTAGATGTAAAGACAGAGTTCATGGTGTCAGATTGTGTCGTTGTGGATGATGTGAGAAAAGGAGACAGTGGATTGAGGGGTGGAGAGCCTGGAGGCTGGCAAATGTTGTAGAACTGCCGAAGAGGTGCAAAGGCGAGGAAAATGCCAGCACTGCTGGACTTTGGCCCACTTCTTGAGGGGTTGCCCGGAAGCCAATATGTACATTCACAACCCCGGAAAAATGAAAGCGTGAAGTTATGGTACGTGCATCTCTTATGGATTAAAGGCAGCTACATGTACATGTAGCTTTCTGACCTGGTCCTGCATTTCAATGGCTCCTTCAAGCCTGTAACTGGCTTTATATACAAAGGCTAAATGGTTTAAAGTCTCAATAAAAGAAATTCTCAACTTCTAGCACTGCATGATGGATAGGGAAATTTGCACATTTCCACATGCACTGTTGGATGTCTTGATATACATGTACATGTATCTGAAACGAGTGAGCCTATCCGCAGACTCCTTTGTCAACACTAAAACAGCATGAAAGGAAGCTGATTCACAGACAAATCAAACTGACCGTTGAAGTTAAATTTTTATCATCAATTTGGGGCACCTATTGGAAACATGTTTGAAAAAAAGTTGAAGTGCTCTGTTTTTTTCTTCACAAAATGACCCTTTTGTAACATACTTCCTTAATTTACGGAACCCTCGTACATAAGAATTTTCCAAAATTTGGATGACCGTGGTTTAATGTACAGTTTCTAGTATCATATAATTGCAACCAACTGATGAGTATGGAGTACTGGGATATTAGATGTACTTGATGCATATTTATTTACAAACAATTCCACAACAGAAAATCCCCCTCACAACTTCGTACTCTATTTTTTATGACCCTCTAAAAATTAAAAAGAGTGGTAATAACAGAAGGATTCCTGACTATAGTTTTCTTTAACAAACAAAGGCCACAACTTTAATTACAGTTATACATGTGCATGCACACACTTCACTAAATATGTACTGCTTCCCTTGTTCACCAGAAAAGAAATTCATTCCATCTGCCACATTAAATGCCAGATTAACCCTCTCAATGCTTCAAAGCAGCCATCTTTAAATGATTGAGAGTGCCCGTGTTTGCTTTCGTCACTTGTATAATATCTCCTTTTACCCAAACACAAAGCCACTACAGCTGAAATTAAACCCCAACCAGACGTACTGTACTCGTACATGTGGACTCTTTTGTTTCCACATTAAGAAAGAGGGGGAGATTTGCGCAAAGGGTGGCCTGGGCACACAATTAAAAAACAAATAGGCTCCCTGTGCCGGGTTGCACGGGGCCGCGCAGGTAATGTCGAATATTTATCACTGCAACGCCGGGCTGCGCCACAGGAAATTAAAACCCTCACAAGCCAATCGGCCAACTGCAATAAGGGCAAGACACAAATAAACCTGGATAAATTCTGCCAAATGAAATTCATTTTGTGGCATTATGGCATGATGAGTAGGAGCTTGGTGCATGCAACTTGGCTGCCCGGGTTACTGAATAAACCAACAGGAGTGATTTCCGTGCGGTCACAAATAAAACATTTCAACAACTGACCACAAAAAAAAAAACTCTTGCCACTGGTGGTGCATACAAACATTGAGCCAGAGTCTTGAGAATCACTTTACCGGGGCTACCAGTTATAAATTGGCCAATTAAAATTTTCTTTCACCAGAGTTGTTACGTTGCCCGGCACTGTAACAGTTTCCAGAATTGTAAATGGGCACAGTCTTTGACCTGTGTGCATCTGGGATTGTTTGGACTGCCAGGGAGGATGATTTTTGCCCTCATTTACCAAAATAAATCAAAACAACATTCCCCTCCCCATACTTCCCTCAACAAAGTCATGTTGATACAAAACCTTGATTTATAAAATTCAGGAGAGGTACATATATTAAAAGTAAGTCATTGTACTCAAGCTTGGAGTTCTACAGGTAATTCCTGCAGCACTTTGTTAGATCCCTCCTGAAACCTGCTAACAGGACCACTCTTCAAAAAGCCAAAGACACGTCCCTCCTACCTTAACTTTCAACGGGCATCAAATCTAAACCAACATGTTGCAATAGTGGCTGGACTTCTACCTCCCTGAATTCTTCAAAAATCCACAATTTCATCCAAAAATATCCTTCTGCATTTCCAAGGATCTGATTTGGAAGGTACATGTATGTACATGTACATGTAGTACTGACTAACTTGAGGGATCCCTTACACTCTTTCTTACATTACCTGTGAGACTGTGTATCTTCTCAAAAACTTTAGTGAAAAATTGAACATGAACAAGTTTTTTCCTGTGCTTGTTAGCGCTTATGAGAGCTAGTACATGTATCAATTACACGTACAACTGAAAAACGAGCACTTGCGAAGGCTACTTGTGTGCAACGGACGACCCTGATGGTTCGCCTGAACACGGTAGTGGACCAGTTAGGAATCAACTCCCCTTTACTGACATTGCGGCGACTTCGGTTAAATAAACACTGTAGAAAACAAGAGAGACACGTGAGTGAAGTTTCCACTGAAACCATGAGACTTTTGATCCATGAGGTGGAAATGCACTGGCAGTGAATAATAACTGTTGATGGAGATAACAGTAGTTTTCCAGAAACTTTAGACAGTGTGTGGTTGTTCTGTATTATGTACATGTAAATGACATCCAGCAACCTAAAAACTTGAGAACCTACTAATGCATGTTTTGCAGGCTCAGATGCTTTGGCCCTGAGTACATACGACCTTTCGTCCCTGTAGTGTCACTGTAGGGTTTGAGAATCCGCATTTCACATGCTGGTCACCGTGCCACAGGAATCAAAACGCCGTAAATGCTGGACCCAGAAGCTCCATAAATAACCATCTTGCTTCCACCCCGACGACTACCGTGTCGCGCGACCCATCATCACCAGAAGGCACGGCCACAGACCTTTGATTCTAGTCGGGTTCCCCCGGCACTGCATCTCTCCGATGTGTTGACATAAGTGACAACCGCAGGGAATTAATGAACCATCGTTTAGTTTCCTCTTTCAACATTAATCAGGGGCTCTCAGACGAGTAGACAAGGAGAGCAAGGAGGGTAGCCTACGTATAGACCTGCTGCGACACAACATACAGGACAAACAGGAAGGCTTCTTGCAAGCCAAGAGCAGAAGCTGCAATCTTGTTGGTAAAGATTGGCTTGGCACCATTTTTTTTTTCATCCCACATTTGTCAGAAGTTGAAATGATGTCTATTCAACCCTCTTTAGGTCTTTTATTCTGTGAGTCTGGTTTTCATCAAAATGAACCCACTTGTGGAAAAAGGCTGGAAAGACAGGACACACTTTTGCTGACCAAGATTTTAACAATGAGACCATCACATACAGTGTGTCCCCCAAAGACTGTGCAAGCAAACACTGTCTATTTTAAACATACATGTGAAATGTCAACTGGCAGAGTTTGTAACCTACTGCGCATGGAATTAAAGAATCTGACAGTCTTACAATTAGTTTCATGATGCTTCTCATTTCATGTTATTTGCTTTTGGCAGTCCAGAGATAGACCCAAGTAAATACAAGTACTCAAAATTCAGTTTGGGCCACATGGTTTATTCCTCAGCATGCATCAGTGCAAGGCACTGTGAGCAGCTCCTTTGGAATCAAACACAAATCAAACGAAATGCAGACAAGAGGGAATAAAAGGCATAATTGAGCAAAGAGTGTCATCTTTATAACCACGTACATGTAAGGTTTGAAATAAAGTCAGAATTTTATGTTCACAATAGGCAGTACGGTATTTGCTTGTACCATTTTTTTTGAGGGGGAAGAGTACCGGTACATCTACAATGTACCTTGACCAATTCGGAACAACTTTAAGATTAAAATCGTCCCCGTGAACACTCTACCGGAAAATATTTTCACAATAAACCATGAATGATTAATGTTTGGTAGACAGGCCTAGACTGTGATTCACGAGTTAAGATGTTCTTGACTAAGCACCTTTTTGATTCATTCATTACAAGAGGTGCAAAGTCTCCCCTCTTTTTCTAGACATGTACAAGTAGGCTTTATCATACCGACTGGCTTTGATGCAGCCAGTTTGTTGAGCTATACAAAATTTGTGTTAGCTAAGACAGGTGACCAGGGAAACTGACATGTGGCATGTATTGCCTATGGCAGGTTCCCACCTCACTTTGTTTGCTTACGTGCAAACTGAAATTTGCTGAGCAAGTTTTTTTGGTGGGATTGGGAGGAGGGGACTCAGCTACTCCGTAAAACTGGGCCTACATGTAGATCAGCTGAAGACCAGATTCAAAAGGAGTTGGCCCTTTTTCAGCAACCCCCAAGATCTGAACAAATTGGAGATGACAGAATAACTCCCCACCACAATGGACACCTTTCACCCCTACATAGCCTCCATTCTTTGACAGGAATGCCCACTGCCAAAAGTGCCCAAATTTTCCTAATGACAAAGATGCCCACAACAGTGGGTGTTGATAAGAAATGCGTATCGCAATTCTCCCAACGATGATCTCCCCATATGCAACAGCCATCTATCTCCATTCTCAGGACCACTTGTCGAGTACCCCCCCCACAAAAAGAAAAAAAAATGTTGCCGGTGGGTGAATAAGTCAACAGCCAAAGTTACTATTTTTCCAATTCCTCTCCAGAACGTTGCTCTCGAACTGGAGCCGTGCCCTATTTTTCTTGCGACACGCACACTTATTACACCGTGACGAGATCGATCATTGACCTGCAGAGTACAGATAGAGTGACAGAAGAAAAAAAAAAAGGGTCTGGCATGGCAGATGGAACAACAGGAATGAGACACAAGTAAAGTGAGTTCAATGCCATCTCCATCAGAAATCAACGACATCTCCCCCCCTTCCCTTCCCCCTTTACTGGATTCTCCATTCACTCAGCACCGTCTCTGCGTCCTTAGTTACCCAACTCCAGATCTAGTTCTGGGTTGATGGAAAAGTATCAAGGATGCCCCAGATAAGGCCATTGAGTGACTGTCAACAGCCAGACATTGCAAACTGATAAATTTGCCCTTCAGAGTCAGTTTTTTTTTCTCTCTCTCTCCTTTATTTTCGCAGCCCTAAGCCAGGCTATCTCTCATAACTGTTGAGTCATGTTATGGGACATCAGAAGATCCTTCTGAGCAAATCTTGAGATGAACTGCGATGATGATGGCAACGGGACCCATCACTGTAGAAATTCTAAACTCCAGCGGAAGCACACAATGGAGACTGTGGATTTCTCAGGTATGGAGGAATCCCAACAGTGTTTGCCCAAACTGTTGGTGGATGACAAATAAGATTTGCACAAGCTGAAGGGTTTGACAGCTTCTAGTTGCACAAGTCCTGAGTTCACTGGTACATGTAATTCAAACCTAATGTGAAACTTAAAAGAAAGACAATCGCTGAATGATGTTGTACAGTAACACAATGAGTTCATTATTTCAAGCGCCAGCTTTACAGACAATCCGTCAACAGTGACATTTTGGTATTGGGTTCTCCTTACAAGCTCCCAAAAAGCACCGTGTATACAGTATTAATGGCAATGGACAACGAGCAACATCGGATACTGTATTCAAAATTATGAACACATGCAGTGCTCTCCATAATATCATCAGTCAGCAGTGTGAGGCCTCAAGGAAACTCTTGCAACAAACTTTCCTTGAAGGTTTGATGTCATCAAAAATCTTCCAAATAAACAAACAATTTTTTCTAGCACTTTTGAGTACGGTACCGGTACATGTAACTCTACTACACAACAAACTAATACTAATCATGTACGGTACGATACAAAAGACAAGTTGTAACAAAACACTACAAAGATATTTCATTTTAAAAAATGCTTTAGAGGGAGGGAACAAGCCCTGATTCACCCACAAAGCGTTATAAAAAAATGATGACATCAGGGCCCAATTTCACAGCACTCCTAAGCACTTGATTTTATACTAACAGTGGTTCCACATGGAGAGAGTAAGCATTAAGCACAGCAAAAGGCACGCTTACTTCGGATAAACAAATTTGCTTAACTAAGTGACACAAAAATGGAAATCCCTATCCGTACACAACCATTAGCACAACCGCATCAAGCAGTGCCCTGAAACAGTGCTTGCAGTTTGCAAAATTTTATGCAATAGAGCACACATAAGCAAGATTTTTCTGGTAACTGTTAAGCCGCGCCATGAAATTGGGCCCAGTTTGTACACATGGACCTAGTTTTGTTTACAAGTATGTTTTACGGACGTGCATAATTATTTTAAAAAGATGGACTTTTTTCTGTGAAGTTACACAGGTTTGCTGTGCAATTTGTTTCTGTGTTGTACAATGTTTAGCAATGAAGGACACAATACTATTTGCATGATGACATGTGACCAGTTGGCTGTGAAGTTGAAAAATGGGCCCTTGGAGGCAAAAGGTTGTTGGTGCACAATGCATCACTTCAATTACTGTAGATTACAAATGTGATCGGATCCAACAAAAAGGAGTCTTAGGACAATTTTGTCAGCAAGTGTGTTTTAGTTTGCATTACAGAGGGACAACTACTGTATGTACTCTGTTCTGACATACACTGCATCCCTCAGTTTGGTACCCTGATGAAAATGGGTGAATGGGTAAAAAAGTTTACAATGTGCACGATTCTTTTAATAGCATTTAACTAATAGGGTGGATCTGACAAATTCAAACTTCTTTTTGTAGGCTGGGGCACAAATGTCAACTGTGAATTTTGAAAGTGTCTCTTCCAGGTACCATACATGTACATGTAATGCTTGACAGTACACTGTGTCATATTACTATGGGAAAATGTTACCAACTCTCTGTGTCAGCTCCTCACACCCTCCAACACAAAGATGAAACAATATATGGGTGCTGTGTACCTGGTACCCACACACAGAGGACACAGATTTGTGAAATCACTCAAGCGTACTCAATAGCATACATGTAACTATAGGGATATGGGGGACATGTCCCCTCCTATTAAAGGCTTGGTCCCCCCGTGCTACCAGCTCAGAAATAAGAGGACAAAAATCTAGTGACAGTCTACCTCTGTCGGTGTTTTAAAGACCAACTCCAACGGTGCTAACTTGTCTCATATTCAGAAGAGCCAAGTCTAATAAAAGTGGCACATATCAATATCTCCCTCGCAATACACGTTTTGGTGTTAATAAAACACAGTATTTGAACCCATTTCTCCTGCAAGTCCAGTCTGGTGTTGTACAAATGGACCTGTCATCACGACTCATTAGCATCTGATGAATATTGATTTTTGTGATGTATTACCATAGACAGGAAATACCACAGTGCCGACACTTTAGGCATGCATACATGGAGAACGCGTAGCTGCGGAAGACAGCATAAACTTGAAGAATCCTCTCATTCTAAGGGAACTCAAAGAATTTTAATCCTGGTTCTTTTGCAAAATTTCTTCTACATCAACCAATGACGCACGATGGTCGAGCACAAACTCTCGACGGAAGAGGTAATGTGGCACAGCAGACCAGGGACGCAGATCGATCCATGGTATGCGATGCATGTAGCTCCATGTCCATGTTCATGTACAAGTACGTTTCTAGCAGAACCAGTCGTGCCATGGATACCAGTTTCAATGTTTTATCTTTTTATAAATTTCATTTCTCAACAGTGCCGCCAGCAGTCAGATTGTGGACATTTTTCATAAAATGCGAAGAAATCGTTCGAAAGTTTCAGCATAATTACAAAAAATACAGACGCAATACAGACATGATTTAGTAATAAATATGATTTATTACACACTAAACACAATCATAGTTTAATTTCAAAACTTTTTAAACCGTTGGAGTTGGTATTTTACTGTGACCGAACCCACTGAGTGCCCCCCTCCAGAAAATGAAGACCCCCAAGTGGGGCTGCAAAACCTACCAAGTTACACCAATGAGTGTACTCCACATTACATGCACACACATCCACACCAAACAGGCATGAGGTACACTTCCCAAGTAAAATCGTTGCTTACTAAAAACCACACAGTCTTTCCCTTGTGCAAATACACAATATACAGGTGTCTATCGGCAGAAGGTGCACAGCACATTGGGCTTTGGCATCAACTGGTCTTATGTAAAGTTTTCCTCCCTGTTACCTCTCTCCCTCATGTCCAGCTCAATACCAATGCAGAACCGCCCCTTCCCATTTACAAAGAAAAATCCGAAGGGCCAATAATTGACTGTGTCACCTCGCCAGAACAGCGCTGTCACAATCGACATTATTTATTCATATCTGAGAGGGGGGGAGGGAGTTTAATATCAAACGTCCATCCACACCTTGGAGTGGTGGGTCTTATGAATGCATTAACCCAAGGAATGGCACTGGGAAGCAATACGGATGGCCCTGCTGATTGGATTTTATAATCAGAAACTAATGAAGTGTGGCTGATGAGGGAATATGGCGAGTTACCAGGGAAAAAAAAGAAAGGGAAAAATGCTGCAATTGTCTTGGCAAGTCACAGGCACTCACCGCACTACCACTTTTTTTTTTTTTTTTTTTGGATTTCAGGACAATTATAGACCTAGGTGCCCGGGCTCTGTATTCTGACTAACCATTACATATAATGGGAGAAGCAACGACTACTTTACTGAAACCTTTCATGTGCTGTCTCCTGGGTCACTCCATTTTGGACAAAGCCACCTTCGTGTGCACTTTCAGGCATATGTGCATTTGTGATGAAGCGCCATCATGGTTTAAAGTACTGGTACCCACAGATGGTGTACATGTATTCTCAAACTTGCCCCCTCCCAAAAAAAAATCTATGTGAAAATTTTCAAAATGTAGGCATTTGGAGCTAAGAATAGTGGAATACCATGGCTCTGGCAGGCTCATACATTCTATTCTAAAAAGAATATCCCTCAGTAAATTGTTTTAATCCCAAGAACCCAAGCACAATCTAAAAGTATATGAAAGGAAAGTCTTCTTGCTCTCCATTAACTTTTTTTGGGGGGGGGTTTAGTGAATTAATTTTCCCAGCCTCTCAAAACAAAATTATGTGAATGACAGCTAACTAGAAAACCCTAAAGTTGTTGGAATGCATGAGTAAGAAAAACGAACTAATAAATAGATATTAACGTCCAACAGAAATGATAAGAATAGATCTAGCACGAGCATTCGGCCGGTGGCCAATCATTCAAAATCACAGGAAACTGACAACCCTACTCCTACAAACAAGAGAAAGTTCATGCTCGAGCCCCTAATGCAATTTATTTCCATTGGCCTAATTTCAACTTCCACCACTACGACGTCTTGAAAATAATGACGCAGACAATACCAAATGACCGCCCACCCACATTTCCCTCTCATGTTTGAGTTATTCAATTTTCTAAACTCATCAGTCTAAATTGAAAAAAAAAAATAGATATGCATTCCCTTACATGCTCATACCAAACACAACAGCACTGACAGAATGACACAATTTTTTGGGGGGGGGTCCAGACAACTTGAAAATATTGTGATTTTCTGCCAGTCTCTGAGACGCCTCTGTCTGTCTCATGGGACCCATTAATCTACCAGGAGCTAACACCAAGTAACTCCCAGGTCAGGGGAGAAAGAAAAAAAAAAAAAGGTTTCTGGGTTTTCTTGATGTGGGATAATTCACTTTTGGTGAAGGGTCCCATACATTTAGATTTGGCGTGCATTAAGAATAAATGATCTCAGGATGAGGGGGGGTGATGGAATGGATGACACCAGATTAAAATTGCTCCATGATGGAACAGCCCTCATACAATCGTTGGAGACAAATCTCCACCAAGATGCACAGGCTGTAAAAACTTGCAGCCCCAACCTTTTGCATACTTCACACTTTGTGGGGTGTTGGAGGGACATAAAAGTCAACACAGATCTGATCACTGAACTAACATGAATTGCTGTTTTCTGAGAGTTTTTATATTTCTGAGAGTTTCAACTTGGATGGATATTTCGGGACCAATTTATGGAAGAGGTGTTAAAAGCTGAACTGCAGTAACCTAACATTCACCCAACACTGGGGAGAGTGGAAGAGGGCTGGACATTATCTGACATCGGACGGGTGTTGAACAAGATGACACTACTGAACACCACTGAACTCCAGACGGTGCTGTTTATGAGGTTCACCTGACCACCAATTCCATCATGTGCCCACACGAAGGCCCCTCTTTCACAGTCCTGCACAGATTACACCACTTAGCAAATATTCAATTGTGCCAATTAAACAAAAACAAATTGTGGGGAGCCAGTTGCAAAGCAATATGCAATGTATTACACTGTGGATGGTAACCTACTTTTGCTAAACGGATATCTTCTATGCTAAAGGTTTGTGCACATTCAGCTGAAAACTGGGTATTTGTGCTCCACAATATCCATGTGCCAAGATTAGCGCATGTAAATACAGTGCCTGTATCTGCATCCAGTAAAGAGCAAAGAGCCTACAACAGTCTCCCATTGGAGCTGACTCTATTTCCCCAAACCATTAACTCACCCAAATGCCAAAAGACAATAGTTGAAACCTGACATCCTTGCTAACACACGGACAACAACATGATAAAAAAAATCTCCCAAGACTCGAGTTTCCACCATTCCATCCAAAACCATTCCACTCATCGTAAATCTCCCATCGGGATAAAGTGAAATTGTCTGACCGTAAAAGCCATGAACTTGACACTCATTAGCGATGACTTCTTTATAACCAGACAATCCAAATCCAGCCACACTGTCTGAATGGAGATGCCGGCAAACGGCAATATCCCCAATGTAGATTCCTGGAGCCATATTCATTAGCTGCAGTCTTATTGTCTTAAGACGTAAACTAGAATGGCTGTCCGTACTGATCATGGTGGTCCGTCTGAATTATCGATGCATGTGGGTGCTGAGCATCTCCCCCCCCCCCAGTATTCTTCCCCTGCCACCAATTTGCTCAGGGAAAGAGACTGCAGTGAGAGGCAATTTTGAAGTGAAGTCTATACCAGGTCACACATTCTCAAGGCAAGAGACTATCAGAGTGAACTGTAACAAAAGCATTCCTGTTTCATTGTTCACCCCCTGGCTCGTGACCAGTTCTGTGAATCACTTGCAATGGCCTTTGGCACAAGGATGACGGTGACACACTGCTGTGATTTATAATGCCAAAAAATTCCCAGGTCACCTCAAATTTATACTTGACATCATCTTGCTTGATGAGTTTGTACCAGACAGAGTGGACAGCTTGAGGGTGTTGTCAGAATGGGTGTGTTGGGGGTGGGACAGGAACACGGTTGGGCCACCACTGGGTGAAGAGTTGTTGGAGAACTGCTTGAGGTGCAGGAGGGTAAAATGTCAGACTTAGGGGTGATGAAGCTCTCAACATGTATTCAAGAATGAGATTCTGAAAGCAAACAGTAACAGAAAAGTGAAGTACAGGTACATGCACATAAAGGGGATTAACAACACACATGCATGTAACGGTAATAGCAACCTCACGATGTCAAACAATTGGACTTTGCCATTTTAAATCCCGAGTCTCATCAGAGCCTGAATCTCTGCCAGTTTCCCTCCCACCCAAAAAGTAACTTTCCAATTTGACAGGAGTCAATAAGTCTGAAAGCATCGGCAACAAATTACTGATATCCAACTACAAGAAAAAAAATGCAAAACAAAGGGAACAAAAATAAAAACATTTCCAGAGAACTGAGCGAGCGTCATTAGGCAAGTAACCAGATCGTGCTGTGCAAGTTTTTATCGGCGCTCCCACAGGTCACTTCAGTTTCGCACAATGCGCCTCACTAATTCACTTACGACGCTTTCATTAGGGGCACGCAGGATGCAAATTTACAACGATGCCAGTCGGATATTGACGGCATTACAGAGGGGGGGAAATGGCATCTGTATGAGCATCAGCTCCGTTTATTTGTGCAAGTCCAATCGCAAACTACATGTAGCTCATCCGAGTCAGAAGCTCATGCTTCTTGTCCAGTTCCTGCCTCTCTAATTGATTACTTTTATTCATGGAAGCCCAATAATTGTTGGTTGAGATTTCAAATGCGATAAGATTTATGGTTGCCAGACCGTTTAATGATGCCAAGCAATTCTTCTGGGGGGGAGGGCCTATGGATGTTTTCATATACATGTACAAGTAGATTCTCTGTACAGCCACTGTTCGGACAGACAGTAGTTTGGGGGGTTGTTGCATTCCTAGATTCAATTTAAATTTGCCACTCACTTAGCATTTTGCAAGATAAAACTCTAAGTTTGGGAAACAAAAAAGAATTATTACTATAGTCTTTCTTTTCATTATCTTAGGAAGCGGCTTGGATGTTGAGATTATATTAGGGGTTTAATTCTTTATTTATTTATTTCGTTTATTATTTATACTGGGGAACTCATTCAGTTTATAAAAACTACTCTCCCGTACAGGGTAGGTCCGAGATAATAAAACTAAAAAGTATAAAAAGACATTGGGAAAAGATAAAATTAAGTATAGACAATTACAAAAATCATCGAAAATAATTACAAATTTTTAGGGGACATATGACATTGAAAATGTAAAAAACATTAATAAAGACAAACATGTTTAGAAGGACTACCAACAACAGTGCAGAAAAGCAGTTAGAACTTATGTGCACAGGCATTGGGTGAAAAGCTTCTTAAAATCTTTAATGACAAAGGAAGTTTGTTCCTAAATTGGACTCCCCAGAATTGGAAGGTTCTCTTACCAAATTCTGTTCTGGGACAAGGGAGGCAAAGATTCCCTGCTGCACACTTTCTGGGTTTTGTTATTTCTTTTTTTTTTGGGGGGGTGTTTATTTTATCAGACTTGCGAGTGAGTCATTTCCAAGATGGACAAGTTTAACTCCCCCTCCCCTAAAATGTAACGTTACCGGTACACCTACCACACTGGACGCAAGTATTAATGGCCTGTCAGAGTGAGAGGAAGAAAAAAATAGAACCAAAAAAGTCACACACACCATGGCAACCACAGTACACATTACAAATTAAAAGTTCGGCTTTCTTCAGCTTCAAATAAACTTCATGCAACTATTTTATCAACCAGTGCTCTTCCCTCCACCAACAGGGCAGAAGTGGATTTGGGGCATGGGCATGTAACAGCTTCACATGGCCACAGAAAACAAAACAAAATACCCACTTTGAAATCAGACACAGCTACAACAATGACTCAGATCAAACTTCTACCGTCAACAAAGAAATCTACTCCCACTGGCCAACAAAGCTCTTTTCAAAGACTTGCCAGCATTTTTCATTCCCTCCTCTGTCCTACCATCCAAATGCATCGTACACACAAACAAAAATCAATAAAGAACAATTAAGGCTTGGAACCTGTACGGTCAGTCATTGGAACTTGGACAAAAACACTTGATGAGTAACTGAACATCTAATTGCCCCTAAACTCAATAATCCAGACCCTCAGGTTCCTTGAGTGTGGCCACAGTTCTTCCGCAGATCCAAATTATGATAGACCAAGGCAAGGCAAGTCTTTTGATAAGGAAATCTTAAAAGCAATCCCACGCAAAGCTGGGGGGGGGTTGAGGACGGCATGAAGTGTTAAGCCAGCAATGTTCGAGATATGACAAGTCAAGCCTCAGAATCAATAAAAATTCAAATGTCCAATGCGTGGGTGTTGCACAGGTGGCCATATCGGCTACACTGTTCCAAAGCAACATGCGAGTAATCAGGACAATGGATTCTCTCTCGTGACATTTGAGGACAAATCCAATAAACTGGGATTAACAAGCCCTTTTGTTCCTTCGAGCCTACGTGTGAACAAGCCTAAAAGGGGGCTCTAAATTCTCACCCGGTTTTTAATCACCCTGCCATGGGATTCATACTCAATCCAACAACGGGTCATTATTCCAACTTTACTCCCAGCAGAGCAGGGATTTTAGCATTAATTAATGCATTTAATTAACACTCATTCTGACAGAAGGATCTTGCAGTCATGAATGCACATGATGGGACCACTTTTCAGTACGTGCAAGATATAATCAGCTTTGATTAGCACCTGTACGGAACATGTATGCCGTGGATTTTTTTTTTCCCTTTTACATCGGGTGAGTGATAATTAAGATTTGACAGGCTCACAACAACAGCATTCTGTACTTTCATTATCAATACTTCATAGGATACATTTCAGTATTCGGCTTACACTAAATGCACCAAGTCAAGAAGTTAATCCTTTGTTGTGATGGTTTTTTGGAAACATTTGCATTGGAAATTAAAACACCTTGGTTGAATTTTAAACAACTGTCTCAATGTAGTGTGTGCAGTTTGAGAAATTCTCTGAAAGATGTTGTATGCTGGGTCATTGGTGTCGTCATCAAAATTTGGAAATGTCAATTGAATCCTTGTTTGAATTAGCAACATTACATCCTCCACAAACATGATCTTTCCAAGAATTTCCGTAATGATTTCATTTCAATTAAAATACTCTCCACATTATGAAGATCTTTGCCCACGTAAACACCAAAAATATTTAAACGATAACGAAAACAGGGACAATTTTATCTAAGCAAGGATAAGAAAGGGTTGGATTTTATAGTAGTCACAAACAACATAAACCACACAGGAAAGTGAAAGCTTGCTTTTCAAAGATTTAATCACATAAGTTACTTGCATACATGTACACACGTATATTATCCAGGGAAACTGCAGGAATTTATCTCGCAGTCAAAGAGTGTCGCGTCCTGATCAGAACAGCACTTCACAGTACTAATGTGTATGGCACAAAGCCCATGTGGTCTGCACGCACCGTCTCCTGCGTGGCCAGGAGATGAATGAGATGTGTAATGGAACGTGACGGACCGTGCAAGGCTCGTCACCTTCACAGAAGGGATCAAATGCCCCCTCTCTGCAGGTTGGCTAATCCTGAGGTGCATTACACATAGGGGACACCAAGACAAATGTTTCCCCCAAAATACGGTCAGCAGTAGGCAGTTTCTATCACAGCTACGCATGCTGTTGCTTGGGCAAATTTTTCCAGTTGGAAATTTCTGAGAAACATTGAGCATACATACTAGTACACAACATAATGACATCACGCTTCGTTTACCCATAGGAAAGCACACGTGTAAGCAACACATGATGCAATTACACTTGTAGGACTATTCCATATTTCTTCTTAGAAGAATCAAGCAAACTCCATTAGGATGCACAGGGGCCAAATGAACTGGAAGTAAAATAACCTGTATGGCACTTTGGTTGGTAACCCTATACGAGCTGGCCCACAACACACACACATAAAATCACTGGGCACCATTTCCAACTGATCCTTTTTTCAATTAACTCTTCATGTTCTTCACGCTGCCAGATTTCATCACCCACTCTCAACCTGTACCAGACTTTGAAACACTTGAAATCTCTGCTCTGAAGTAGTACCAAAATTTGAGAACTTGGACTTTGCAGTTTACTGTACTTTTTCAAATGGAAAATTCAAACATGCATGTATGTCTCAATTTTGGGGTTTTTTTCGAGTCAGCGTATCAGTAAATGGCTCATGGTGCGGGGCGCACTTTGTACGGGCAAAAAAACTAAGGTTGTTGAGAAAAATCGGGTCAAATATCTCACCATTTGGGACGGCTGGACGATTTGACCAGAGGCGACATGCCCTCGCGATACAGGCTCTTCGTCTTGCTGAAATTGACGATGTTGAAGATGACTCTCTGCGGACAGAAACAAAAGATGCCGATTAGGAAATCATGTTGACGGTGGCAGCATGCGTACAAATGCCAGCGTGCTAAGGTTGCACTCCTTGTGTGTCCAGGTCGCGTTACATTTCACATGCCCCCTCCAATAACCTGCTGGAAATGTCTCAGTGACACAAATTTCAGCTGGTCCGGTCAAATGAAACCCAACTTGTGCTGTGTCTTCACATGTACTGGGTAGTTCAATGACAGGGCAGGTCAATCCTGATTTAAACAAATTGTTTTTGATTTATTGGAGTCATTTAAACCTCTACTTTCAAGTTAAAATACAAGTGATTTTAAAGAATAAAGAGGACCAAAATCAACATTTCGGTTAAAAAGACTTCTTCCTGGACCATTTCGTGGAGCATTTCTTTTCCACTAAAGTAATATTCTTTGAAGGTTCTTTTTGTCACATTCATTTCCTGACTTCAATCTGACTGCTCAGTTATGAATATGCAGAATTACCTGGTCTGCTCTGACATTTTCAACAGTGAAGTTAAACCAGACCCGGAAACGAGGATTGCAAGTGTCCGGACGGATGAAGAGATCGTATTCGTACTCAGATATGTAATCCACTCTTCCAAGATTCCCTTTATGTAAAATGGTGGGGAAAATACAGATATATGCATATCACCAGCATCTGTTAAACTATAATAAACTGAAGGTATGAAGATAGAAACTGCAGAATTGATAAGGGCAGGTTCCCTCCCTTGAGCCTAGAATGAAGGAGTTTCTCATCAAGTGTTTTCAAAATAGGACAATTTGTATTATGCATGTTTTCCTCTGAGTTGAGTTGCATCATGTTTGACTGTACGCTACAACATTCCCTTGACGCTTCTGTTTTAAAGTTTGCGCTAAAAAAGACAACAGATAGTAAATCCTTGTTGGAATTGCTTTCAATGCTTAAGGTTGGTTCAAATATATGCCAATAAGATAGAACATGTACTGGTAAATGTTACGCCATAAGGCAGTCACAGCAAATATATCTCTGTTGATGCATCAACACCACGTTACATTTGTGACTGTTCCTTTTTTTTTGCTAAAAGGGACCCAGGCCACAAACACCCTTCAGTATCCATGGTCCCATATGCAACAGTGATTGGTCTATGAAAACTTAACTCTTACCACACTCAAAGCACGCATCAAATATGAGATGCCCCTTCTTCGGCATGCCTGTGTAACCCGGGGGAACCACAGCAAACTTGTTGAGGTTCCCAACGACTGCATCATCACTGCTGTCATCACTTCCTGCAAACAATAAAGCAAATAAAAAAGTGTCCACACTTTAACACCAAGAAACCACTTTTAAAAGCCATTTTACGAGGCAACTTAATTTGCATCTTTAACTTGGAGGTTGAAAAACCCACTGGCGCTTTCTTTCTCTTCCAAGTCTTCTTTGTATCTCCATTCCTTTTTCTGATGTACTTCTATACGTGCATTTTGGTTAGTGTTCAGCTCTCGCTTTATTTCAACAAATACATGTACCTGGAGTTCTGTGAAGGTCAAATTTTAACCGGGAGATCCTTGCACTGTGGCAAGAAATTGCAACCTGAAAGATGACACAAATCTGATGGAATGAGCTGTCACTTGCAAAGGGCAACTGAGTGGGAAGAGGTTAGGATGGCCTGGCCATTATACCATTCCCGGCAGAATCTTTCTCAAAGAAAAATTCTGCAGAAGATTTTTTTCACAGATTAAGCTTCTGAACCTAATGGCTTTGGAAAATGATTCTCGCTAGAATGAAAAGTCAACCTTTTGTAAAATATTGGCATTATGGCCTTGAAACTAATTTTGCCATATCCCGAGACAAGCCAATGGGCTGTGCAAATTATACAGATATTTAAATATTCGATCGAATATGGTATTTGAATATTTCCGAAAGTAAACATTCAACAATGAAATGCAAGAAAAAAAAGGTAAAACTGTAATTTAGTTGATTACAAAACTGCATTCTGTGCTCAGTGCATTTTCTAAGATTCAGTTCTGTTGGATAAAGCACTTTGTAATTATTATCAAATTGACATTGTCATTAACAAAAGCCTTGACCTTTTCCCATTTTTGGAAAACTTGATGTCTTCATGTGTGAAAGACATCAGCTAAAATTCTCACAAAAGTTCAACACCAACAAGGGACAAAAAGGGTTTTATTGCAGGCATTAATCCTACGTAATCCTACGACTAGACATGTTTAATAGCAAACATTCAGTTTATTCAGCAGTTGGACAAAATCAGTCAACTGCCATAAATTTGGAATAGCTTTAAGAGTAATACTCAATCAAACCTGGCATGACATTTACAAACCCGACAGGAAAAAAATCAGTTTATGCTACATGCACACACTGTATGTATATGTAGATTCAAATTTAACAAAAAAACAATCCAAGTTTACAATTAGGTCCTCTATCTTTCACTCAAAATTTCAGCTTGTTATAGATTCTGCTGGAGAGTTGCCGAATGTTGTCTTGACACATTTGTCAAAAACTGGGCATCTTCAGACGACGACTTGCACAAAACTTGCATAAATATTGAATATTGGCTTTCGCTACTTGAACTGCGTATGAAACAGGAATTCAGGCATTCTCAAGAACAAATTGATGAATTTTACATGGGTTAATACCTCACAATTGTAACTCATTCTGTGTGAAATAATCTGCAGGCAGTTCGGAAAATGACAAACAGGATTATTCTTCGCCGGACGCCAAAAAAACGCGATGGAATATTAACATGTTAAATTGCACCTCTGAAATCCGTGACTAAAACATCCACTACAGCAATTTACGAAGTGATTTGACTCGCAACAAAAATGACGACAAAATTCCAGGATGTGGTTACGGTGCCTGCATTCAATAACAATGGTAGGGGGATGGATACAGATCCAATAAAAAAGGTACAAAGTGCAGAAGGGCAACAGAGAAAATTGAGCAGTGGAGTGAGCAGAGAGCTTAGGACCAGATTTCGCACGGTGCTACATCAGTTTCTGCTTTGACTCTTAATGACAATTTACTCTTGATGCTTGATTCGGTCTTGTTGGACCAAACATTCAGTAAAGCTCCTTTCAACCTCCTCTCGCACAGTAATTACTTGGCGTGAGCAAAACTTAACCCCCCACAAAACCAAACAAAATTGAAGGCTTCGTTTTGACAGGGAAGGTAATAAAAGCAAATACCCTTTGCCAAATTTCTTTGAGGTTCTCGAGCGATAAGAAGGTGAATGCGGGTGAAATAGGGGTACAATCTGGACAGCGCCACTGCCAAAAACACACCTTCTTCCACCACAAAGGGGAAAACATGAGTTTTACGCAATCAGCAAACACTTGGCAAAGTGCCAAATGCCTGATTATCAAAGAATGTATACTTGCAACATGGAAGGTGAATTGTGTAGGAATGTATTCATAAAGAAATGATTTAGATGTAATATAAAGTTGATCTGCTCGTACTTTAATGCTATCAATTTAAGTTATGTTTTCATTCATTACAAAGGACTGAAAAACATCATTGCAAATAACATCACCATACTCCCAATCCTAGATAAATTAAAAGAAACAATTGAACATGACTACACTCCATTCAAGAAAATTCGAACAGTTACATTGCATACATGCACAAATTTCTTGGAGAATTAATTACAAAACCACAGCGACCACCGTGAACATTAAGTGCAGATCGCCAGCGATACATAAGCGCCAGTTGTCATCACATGCAACGTCCAACAACACATCCTGCCACTTTCGTCAATTTCCATCCACGTTACACAAAAAAAAAAGCAAAGTACAATCTGACTGATTTCTCGGCCACCGCCAACATTCACACTTCGTTACTGCAGATGTTGGCACGTTTCCATCCGTCTGCGGCGCCAGGCCCTCGTTTCCAGGAGCCTGTAAATGCGACGACGGCTTTATTTACTAACTGCAAAAACCCAGAGTGTTACTATTACAAGGTGTGAGTCCGATTTTGACTGGTGGGAGAGTTTACTGCAAGGAGCAGTAAGTGTTGTGTTGTGTCTGGGAGCTGCTGAGGGCGAGATTGCGGCCATCCGACGGGAAGATTGAATGATCCACGGAGGACAATGGTGCAAGTGTGGAGGTTTTAATTGGCCGCCACACACGGCAGTGAAATGTTTAATTAGAAAGTGGCAGTCGACACTGTCCAAACCTGCAACTTTAAGTAGCTGTATGAATTTATTGTAAACAACTGATGATCTGCAAACTGGCACTGGTACGGACTGGGTACTTGTACATCCAAGAAATCTACCAGTGGCATTAAGGGTAACATTTCTGTGGAAATATTCATGTCCATAAATGTATGTACACGTAGGTAAAATGTTGAGTGCCCCAATGACCAACAGAAAAATATTGCATAGGCGGGACAGAGACCATGGGTATCGGAAAAACACGAAAAACAAACCTGAACCAGTCACTTTACTCTTCAGAAAAAAAATTCTGCAATTTTCAAAATACCAAGATTATCCCCAAAAACGTTCGGGCTCCTCATTTGACCTTGTTTCTGCTGTTGTGTGGGTATAGACAAGGACAGGGGCCTAATTTCATGGCATTGATAAGTACATACTCTACATGTAAATGATTTAACGCTTACAGAGGCTTTGCATTTCTCATTTAGCACAGCCAAACACATGCTTACCTACAAACAGGAGGAAAAAGTTGCTTATTAGTGATGCAACAATTTATGAAAATCTCCATACGTGTACGTGCACGACCATTAGCACGGCCAGGCCAAGAAACCATTCTAAAAGTACAATTTTGCAACATTTTCTGCAATAATCAGGGGTACCGGTATGAGCGGTCACTAACAATTAAAGCTGAAAACAGCTAGCAAAAAGCTGAAAGGTAAAAAAGTCCCCAGGATTTTGTATGGACCAGGTGTGCAAAAAAAGCTGAAATTCAGGATCAACATCTGAACAAAAAAAACCTGAAATCGGCTAAAAAGCTGAATTCTCAAACCCCTAAACAATAAGCACTACTTTTGCTTACTGTTAAGCCGTGTCACCAGCCAAGTCTATGATTTCACCGAAAGTGATTTCATTTCAAATCCTGAGACAAGACAGGTACATATACTGATACATACCGATATGTAAAGCTTCTTGGAAAGATCTGGACCCTTCAAAGTAGTCTGGTAGATAGCGGCTGACATTTAGTTTATTTATGCAGGATGTACATTTAGGCCTAATCATCCTTGCAGTAAAAAGGCTGAATTACGAAGGACGCAGCTACACGTGCGCAATGTACATGTATGTAGTTGATACAAAGGCATGTGAAGGCAGTCAAGTTGTCCGACATGAACGTAAAGGTGTCTCAGGCACCCACCTGACGGAGGGTCAAGTTGGTGCAGTGCGAATGGTTCTTTTTTCACCTTCCACCTCGGCAGTCTGGGTTTGATTTCTGGCTTAGTCCACATGTGGATTGAGTTTTCAGTCCCTACCTGTAACTGTAACTCCCTGTACTTCTCACTTTCTCCTCTGGACAGGTTTCTTCAGGCTTGGGAGTGTCATTACCCGAAATAATATAAATAATAAGGACCCATATTTGATCATGAAGCACAGCCAGAGATTGAAAGTCTTGCTTTTTCATAGGAGGAGGAAACAAGAGTGCCCGGAGAAAAACCCTCATGGCAAAGGAAACGAATTAAAAAAACAACTCAAATCCTTCCCCCCCCAAAAAAAAGTTGGGATGTATCAGTAAGTGCGCAAATTTAAAATTTGCGCATGGGATTTTTAATTTTGCGCAACCAAAGATATTGCCACTTAAACTGCACACAGTGATAAATATTCCATGGTACATAAATCGCAAACAACAGCATAACAAGTATGTACATGTAAACTGTACATATGAGGCAGACATCAACTGCACATTTTGCACAAATTTAATTTAGGTTTTATGCATCGCATCCACTTTTGTGAGCGATTTGAACTGCATGGTGATATCAAAAGTCGCACTTAGAGGGCAAAGGAGGTACAGGCCTGCCGTGACGTGTCAGACGAAATTTCACCCGTTGGTTTTGCATTCTTTCATGAATATTGCCTAGTGAGAACTATTAGACTCCCCAGTTAACATTCAATTTGGACTTTATTTCCTTCTAAAAGATCCTCAGAGCCATTCATTAGAAAAAAATGTGCAATAGAAGTAGGATCACCAACAAAATTAATAATCTGGGAAAATATGGATTTTGAAATGACCCCCCAAACTACTGCATGTACATGTAGTTTGTGCAGCTGCAATTCTACTAGCCTTGATTCAAGCGAAGTTTCCCAGCGAGACTGGAGTCCGTCCTGATAATTGAGACAGCTAGACAATTTTGAAGAGATGGGAATCAGTATTCCAGGATTCCCACCCAGTCGACGGCTAGCCATCATGACTCCCTCAAGAGTTGCACGCATTCAAAGATAGCATTCAACCTCATCTGCGCAGATTTAAATATGCAAAACCTAATAGAAACTGCACAAGTAAAATTGCAAAAGTTGCGCACATTTTAAACATGCGCACTTTCAAAGATTGCAGAAATTTACACTGAACAGGCGAAGCCATAATCAGTCCTAATTTTGTCCAACACTGACATCACTATTCCCAGTAAAGTTTATCATTAATATCTTTGTTATTTCAAAAGCTTAACGTTTCCATGTGCAACTTTTGTGTGAATTATTTTAATTCATACATGTAACATTTATGCTGGATTTATCTTTATTTTTTGTATGTACATGTTGGCCTATAAAGGGGCAGTGCAGACGGTGTCAGGTCAACTCGCCCCCTGACCGACTCGCCCCTTACCGACTCGCCCCTTTCCAACTCGCCCCCTCGTAAACTCGCCCCTGACCGACTCGCCTCTTACCAACTTGCCTCCTGGCCGACTCGCCCCCTGACTGACTCGCCCCCTGACCGACTCGCCCCCTGGCCGACTCGCCCCCTCAGAACATCAAGCAAATATGGCCGACCCAATGTATTAAAAAAAAAAAAAACAATGGTTCTAACCAACGACGCGACACGAACGACTCACGGACGGTGATGGATATTTGGACATCACCACTAATCACTTATCTATTCAAATGCTTCCTATGTCCACTGTCTGATTAGGTTATTTGTACATCCAACATACCCTCAGGAGCAACAACTTCGAACCATCCGTCCCATTAATATTTGGGTATGTGACTGTATCTTCTTGAAGTGACCCGATATCCAGTTAGTTGGTTATAGTGTTCTTTTGCTAATTCACTCGACTGGGACCTCACATATACTGCGAAAATTGATTTAGGTTCTTGGATATACGTTTTTTGTGTGATGTATAAAGTCATAGTGGTACATTGTACACTAATGTCAATTTTTAACGCCCCATTATTAATTTTTTTTATTTGCGTAATTTTTATTCCTTTTTTGGAATTGAATATCTCTGAGAGTGCTCTTAGTTTGTTTACAAGTAACGGGCACCAGATGACATGACTGTTTTTCCCTGACGTCATGACACCGACAGTGTATGCTGGGATACAATTCAATATGGCCGATCAATAATGTGACCCTTGATGACTGTACTCGCCGAATAAATCAGTATTTTGTGTTAATTGTGAACTAATAGATGCATCCTGTGAAGTTATCGGAACCTGAAAGTGTATAGCGACCGTTAAATCCTTTGTCATAAATCATGTCTCCTTAACACTTTCGTAGGTTTGCGTCGCCGGGCATTATGCCTAATATGTACCATTTGTTTATCCGAAATAGTTCGCAAAGTTAATTAATATGATAGGGTGTTGGTGTTGTGGCGCACAAAATCCCATAGACAATACACAGGAAACGCTGCGCCATGGCCCATACACACGATAATACTGAATTAGTTTTACCAATATGAAAAAAAAAATTGTTACCCCCAATTTCACACGAAGGGAATATCCACCGAGCTTTAAACAAACTCAACTTTGAGTGCCAGCTGCAAACCCCAGAAACTATTTTTAAGGGCAGCAATAACCGATTCCATCTCTGACTGATTGTATTTTTTTTTAAATGGTGAATGGGCCGGCCATACGTGCTTGGCAAACTTAGGGGGCGAGTCGGTCAGGAGGCGAGTTGGTCAGGGGACGAGTCGGTAAGGGGGCGAGTTGGCTAGGGGGCAAGTTGGTAAGGGGCAAGTCGGCTAGGGGGCGAGTCGGTCAGGGGCGAGTTGACCTACAATCGTGCAGACATCCGGGAGTTTCACAGAATAGAGGACAGCAACCACACCACGCTGAAAAGAACAGCTGCAACAAACTTATGCGTACATACCGATAAAAGAAATGATTGTGTAATCCAATCCTCCAACTGGCTGGTGCGTATGTAGCCAGCCCATGGTCACTGTTTTCATCAGTTACTATCCGCCATTTTGCAAGAGTCCAGGATGTCCGCGCTGCCTCATAGTAATGCCTTTCACTAATTAGGCTCCTCTTTGTTGAATTCCCCTGTTTCTAGAATGCCCTAGCTCTTGAAACCACTGGCGGTATCCTCCAGGAACTTGACTCTTTCAAACAATCTCAGATCAAAACTTTTCTAACCTATAAAAAAGGCCTATTTGAAATTGATTTTCCTGTGACTGCTCCATATCTGAATACAATTTTATAACTGGTTCATTGGGTGTTTCAATCTCTTAATCGGATTTATTTTGTCAAAACTATATGTATTTTTAAAACATACAGATTTTAGCTGGCTTTATGTCTGTATTTATGTCTATGTTTTGTACGTACATGTCCATGTTCTCTTTTTGTAATCCGTCGGGGGTGAACTCCTCTAGGCCTAGGGCCGGGCCTACATACATAGGCCTAACTATACTTTATAGACCTACATGTATTTTCTGGTTGTCCACTATCCTGACTATGGTTTGGTTGTCCTCAGAAATAATACATGAAATTAAATGAAACAAACTCTTTTAGATAGGTCTAGGCTATGTCAAAATCATAAATGTCTCATGAACATGATGAAGCAATCAAGCAATGCATAATGTTGCCAATGGCAACGTTTGAGCAGCTGAGCCCGAGTTGTCGACATTTGTCAACGTTCAGACGTCTGATTTTTGTTCGTTCAAACTGGGCACAACAATAGAACTAAATGGTACGTGTCCCCTTTCATTTCTACAGTCAGTTTCCTAGCATTCAACGACATTTACTACATCACCAATCAGACAAATCTTCACTAACAAATATGTGAATCAATTTTAGGGTAATCTTACCCGAATCTGGAGGCTTGTCCGCCATGTTGGGTCCTTCAAATAAGACAACGGCTGTTTTCTGTTCATATTTATTGTATATTATATATGTGACAGCAGGTTTGGTTTGCAGACAACTAGAAACATAAACTTAACTTTCTTTCCTCTCAAAGCAAAGTGATACAACAATAACTGACAAAATGGAAGAATGAATTGAACCATTATTGTAATGATGAGAAATTAATATACCGATCATAATATAAATGAAGTATAGGCCTTATGAGCAATGATTAGGGCAGCAGCCTTCTGACATTTGTACACCTTGAAAAAATAGAAACTAAACTGGTTTCAGTCAGTGTTTACAATATCTACAAGGATTGAAGTCATTGCCGTTCAATTAAAATCAGGCTAATTACAAAACTGAACTTCAGCCACCTGCTGTATTTTTGGCGGAACGCCCTCTAGAGATCATCATCATGGCAGGCAAAATGATTACATTGCTTCCTATTACACCACTCTTTTTGTGCTGTTTGTCGGCTGAGTGTGGTTAATGTTTGCCTTTGATTTTCGACAATGTCAGTTGTGTTTGCAAACAATATTTTTACAACCCCCCCCCCAAAAAAATTATTATTATAAATGGACAGCAAACGCCGGGGAAACTTGTGATTCCTTGCTTGCCATAATCTGATCAAATTTGCATTAACTGAGGACATCCCGGGACCAATGATGATAACCTTTACGAGACTACAGGACACAGCTCGGGTTTGTTTCTGTTGTGTACAGTTATTACCCCGGTTCCACATGATCTACACCTAACAATATTTACGTAAGATGCCCGTTGCACATGCTGAGGATGCAGATGCAACCTTAAAAATTCGGATATCTATTGGAACCAATTACAAATGGTGTGAATACGGTATACAAACACTACTGGGGGTGAACCAGTTTCTTTTCATATCACCTTCTTGTGTTATTATATCAAGAAAACGTTTCATGTATATATAATAATTAACACTTAGATGATGAATTTACGTTGCTTATAAGTTTGTTGCATCAAGTTCAAATGATGACTTACCAAGGGACAGTACCGAGGCGCACACATATTGGGTTCCGATAGTCTGATAGTCAGTGTGTGCAGTGGCGAACCTAAAATTTGTCGGGGCGGGGGGCTCGGACTGGAATTTACCCCAGAATAGCTCATGATGCTAAAGCCCCTCCCCCTCCCATTTCGCCACAGGGGACTGTGATCTGTGGCTATCAGTGCTGGTAGTGTTTAAGGTGAAGGTAAATATTGTGTCTTCGTAAAAAAATAGTAATAAAATAAAATAAATAACAATTAATTTTAAAAAAGACTAAAGCTCTCGACCCCTCCCTTGGTTGCACCACTGTACATGTAAGAGCCTACTTTAAAAATATATATATCTTTCCGAGTTTGTCGAGGGCGTATTACACATGTATGCGTTCCTCTCTCGCGCCATGGGCCAGTATTCAACCAAAATTTCATCCAATCAAAATAATCGCTCAACCACACAGCAGCACCTCTCTAAAATCTGAACAATGACGAAGGCGTTCATAAAATTACTGGTGGCATGAACTGGGTCTTGTGGAGTTAATAAATGGAAAGTTGTCTTGTCAAGACCCTTGAACTAGAACAGCTCGATTTCCAGTTAGACATTATGACGAGAGGGAAAATCTCGTAAGCCAGACCAAAGAAGACGAACCCGATCCACGTGATGTATCAAGTAGGCCTATAGGCCTACGACATTTTTAGCGAAAGCATTGCTGTCAGGAAACTGTAACTATTTGATATGGGTGCACCTGTAGGCGACAGTTTAGGGTAATGTTTCCTGTGCATGATTAAATTGCACGTTTGCTAAATATTTGCTACAAATTGATAGTTTGCTAAACTATCACATCTCTTAAGTTAATTTCTGCCTGATAACAAGGACCCAAAGGAAAGAGATGTTTAATAGTAATACCCAGCCAAATTTATGGTTTGTAAAGAAATGGAACTGAACCAGACAATAAAAATGGTTTGGGGCCATTTTTCCCCCAATCACGATGGCCTCCTATTAGACAGGACTGGAACTTTTTCCGAGTCGGAACTACTTTCCGAAAGTGTCAATCGCAACCGATAAAAACACCTGTCGGTAAAATGTCGGCACGCGCCGAAGACTAAGAGTCTATGCTAAATGACATGTATTTTGCATAATAATTGAACGGAATGCTTACAACCCAGAAACAATTTGGGACACATTCCAGGCTGTTACACACCCACTCTAGTATTGTGTCCGGCCTAGATCTGTCAAGATGCCGGGCATGTTTTCCCTATTCACAACCAAATACGAGGTCCATAGACAAGCGCATTCTAGACATTGCCCTACACACTTCAGCCCAAAGCACGATCAATTTATGTGTCAAATTTCAGTTTTCAAACACTTGAAGTACCGGTATGGAAGTTAATTTTTTTGTTGCACTGTTACCATAATTGCTAATTGTTAAGAATAAGGCGTTCTTGTGAATTTTAACTGAATCGAAGACAGAAAAAAAAGATGTCGTTAAGGGAGCACTGCCTTGCGTGAAACACGTGGGGGCCTGTTTCCGCTCGCTCTATAAATACAAAAGGTATTGTTTTACAGTTTGTCTTATGAAGGCGCAGGGAGGGTCTAAATACTTTGAAATCCATTCATCAGGTGGCGCCAGTGAATTAGAGCAAAATTTCCTGGCGTCCGGGAAAGAGAACCTCCCTTGATAAGCAAAACGTTCCGAGTGATGTCGAACCCATTTTCGATCACTCTAACAACGGCACTGATGTAATGATGGTGTAGGAAAGCTGTAGGCGGCTACCTTGCCATGTTGTGGGATCTTCGTGGATTTGTTTAAATTTGGCAATGTTATCGTCGAGGTTCTACACCGGATCTGAAAAGGTGGACGCGATTGCCGTTATTCTGATTTTGAGCCTGCAGCAGCAGCATGCAGGTATTTTTGGATGGTTCTGGACATTAGCGCCGTTGTGATCATTTCTAACCTTGATGTAACTATTATGTTTTGATAAGGTAATAAGATTGACAAAAATCATCGGTTGATGAGTATGCTGGTGATAGATATATATGTAATCTAAACTTATCATCACCACAAAACGAGGTGAAGATACCGGTAGGCAGCAACTGAATGACAAATTTGCCAACCCGAAACAAATAAAATCGTCATTGACTTTCAGTAAATGCAATCGACAGATCGTACGTTATCGTGCATTTGAAAGTTGTGCTCTCTTCTAATTAGATTAATTAAGAGTCAAATTTGCAGAGAAAACGTGTAGCAAAAGTCTTTGTATTTAACCCAGTCAGTTTTATGCGTTTTGTCAAGAATGACACCTTTCTTGGTCGTTGAAACACATATTTGAGAATTTTTCCTGATTTCACATTCCTCGAACCGTTCCCTTTCTTCTCCTTTCCCTTATGCTCAATGTTCCTGTGGGGTTGTCTAGAGATGCAAATGCAGTTTTACATTGCTTGACAGGCATTTGGTGAATTTTAGTCAAAATGTTGGACAAAAATTTCCCGAGTATGTGTATCTAATACACATGTATTGTGTAGCATTGAGCCTGCTCTCTACGGCATTTGTCAGCAATAATAAGCTAGTCAATTTAATTCCTGCGGGATTTGTATCCAGTGTTTTCTCCAGTTCACTTTCCTGTTGAATAATGTGAAGATTTATCTACATGTATGTACAATGTAAATGCATTAATTTATTTTGTAAACTAGACTGCCTAGTGTTACGTTTTTGTTGTGCGGCAGAAGAAACAGTCTGGTCGTATGATGTCATTCTAATAAGGGATTAGGCAAGCATGTTATGGTTTTCTCGTACAAAGGGTGGAGTGGCAGTGGAAATAAGCCCTTTGAGAAGGTACTTTCATAAAATCGTCAATGACATTCTGAAGGCACCTAGTTCGTTGACTTAGTTGTGTAGAACTGCAAGATGGAACTTCCAGTCATACAAAAAAGTGTGATCTGGGAATTGGCAAAGTGTTACATTGTCAGACATAATTGTTTTAAAATCAACGCAGAACGGCTTGTAAAAAAAGCAGCGCGCACATTAATGCCAGCTCGAAGTGGCCCATGCCCATGGATAGAAATCTAACTAGATTAGAAAGTAGTTCTCAAAACTATTCCCTGGAATTTGCTATAAAACATCAATGCTATTTTCGTTCAAACAAAAGAGATTACCAGGTCACAGAAATGTGTTCTTTTTCCTGAATACTAAATTACAAACTCTGTCGATCGAGCAAAGACTCACAAAGTTTAATGTACACGACAGCTTATGGTATGTACATTGTATGGTAGGTAAGTACCTCAACCGTTGCTGCTGATTTGCGCCCTCACTCGCTGGGCTGGTGGTCAAAACACACCTCGGGTAACGATTGTCAGTCTAGTCTATACATGAATCGTGTTAACTATTAATTTCCAACTCTCTGTTCTCGGTGGCGGCTAATCCCTGCTAAGCAAGTAGAGAGGGAAAATGAGGACCAAAATTTTTCGTGTTGCAATAAAAAATCGACCAAGTGTTAATTGTTGACAAGCTCAGAAGTTTATCAAGTGGAATTGATATTGTCTATCATTCTAATCTTACGTAATCGGTGTCTCAAATGAATATTTTTTAAGATCCCATAGGCATTCTGGACTTTGTCTCTGCGTTTTCTTCATTTTGGTTCAATAGATTTTTTACTCCGACAGGTTAATAAAACAAACAAACACCCCAGCAAACAAACAAACAACCCAACAAACAAACAAACTGTTGACTGTTGAAGGGGAGAAATGATCCGGCTTCTTGGCAAATGAAGATTAAAAGAATACATTAAAAATATGAAATTCCCAATAGCCATTATTAAATTGGTAACAGAATGTGGTCTTACTCAAATATTCGATATGGGCTACGATGAATTGTAAAAATTTAAGTGAAAAACCCACAGAATTTTCTGATGAAGGCAATTATTATTCATTATATTCCGACGTAAACAGACAGGCATCACCGACGGTCGAGCACGCGATGAGACATCACCAGTATTATGCGGCGGCGCAGTGATATTCACCGCCATCCAGCTGTGCGTTATCCGTCCTCCGGGTATGAGTTATAAAAACGAATCCTGCACGTTCTCTGTATTTTTGTTCGGTACACACATCCGTACGTTGTGTTATCTGTAGGAGTTGACAAGTCATTTCGTTGTACCGAAAATTTCCCTTATTTAAGCCGTTTTCTCTTCGTTTGCAACCGATAATTTTGCGTCGGCCGACTAGGGCAGGTTTTAGTGCTTAGTGCTCTAGTGTTCTGCGTATAGGGAAGAGGACATTTTCCTATTGGGGCCATTACTTAGTCTGACTGGTGAGGTCACCCTACATCGTCGTGCACATTGCAGCTGGCCGACACCGACTTCGTCATTCCCCCTCGACCGTCCACCGTCTCTTCGGAAGAAAAAAAAAACAGTCACGCTGACTCACTCAACATTTCCAATTCAAGTCGGGTCCAGTTAACTCGGGAGCCGATTTTTTTGTCTTATAAAAAACCCCAGTGCGACATTTCTCGGATTAGCACACTGACGGAGCCCTGGTCAGAGTTGACCCCGCTGCTTGCATGAATTGCGTGTACCAATCCACGGAGTTTACTCGGTCTTCGGACGACTACTCTGCCGGTTCGGATCCTTCGTCAGCAAGGTAAGCTACTTAGGCTACAGTTATAAAGCACGTGTTTCTCTGCTTTCAGAGCCCTTGTGTTTGTAGCTCAATTGACACTTCTTTGTGTTGTTATGTTGACCATTGCAAGCTTGTGTATTTCTCGAATCTTTCGCTCGCCCAACCGCGACTGTAAATGCCAAGAGACGGAGTAGGGCCCAGGTCGAACTGAAGACATTGGTTTTAGATCCTCTACTCTGGCATAGGGATAGGTCTACCAATGCTTTTCTTTCATGCCTTTGGGATTCAGTGACTATTGTATGGTAGTCTAAACTTGTCAAATTTAGTTTCAGATCTAACAAAATGAAAATTAAAAAAACTGCTAGAAATGTACAGGAAAGTTGGTTTTAAGGCTCGGTTGGCTACTGGCCAAAAAACCAAGTGACCGTAAACTTCGGAAATATAGGCCTATGAAACAGATTTGTGTCCACTGAGCCTGGGAATTCGTCTTAATTGTGCTTGCCACTGGGGTCATTTTTGTGGAGGCTAAGTCCAACTTCAGTAATCAAAATTGGTCATGTTTGTCCTGTAATTTTTTCCCCAAAAGTACTGTTGGTCTCTAGCCGAAACGAACCATATCTCGTTTGTGTCTCGATAGGGCTGAGGAGAGGGGAAATAGCAAAGCCTGACATGCCTAACAGGAATATTTTCAATGGAGAAAAGTTGATGTAGTTAAATGACTCGCACATCCCCAATGCTTTTCTCAATAACCTGAGCTATTTGTCCCATTTTTCTAGGAATTCCACAGAAATACTTTATTGCTCCGTCTTGTTTTAAAAGTTTTGCAAATGTTGGCAAATAGTAGCCCATGTCAAGATATTTTGATTGTGGTAGGCCTAGCCGAAATGGATTCCTTTTTCCATATTGCTGGCTCATGTTGAATTTTTTGGAAGAGGGTTTGAAAATGTTAAATATAAACTTCACACCTGTCCCCCTAAGATACAACCTCTGTTTTAATCAGCTTTCTTTTCTTTGAATTGAAACCAGCAAAGGGGAAATAACAAGCTAGCGCAGGGAGAACCAGAACGTAACATGGGCATACCGGAAAAAAAGTTCCGGGTTTAGCCCTTGTTAGAGTCGGCAGCTGATAAGCCATCTTGCCTCGGTGTCCTTGACAAAGTTAGGACTTCTGCGCAGTGTGGTGTAGCGACACGCGACTCCAGTCGCGTGCCAAGGGTAGTGTGCGGGCCTTGTGCCTGGGCCGTGGCTCTCCAAGCGTGCCACCCGTCAATCAGCATGGGGGGACGGAGCGAGTAAGCCGAGTTGGACCCATGCAGGGCCGATCAGGTCAATCTCTCTGTACCGTGCATGCCGCACGTGGCCCGCACGCGCCACTGCAGAGACCTTGGCTCCGCGCCCATTGTTGGGTGGCCCCTCACTATGAACAAACTGGGCTACCCCAATTTTCGGGGGGGGTCGAAGCAATGAGTAGCCCAACAAAAGGAAAACCCACAGCGCCTGGGTGTGCACAAAGAAACGGTGTGAGTAATGGAGCACAGTTACTTACATGGCCATCATTGTGTTGGAAAAGTGTGGTGGTACATGTACACAGATGACTAGGACAAAATAATAATTGGGATGGTTTAGATTTACCTTGTTCAGAAGACTAGACTAGGTTAAGGGACATGTAAAAAAAACAATGCACTAAACCAACAAAGGAACCGCTAGTTTCCGGCTTTTTCATAGTTGGAAAGAAGTTTGCACCTGCCCCTGCTGTAAAACACTGCCTCCAATTTGCAGATTTTTTGTCCATCTTTGGTTTCCCCCCCCCAATGTAAGTTCCTGTCTTGTAAATAAGTTTCCATATGGATGTTTGAGGGGGAATGTATCCATTCACAGCTGCCCAGTAGTGATTTCAATTACATGTACATGGGGGAGGACTGTCCTTGTTGGTTAAGATTGGCAGCCCTAATGGAGTGTGTACATGCACTCCATTGCTTGTCCACTTGTGTGCACTAGACAAAAATACACTTGCAACATCATGGCTGTCTCCAACATGCACTGTAGTGGTACAGTCTAAAGCATAATGCACTGGCTTTTGTTGCAACAGCAGATAAATTACACGAGTTTGAATCTGTTGGTGTGTTTTTTGGGTTTTTTTTTTTCAGGAAATAAACTGCTAAAGTGAACCCCAGTCCTGGCTTATTGGAATCGCTCATTAAATATTAGCTCAGCCTCTTGAGCATGATCTCAGTGTTTTAGTGTCGCGTGAAGTGTACACGTCCATAGAGTAAATGTACAATTTAAAACAGAGTGAGCCTTTTTTTTCTGACGCGAACAAATTTACTGCCACGACACACTGTGCCCCAAGTCTGCTGTGTGTTTCCATAAACACATTGTGGGATTGACAAAACAGGAAATGTTCAGCACCGTGACGTTCAGCATGGCTATTACGTATCACAACAGCAGGGATGACCCGTTGGGATAATGTATGCATCCTGATACATTTGTCACTGTGTACTAAGCACCATTGTGCCTTCAAGTAATTCCTCCAATCGTGTGTGGCACAGATTGTTCAGTTTACTGCCAAGAGAGCATCAACTGATATACAGTACATGTATTTTGTTTTTTCACAGTTTAAGATGAATTGGGCAATACTGTTTATTTCCTATTCGCCAAATGGATTACCAGAACATGGTTTTTAATTTATCACATTGCAGCTGTTTTGCTATTAAAATGTGTGAATAGCTTGCTGCTTTTGTCTGGAGTGAAGTCCTATAAATTTTCCATTATAGAAATTGCCGTCAATAAAAGATGGAATAGTATAAGGGCAGCTGTGTTACACGGCACAGTTTCCAGTTAGGTGCTGTGGAAACCAAGTGAAAAGTCATTACTCTAATGTGAAGCCTTAGTCTCCAGTCGTCTGGATGTGAGATGAAGCTGGCAAACTGCAATCCAATCGGTTGCCTAAGTGCCTTAGTCTAGAGAAATTATTAGTGTGCTGTGTACATTTAAACTAGATTTAACCCCATTGTGTGCCCGGGGTATCGGTTCTTTGCTAGGCAGCCCCCATTGCATGTAATAGCATTAGGGCAGTTTGCCCAAGTGCAAAGGTGGGGTAAGTGGGGGGGGGGCATGTTACAAAAACCACTTCTTCATGTAATCTTTATGGTCTTTACAAGGTGCAAGGCTAAAACATGCAGCCTTTTTAAACTCTTTGGGTAGACAGGGTAGGACCAAAACCTCATTTTCTCATTGCCATCTTCGCTTTACAACAATTTAATCCCCAAACGGTCCATTTGTGGAAGAGGGCAGTGACCTGTTTGTCCTCCCTTTCCCATGTACCAGCAGTTTTAAGTGTTGCAATTACAGCCAATTATTAGTTAGCTTGTCGCCTCAATTTACCAGCTGAGCCCACAACAAACGAGTCCTTGGGTTACCCCCACATTACACCTGTGTACAGTTATGGGAAAATCACCATTCATGAGACGTAACCAATCCACAATTTCTTGATCAGGGCAGCGGAAGAATAAAGAAAACGAACATCATGAAGATCTACCATTTACACCTTGCTTTTCATGAAGGCTTACTTGATCATTTAACACCATGTATTGAAATAATAACATTTCCAGTTTGCAATTGTTTGAAACATTGCCTTGAAAAGATCACTTTTTTGTGGATTAATGTTATACATGTGATGTAGAGAAAATTTCGAGCGTTGACATCCGTGGAGATGAACATATGAACTAATCTCTTATCTACATAAGAAGCCAGCTATTCATGGAAAATCCCCACAGGTACTTGTATATCTATTTCCTGCTGCTGCATTCTTTGCAGTTTCATCACCTGTTTTGTCGTGTCAACATGGGACTTCCATCCTTTAGCTTGCTAATGCTCTGAAATTCTTTGAGTACTTTTTGTCCCATTTGTGTCATTCCAGCATATGGGTGTAAAAATAAATGTATCTCAGCAGCCTCAGCACCCTGTGTTATTTTTTGTGTGTGAAACCTTCCTGCATATAGGTCAAAACCCAGTGTGAAATAACACATTTGCCATAGCGTTTGTAGAAATTAACAAAGAAGGAATCAAGCCCTTTGAAAAGGGTATGGGCAGTGGTTCGTTGAATCATGCACAACAGAAACCAGTGTCTTTGATTTAAGAAGAGTAGTTTTGAGCAGCTAAAAATTAATTTATCAATTCAAAATTTTACGAGCGAAGTTGAATTTGAAATCCATTGCAACTTGCAACAAAAAAAGAGAAATTGGCAACAGTCTAATTCATGTTATCAGTTTATATTTTACAAAATGTTGTATTTCATGGCAAAAAAGCCAAATTGTATAGTTAAATTTAAGGTTTTGTTACAAAAATTTGCTGAACTTAACACTAACATATCAATTTTTGGTCGATAAGCATTAAATTGTTCAGAGGATACGTGTATTTACGGGTATAAACAAATTGGCTTATCTAGTGATGCCCAGATTTTCAGGTCCTGTCATATACATGTACATGCTGATGCATTTCACTCGTCTTTGCTCTACATCTGCAAAAAAACAAACATCTAGACAAGTGCACAGCACAGACCAAGCAAAAGTCCCATTCCATTTACAGTTGGGGCAATGATGCACGCCATTAACGAACTAATTGTAATGGTAAAGCAAATTAAACTCGACACCGGTCGTGGAAAATGTATCCCGAGCGCCAATCACACCCGCATCGAGTTGCATCAGAAATGAATACCACTGTCATGAACAATTTCACTGGTACGAATCTGGTTGTACGGACATGATCTTGTCAGGCAAATTCCATGCTTTTGTCGGGGGTTGATTCAATGACTTCATTTGCTTCAGGAAAAGTTTAAATGAGTGGCCATGACAGTGATGACATCGCATTGGTGCACTAACGAGACAGAATTGTCAATTCCTCATTCCATATTGTTGTACATGTATATGTACACAAGACGTATACGTACACAACGTCACTCTCCAAGGAGGGCAGCCATCTTGTCAGTGAGTCAATTACAGAAGGTCCGTGTGCCATCCTTGTGTACATGTACATGTACATTGTACACTGCATGCATGGTCCATCTGTCGGTGCGCTTAACATGAAGCAGAGGCTTTCTCCTCCTCTGAACCCATTCCACTTTGCATCATGGTACGTGAACTAGATTAAGACGGCTGGGCCCTGGCTAGACATGCAAGGCCATGGTAGAAGCAGCCCCATTGTTGTCAATGAATCATCCCTTCCCCTGTGCTTATTTGGGCAAACCATCCCATGTTGAACCATCGGCTAGATGTATATGTAGACTACCAGCCCCAATTAATACGTTAGTGAAATTTGCTGCAAGTGCTGCAGGTGTTGATAGGAATACGGTGTGCTTAACGTTAGGCATATTTCTTGCGCTCCTCAATTTATTTTAATGTGTCTCGCTGGTTTGAGCTGCACAATTAGGGGCCTATCAAACAAAAATCTCATTTGCTCTGAATCTATACATTTTACCAAAAATGGTAAAATGGATGAAAGGACAATGAATGAGCCAAACATATTTTTCCCAGGAACATGAACTAAAAGAAAAGGCTGCAATATGCATATGACTCGGCAGTCACTGCCACTGTTAGCAGTGAAAGGAACGTGTCCTTGTGGCCAGTAGGAAATGACTTGGCCGATATTGGCACAGATGTCAATTTCCTTGAGTAGCTGTAATAAAATAGACTTGAAGAGAAATTGTTCTCAATGGAGTTTGAACCATTCTTTCAGTAAGGATGCCTTTTAATTACTTTTCTTCCCCCAATCACTGAACATCCTCCCCATAAATCGAGATGATATTGTCAGGACTATAAAGGGAAATGGGTTTAATTAAGGCCATCATTAATATCAATCATTGCATGAGCTGCATGAGGTAATGGAGGGGGGAGGCAAATGCAGCACATCACTTTTATATGTCTTCAGATTTACTGCCTTCATGTACCCGCAGTTCAATTCAGAGATTTTTGTGCTGGGAATTTAGCCATTATGAGAATTGTGTGATTTTCTTTGCATGTGGCTGTTGTAATATCTATTTGACCACGTCCAAGTTCATTTTCCTTGCATGATCAATTCGGTGAAATGTCAATTGAATTCCTTTATGACCCTTATCTTTATCAAAAATGTTATACAATGTGAATTTGTAGCATTAAAAAAGAGTGGGCGTAGAAAGTAACAAGAAATGGCTGAATAAGGACACTGCTGCAGAATAGAGCCAGCTACATGTACATGTAATTTATGTGTGAGTTTGTATACACATTCAAATTGTGGACCTATAACAACAGGGGACAATAGGGTCCACGGTTGCCAAAGAGTCCACGGTTGGAAAACGTTTACAAAACATATGGGAGGTCTTCCGAAAAAGTTAAAGTATGAACAAAAGAGGAACAATAGGGAGTCTACGATTGAAGGCGTTTACACACTTGTGTGTGTGGGTGTGTGTATGAGGTTTTTATTGTGTATTGTCTTTCATCTTCACAACTTTCTCCTTTTCTTTCATAATCCATGGTCTCGAACAGGTCATTGACTTCAATGTAACTGTTTAAACATTTCGGGATGATTTATTTTCCAGAATCGCACTACAGTCTACCAACCTGTACCGGAAAACCCCCATAATGTTGCTTTTTTATGTTCACTTGCCGAGGTTGACCTACCCAGGCTCTTCTAATCAGTTGTCACCACCTTTTCCAGATGGGGGGGGGCAGCTGAAGGCAGTTTTATATCAGCAGTTTCCTCTTGGCATGCGCCCCAGCAAATGCCGTTCACCTCTTCCTGTGTTTACATCCACTGCCTTTCCTTGACCTCTTCCTCCATGCCCTTATTAGGTAGGGGCATCCTGCAGTCTAGCTTCCTAAAAGTCTTGTACTGAATCGGAAGAAGTCACACTTTGAATTTCTTGGATGATAGGTGCTATTCCTTGTACATGCAGATTTTTTTTTTTTTAAAGAAGGTAGACACACTTATCTACATGTAGAACAGGAAATCCGTAAATTTGGCACTCGCGCAAGAAAGCAGGAAACAGTTTGTTCATGCAGCTTGTAAGTGATCCTAGAATGTTGGTGCTTCGATGCTACATGTTTATTTATTAGAAATTAGTTGGGCTTAGAATTGAATGCTCCTGAAAATCTCACTTGTTAATTTGAATAAAAGAATATTGCATACAGATACGTAATTATAACACTAACTTGTCATGTGCTTGTGTTATTTTCACTGAGTAGAAGTCGCAGCTATCGATACTCAAACAGTTGATGTCAAATTTGCAAACATTGCAGATGCACAGCAGAATGCCAAACATCTGCTTTATGCATTTGCTTTCCTTCATTAGCATGAATACTTTAGAGACAAACACACGGATACACATACATCTAGTTCCCTAGACATACAAGGTGTGACATTTTATAAATATCTCATCCTGGGAATGGCAGCTTGTAGAGGGGATGTTGGTCCAGCTGATTAATGGAATGAATGGCGGAGACAAGGAGCGCACGAAAAAAAGGTGGTGAATTAATTACATTCGGATCATGTGACTGATCATTTGCAGTGTTTTTCTGAACATTTTGGCTCGCTTTTCCCCTCGAACATAATTACTCCAAAGAGAGGGAGGGTTTATGCAGACTTCGGTTACAGGGAGGGGAATCTTGTTTCACATGTGTTCCACAGTCATTTATTTTGAGAATCATGGAAGGGGATATAAAAGAGTGAAGGTCTGTTTTCTTAAGTTTAAGAGAAAAAAAGACTTAATTTTTTACAAGTAAGGCAGAAGCATTATTCTTGTGATGTAAAACCGGTTGAGGTATTTGTGGCATGAATTTTTGCATTTCATTTGGGAAACGGATCTGTGCATGTTCTGATTTACTCTGTAATTCAAACAGACATTCACATCACCATCCGTAAGCAAGCTGATTTCAAAGAGGGAATTTAGCAAACGAGGAAAGAAATGGAGTGGATATTTTCTACTTAATATCTCAATCACTCCAGTGTGTGTTCTTGCAACTCATTATAATTCCAAAAGCCCAGCCGGCTACCAGAATTAATAATGGGGGCCCTTTGAGGCAGAACTCGGGAGAGACCAGACTTGGTCAACAAAGGAGAGAAGAAAATACACACCCCAGGAAGGGTCTCTCCCCTCTCCTTTGTGGTGCTTGGATGTACTAGCTTTGTCTCGCATGCGCTGAGCCAATAAGCAGGGGTAAATTCAATAATATTGGCCAACGTCTGCCATTGATGGGGCAATCGGCAGTTATTTTAGACCGAAATGGAGTGCATTTACCGAGCCTGGCCTAATTTCGTTCGTGTTCTGGGGCACCTATGGCTTCTGGGCATTAGATGCATGTGCGAGTACATTATTTCACCCTTCTCTCTCTCTCTCTCTCCCTATGCAGTCCCACCGAATTTGGCCATTGCGCATATGTTAAAGCGGAGATAATGCAAGATTTATATTTTGATTGAGCCTGAAACAAGTCTGCATTTATCATTGTATGTATTATATGTATTGCTTCAAATAGATGACATTTGAATGAACATGTACATGTCTATGACAGGATTACACTTTGTCCATTTCCAAATTCACCTTGCAGAACTTATGCTTTTTATGGTGCCCCTATTTTAAAAGTGTAATCAGTGATAAGTATATATGTTTTTGCTAAAACCCAATTTAAATGTAAATCACTGACTGAATTTACATAACCCTTGAGTATAGCATCATTATCAAATGCCACACTCCTAATTGGCTTATAACTAATGTTTTTGTTTAGTCTCATGTTGCGGGTTTGTTCTAAATTGGAAAGTGGTATGCAAAGACGGAGATGCTGGATTGGTAATTGTGAGTGGATTCCACAAAATGAGTTGTAATGCCAGTATTGTTTTTGGTCCATTAAGTTTGTTTGAGTTTACATGCAAATAGAGCAAACTGAATTCTTCGTTTTGATGTGAACAGGTATCACTCAGTTTGGCATGCTGATGTTGGGGGGGAAAAACGCTGAAGATTCACTGATTTACACTGCGCATTTAGAAAGCCTTCAGCTGGGACTGTCCGTCAGCACCTTGTGACTCATTTTTGTCTGGTGTTAGATTGGGTTGACATGTTTGATGTCAGCAGAGTGCCCTGCATCACAGTTCAAGCTGCATGTTGTCGATGAACTCCCTCGATTTAGAGCAGATATCGAGGCGAGATTAGGGCTCATATGCACCGCTATTTGCAAACTTCCACGGGGAGCCAAATGCGTGGCTGACACTTTTAGACTTGGGAGCTTGCTTGTCTTTGGGGATGTCCGACTGTGAGGTCATCTTCAAGAAAGCTGACGGTAAAGAGGGTCAAATATTGCCCAGGCTTCGTCTGATGCATGTCCGTGTGTGCTGTTTGGCACTGCATCTGTGCTTGAAAGTTGTTGTATACAGGTAGTAGATGCATTTGCAGGTAGTACGGTGTGCACAGCAGCCACTTGGAGGAATAGCTATAAACAGGAAAACTGTTGTATTGGATGAGAACTTAAAGTTCTTTCCTGCAACACATTATTCCAACTCGGCACCACTCTCAGTTGTAAACTGTTTTGTTTGAGACAAAAAGGTACAAGACGTGTTGTGAGAAGTAAGAATTCCACATTTTCCTCTGAAATTTGTCATATTTGATAAAATCTGTCTTGCCTGGAAACAGGTGAATTCATTTCCTTTCTGTCCATTCATTTGTGTCATTTATAAATTTATTCTCATCTACTTGCGTAGGTATTAATGCTGTATCAAAAAGATCAACGGTCTCCGTGTTGTAACTTGTTATTCATCGTTATAAATATTTCCCCCCAAAGAAAAAAATGCAAAATGAAAACATATTTCTAATTGTGTATAATGAATTTTTCCAAGTAACGGAGGCAGCTTTTATAAGTAAGTGAAATTTAGGTTTTCAGTTTCTTAACCAAGATATTGGTGTCTTATTTCCAGTTGGCTTGTACAAATGTAAAATGTACAAATGTTGGTCATTAAATGCCTCAACTGCTAAATAAAGGCAAATAACTTTACATGAATCACAAAATCATTTCACTTCAAGAGTAAGGAGCAATCTGTTTTATCTCAGCGCAGTGTCTCCTTTTTACATCTTGTGCTAAAACTGGCCATTTCCTGACCACTCATGCCATAAAGAGTGAATGGGGAGACACAGGGAGAGGACTGCGCATGAAAGTTGTTGATTTTGACCGATGCAAACCTTTTATGTCTTCAAGGCAAGCAGTCTAGTCAAACCACATATACGTATATAGGTGTTTTGTAAAATTGAATTGGCTCCAGACGTTTGGCGCCACAGTTATTACTATTAATATGATTATTAAACTGATTCTAATTACCCTACTCGGGCAAGGCAGTTCAAATATTTGTTTAAGAGAAACTCAATTTTGGTTAATTGACATTAATTTCCTGAATTTTTCAAGGCTGGATAAAGATACTGACTTCATGTCATTTGGGGGAAATATTTTGAATATTTGTCCATATCCTGAAGTTTACTTTCTGCAGAAATATGAACAATCCTCATCCCAACATGGCCTGTTGTTATGCTTCGTGACTTAAGGATATCGAAGTACATTTACAGTATCTGTATCACAAATTTTATTTATTTTAATTTTTTTTTTTTAGTGGGGAGGTTGTTGTTGTTGTTTTTTTTTTTCTTGATGATTGATATTTTCCCCAGTCCCTCGCTTTGAAATTTTGCTGGAGTGTTATTGGAGAGTTGGCCAAAGCCTACGAGCTGTTTATCTGTAATCTGAGTGGCTGGTTAGCGTGCGTGGAATATTTTCCCAATCCTGAGGAAGTGTCTGCAAGGAGACGTGCAGACGAATGCGTTTTCTGTTTCCTGCCTTACATGGCCGCTCAATAACGTGACCTGCTTGGAATAAATCCTCAGGGGTACCAGGACAATTAAGTCGCATCCATGATTCAGGGGGATTCAACAAGGAATGATTTCTATAGCTCCCCAGCAAGTCTTGGTTGTCTTTGGGAAACAAGGTGAACACAGATAATCGGTCCTTAGGTAGGCTTTCAGGAACTGATGGCTTAGTGTTGATTCCCGACCAGAACATCCAGTCTGGTTACTGTTGACACCCTTGGCCTTTCTAGACAAATGCATTAAGATGCTTATTTCATCTTCTGAACAATGTCATGCACAAGCATCATTTGATGAATGGTTTTGCCACGATCGACTTTGAGGCCTGTAGCATATGGCATGCAGGTAAATTAAATGTATTTTTTTTTCAGGTTACACTGCCAATTAATATAATTGTTAGACAAAAAGGAATTTGTCATTCCCCTATTTTTACATTCTATCAAGATTATAAGCCAATTATAATTTCATACTGTTTTTTTACAGTTATCACCAAGCTCTGCCAGCAAGTACATGTACATGTACACCGCATGATGAGTTGTTTGACTGGTTTATCAGCTGGGTGTGAGAATGAGGGGGTTCAATCTCAATTAGACCCAGGCTATCATGATTAGCAGGGCTCTATTGCTGATGGGAAGAGATTGCCAAACCAGTCTGGCCATTAAAGGGCATTATAGGGAAAGGCAGCACATTAAGTAAACAATTCAGTTTTCATTTCTGGGGGACGCTCTTTTTATAGCGGCTGGATCCGGATGCTGTCTTGAGCAGACAGCTGATTGGAGTAATGTAGGCCTAATGCATGTACCTACATAGATTGGAATGAGTTGTGAATTCAGCAGTATTTTGTGAAACTCCAAAAGCAGTTGTTCCACCCATGCTCAACAGCAGTAGAGGCCGTTGTTTCCCATGTTAGGCAACCTGGAATTAAGTGCATACTTTATCCATGCCCATCAATCATGATGCCTGCCCGATCATTCAAATCCTTTCTCTCTGGTCATGATTCTTTTTAATTTACCGGCCTAACTTGGTTAATGATTGTGTCGGTTATAGCTTTCTGTTAGCTCTGCTGTTGTGGTTTCGATCAAGAGATCCAGTGTCGTTTGCTTCCCCCCCCAGCCCTGTACCCTTGAGAAGAAATAATAAATTCAGGCAGCATTTTGTAAGCATTATTGTCATGGATTCAATGGGCAATTGCTCTGCTGCACTGTCGGCCATCAATCGCTGTCATGTTCAAGAAGATAGACACCATTATTCCATGTAATACACGACACTTGAAGTCCACATGCTGTGGGTAAATCATTGAAAAAAGAAAGTCCAAGCATATGGTGGATTATGCCTCGTGATGTAGCTCTGAGGTAGTCGAGTGTGCTGCGGTAGAATTTACCACCTAAAGAGTCCTTGACTGTCGCATGTGGGAGAATTAATTGTGATTAGTTCAGAAGGGAAGTGGCAACAACACATCGGGACCGGAATATCACGGGCACTCGAATGTTATTTCTGTCGGACCGATCGGGGGGGGGGAGGAGAATTTGTTTTGAAATTTGGGACATGTGACTTGTAGGTTCCTCAACACTGAATTTGTTGTCTGTGCCTTTCTGTTTTATCCGTTTTGATTGGAAATGGCAACATTGATGGTAACCGGTTGGGTCAGATTCAGAATACATGTACGATATACATGTATACAGTATAATATAAACTCTAACCAGGCCAAGCCTAACTTACATGTACATGTAGATTCCAAGTGACTTACACTACACAGTGAGGATGACCCAGACTACTTTCGTGGGTGTATCAAACTTGAATTACATGTTCATATGAAAGATTGAACAATGGAGTTTATTTGTTTTCTTTCAAGGCCTGATGCCCACCAAACTGTATTTTAAAAGTGAATTCTTCTGTCACCTGTTGACCTGTTCTCTTGTTTACTGCTTTAAGTTGAGGTATTGGCATTCAGTATACAGGGTTCCAGCTGGAAAACTTCAATTACTAGCCAAAGTTGTAGCCAAAAGTTTGATTTTTATAGCCATCCTACAAATTTACGAGCTAACATCATGTATTTTTGTAGCCAATTTGTTTGATGATAGAGATAAACAAATAACATGTAATTTGCTCTGATTCTTTTCAGTTCGTGTGAACTGCTTTTCAAATGGATCAGTTATTGCAAACAGCCTAGCATTTAATAAAAACTACATCCTGTACGTTTCAAATTTCAAATGTTTGTTGGAATTTATTTCCATACATCTCATATTTCACACGTTTTGCTGTAAGTTATTTCTAAGGTACATGTAAGTACATGTGAAGAATACATGCACAAATGAACGATTCAGATACCGAGAACACAAGATTTTTCACCAGACCACAGTTTGAATGCCCGATGGAAATCAAACACACTTCTTGGAGGACCTCCAACAGCACCCTCATCAAGGCATCCAGTTTATCATGTTTGAGGTTGCGCCATTTTACATGTATATAGCGCATGCACAAAATTATGCGGATACTTAGTGTACTTATTCCTGTTCAAAGCCTAGGAAATAAGATGCAACTTGTACATTGTGGAGCCCACACATCCGTACCTGTTCACTGGCCTACACTCAACTGGACTCGGGCCGCGACTAAGTTTTTTTTATTTTGCCCAATCGGGCAGGCCATGCAATAAATTTGCTTGCCCGAATTGGATCAACACTTGCCTAAGGTTTTCGCGAGATCCGTGATAATTCTGGTTATTTAACTTAGGCCTACTGCATGCAAGCGGTCTTTTATTTGGCCCAAAAATAGTTGTGCTTCTGATTACACAATTGGGCGTTAGGTCAGAAAAGTTTTGGGTTGGGGGGGCAAATTTTTTCCTGATTGAATGCCATGAATGGGAATAACAGCTCCTAAATTTATCTCCAAAGTGATGAGCACCTGTGTTAATCTATATGAAATTTCAACAGTTGACAATTCACCAGAATTTTGGACAATTCAAACAGTGCTACTTGGGCAATCATGACGGCAAACTGGCCACCAATGTCCGAGTATCGTGTGGTAAGCGTGCGTGATGCGTCCAGACCAGCGGGCGATAAACTTTGTGTCGCGGCAGGAATTTGTTGAAACACGCTCGCTTCAACTTTCAAGTATGAGCAAAACAACCTTAAATTAAACTCATTGACACAGAAAATACATACATACACTGTAAATAAGAGACCAAGTTCTGTAAATTAACTTGCAGAACACCTCCTGCAACAATGATGATTTTTTCGATCTGCAACTTTAGGGTTGCATACAATATGCATGTATGGCTGATGTAGTGTAACCGATCGGAATGTACAGTACATGTATTGACTGGTTCTGGTAGCTGCATTTCCATCACGTGTTCTGTTGCTTGTGCACGGCGTGATCCAGATCAGCTTCGTTTTATGCACTGAGCTTTGCGCAGGTGTTTTCACCACTGCAACAGCGAACGTCAGTAGGAACTGTTCGTGAAAGTTGGAAGTTAAAAAATGACATTTCGGTGACGAACAAGCGGTAAGGTTTGTCTACATTTGCAAAATAATCTCCGATTTTTCTCGCCAGGTCAATGGAATGATAGCCAAAATTACAATTATTCGCCAATTGGCGAGAATGGCGAACAGCAGCTGGAACCCCGAGTATACATTGAAATATTAATTTTCCTTTTTTCTTTAAAAACAATGTTGTTAAATTGTCAGTTTTCAAAAACTCATTGTAATTTTCTAACACTATCAATCAGAATGACATCGCTCCCAAGTTACATTTTTATCTGTACTTTCATTTATTCTCTTGTGCCCTAATAATGCACCCCATACGGTCAATGTTATCAAGAGCACTCTTTGATATTGGCCGAAGGAATTGCTTAGGCAATTCGATTACTCTGAATTTCATTGAGTGAGGCGGCAAATTAGGCAAAGAGGAATTACATTAAAGATGGCATTAAAGATGGCTTAGTCTCCTTATCCAGCACACGCTGATTCATTCCTGTAATTTTGCCCAATTGGAAATGTGAATAGCAGCATCTTATTAGTAGGGTGATGAAGGGAGATGAGTCCAAGTTTCAGATTGTAAGCGAGGTGGCAATTGTGCATAGCAGGATACAGGATTTGCAAGAGAAAGGACTTGGTTGGGTTTCAACATCAGGTGTGTCCACACAGAATGTCTAGTTTTGAGGGGTGCGGTGGAAGTTTCTAGGCTTGGAGTGCAGCAAATAACTGCAAAACAAAAATCTGGCAAAATTTACTTGCACTTTAATTACCCAACCAACTGTTCCATTTTTTTTCCTTCCAAGGGAAGATCAGTGCATCACTATCTATTGAGGTTTGAACCAGATAGTGAAGCCTATTGATATCATTTTGAAGTCAAAAACAAGGCTGGTACACTTTCCCCTTTTTTTATATTTAGTAGTCTGGTGGCATGAACCTCCAGATAATCTACATGTATAGAAACAGACTAGGTACTAGATATTACTCTTGGCTTTTTATTTCAGATGAAAATAGTGGAGATGTTTTAGTGTGTTTCAAGGAGGAAGTCTAATTCATTTGTTTTGTTTTGGTTTTTTTTTTTGCATCTCAAGGATTGAAATGTGCTTGCGAAGTATTGCAAATATGTAAAGTTTTGTGACTTCTTGTCGATTCTGCATTGAGCAGTAAAGTAAACTCTACCCACCTCATTTTGTCTGTACATGCAGAGTACCTCCAGGAACCATGATGGATGGACCAAGCCAACAGGTGATGCAGAATGGCGTGATGGCAGGCAAGACCAACAACAACAACGAGGAGAGCAAGACCAACCTCATCGTCAACTACCTGCCCCAACACATGTCCCAAGACGAGATGCGCTCGCTCTTTGGGAAGTTTGGAGACATTGAGTCATGCAAACTCATCCGGGATAAGATCACAGGCAAGTGGCTCCCACTTTGTTCTTTCTCTCAACAGTTGGACTTGAAGAACATGTCAAACATACGTGTAAGGGCGATGTCAACTGCCATTTCTCTGACCAAAAAAGTGATCAAACCTTGACGAATGCATCACCTGCAAGTAGAGGAACCAGTGCCCTTTCCCAGTGGTCAAGTATAGTTGCTGGAATGAATAAATCAGGAAATGAGAGCAGGTGGCTGTTATTTTCTTGTATTTCAAAAAATGTGTATGGTTTATAGATGAGGCTGAAGTCGGAGCTTGTTGGGACCAGTCCGCCTCATTAGGACGATTCTTTCCTTTCGGTCCCTTGTGCTGTTAAATAAATTAGTGTAAATGAGCGTAAAGAGCAAAAAGTATAATGACACTGCGAGCTTCCCTCCGACTGATGAGACATCATGATTCTGCCCAGTTTGACTGATGACCCCCCTGAGCATACGTGATTCTGGTTGGAAACGCCAAGTTTAATTCTGTGTACTTTCCCCCATGGTCTGAGATGGAGTGTGGGGTTCAAGTGCATGTACATGTACTTTCGTCCTCGACAAAAAAACAAACTCTTTGGAACTGCGGTGTTTATAATGCAGGATGGAACTTTTTTTAATCAACTTACTGTTCCATAACGTTGTGGTTGATAGATTATCAGTTTTAGTCATTTTTCAAGGAACACATGAACACTGCTTTAAAATGTGGCCTTGATTTGCTTCATTGGCAAAACCTCAATCGTTTTAGTCGCAGTCATTGGGATACCACTGCAGCTTTATTGGAACTCTACTCTGGAGTCCTCGACAGAATTGGAATGTCTGTAGGGGCCTGCTTGTAGACTTTATTAAAAGCATTAATCCATACCACTGGAGATGTTTGTACCAGACGTAATCCAAGGCTTATAGAACCACAGGATGCAGAACTCGGGACAAATGTCATGTTAAATGAATGAGCTGTATCATCAGGAAAAAATTGACTTTAATTTGGATTGCTCCCCACATGAGTTGGAACTACTTAGGGCAACTGAAAGCCACGGTCCATATGTTGTGAATTATCAGGATATGTTTCCTTCTCAACCCAAACAAGAAAGGCTGGCAGAAAAAAAAAAGTAGTTCTCAGCCTTGACATAGTCTGCTGCTCATGTCTTGGCTTTAACCATAAAACTTGCCCACATTATGACATCATCGAGTGCTATGGCAACTGCCCACCAAGCATCACGAAGGATCAATCCTTTGTCAGTGAGCGCTAAAGCCACATGATTTGTAAAGCTAACATGTTGGAGGGGGAGGGAGGGCTTGAAACTATGTTGTCCATTGTGGGCTCATTGTGCAGAGGGGTGAAGGGACAACCCGTTAGCTTGAATGACCAGGATATTGAAAGAAAACTAGGAAATTAGAAATCATATGCAGGCAAAAAGTCACTTTAGTATTAGTACAAGTCTGAACAAAATAAAAGATTTTTTTTTCCATGGTTGTTTAGTAAGTGGTAAATTCTTAACGGGAACATGCACTTGTCCATTTCTTGAATGTTGCGTAGTCAAGATGAAAAACTGGTTAAGGGCTAAGAAAATAAAATGCTTCAGATGAAGAAGTGCATGTACATGTATGTTCATATGACACTGCTATGTGGAAGGCAGATTTTAGGTATCTACATGTATGGCTGTAATTTCAGCGTACACGTACATGTAGACCATTTTAAAAAGTGTTCCCTGTCAATGATTAACAAGACATTGATGATTCCACTGTCTCCCGTGGAAGGCCCGTGCAGGCACTCCCCCCCCAAACATAAGACCATTTATAACTTCACATTTAAAGAACAATTTATTCTGCATGTACATTAAGACCAACATGAGTGGCCAGAAAACTTCAAATGTCATGTCTAAAAAACATGGCAACAAATTATCTCCACGTGGCATGGGGATATTTTTGACTGGAAAACAAAAATTTTCACTGTACTGGTAGCAACCATGTAAACAGTCATTTATAAGGAAACTGCATGGACAGGGGTCTGTTTTTATTCGCACCTCACAGTTCATAATTAGTGATGACGATAACAAATTGCATGGAATATTTCTAACATTGTTTTTTTCTGCAAAGAGGGTGCTTCATCAAAAAAATATTGTTTACACAGTACATTTTGAAATAAAAGAGGAACACTTGACGGAGAAAAACATTGGGGGGGAAGTAAATTCTTCCATTGCGTCGCCAATTGAGATTATTTTGCCGTTGATTTTAGGTGATGTTATACAATGCAGTGTCTTTTTGCACTATAAACACTCTGTCAATCAGTACTCCTTTCTCCACTCATTTCCTTCTGTTTGTTTCCATGTAACATCATACCCCTAAGTGAGATGCAAATACCTAGAAAAATATATCTGACTAGAATTCAGAATGAGTGTTTTTCCCCATATTTTTGTGCTTGTGTGGGTGCCCAAACCAGCTCATTAATGTTATCTTATAAATTAAAGTGAGTGAAGAATCCAATGTATTTGAGTCATGAACATGTAGTTTGGTTTCGAAGGAATAACTATACGTGTACAGCACGGAGCGACTGACAAGATTCATTCATGTTAACAATCTTCAGATCAACAAAGAGATCGTCAATGCATTTCCCAAACGAGCCTTGTTTATGGCTAGCAGAAATTCTCTTGATGTTAATCCCTGCTATTCCTTGGATTATTGGAGGCAATTTTTTTCTGGCTTTCAGTTCAGCTCTGTCATCCTGTTTGTTACTTTGAATGGCAAATTACGTTTCAATAATTCATGAAATGGAGGCTATAGGCTCACGCACACTGGTATCCACTGTTTTGTTGTATACTCAAGGTTACTCCAATACGGGTAATGGCGTTTTGTTCTGCGCCAATACTCATTCAGTTTTTGTATCAGAAGGGATGGGGAAAAAATTAACCCTTTCTGCACTTGCATGAACACACTGCCGTTGTTGTTTTTCAGACTTGATCACCTTTTGCATATGAGGGTCGTAAATGCACCTGCCTGTGTCCCTGCGGGGTGGGGAAACATGTCTGCCAAGAAAATAAAAATTGCCCCAAAAGGAACGAGAGAGGGAGAGAGCAGAATGTTGGCAGGACACAGCGATAAACATCCTGGAGATACTGTTAGCATTTATTGTTGCACTCTCGTCTTGCCTCCACTCCCCCTGCCCCCCCCCCAAGCTGCAGCAACACCATCAATATTAATTTGCGCACCTTTTACGTATTTATCTGGAGCATAAATGCAGTTTAGATTGTCGCAGACTTGCCGGGGACCAAGATGGGCTGAGGAGTGATAGGAAATGTTGTCACAGTTGTCATAACGTGGAGTTTTACGTGTAGGTGCTGCAGCCGTTTGCGACAAATTCCCTCCGATTTTAAGAATGCCAGAGGTTTCGTGGAAACTGAAGGCATCGCTAAAACAATTTGTTTATGTTGGAGAAAGGTTTGCATTTCAATTGTAATACAGAAAATACAGAGGAAGCAAATTAGTCTTAGATAATTGTAGTCTTGGCTTTGTGCAGAAAATGTTTTAAGAATTGAAAAGTGTCGTAAGCAGGCAGACAGTGTACTCCACTTGAGGCATGTAGGCCTAGGCCATGCCAGAGTCCTGATCGTTACCATTTTCATACCAAAGGGTCACTTAAGTTTTTCCCTAGTTTAGATTTTGTTGGATCAAGTGATCTACATAAAAATGTATGATGGGCATGAAAATGACCTGTAATGTCGTGAAGTGTTGGTGAATTTATATGTATAATGTGCTTCATTTTTTTCCCCGAGAATACAAACTGTCCACTGCCCCTTTAAGTTGCCATTGCCTGGCAGCTGTTAGTGGCCCCGTACCATGCATTAACACCGCCCTGCTGGTTTTGGCATTATCAGCACTGCAGTGCACACAGGATATCCTGGGTCATGTGCTCAAACCATAACGTTTCTTGTGATATAAACTCCCGGGAATTATACTCCACTTACGAATGTTAGAATGGTAAAAGTTATAATATAATGAAGAGTAACAAAAAGAATAATTTCCATGTGAGCCACTGGCAGTTTTGTGTGCAGTTTGTCATGATTTTGCTTGTGAAACATCTCTGTTATGTGCAAGGAAAGGGACACCAACTGAAAATTGGGAGAGACTGTTTTATTACAGTGAGATCTATTTTCATTCTCAATATTTTTAAGCAATGAACAAATTGACGTGCAGCACTTGCATGTACATTGCTTTAGATTGCTTTCATCCACAACATTGTTTTGAAAGCAGAGCCGAAGTAAGATTTTAATCGAGCATGTTTTTTTGACTGATAATGAAAATGTTGACAGAAGGCCACAGTCCAGATGAGTACAACTGAGGAATGATTACTGTCATTATTTATAAATTTCCAGTTTCAAGCGGTCAAATGAAAGTAGTTTTTCTTTTGGGGAAGTAGATATTTACCGACCTTTCATGTACCGGCTCCGGGTCCGGACTTTGGTAAAATCTCTAGTCACGAAAATTTTTTTAGCATGGGACTTTGATCCAGTGCTTTGTTGGGTGCCTTGTAGATGCTCCAAAGATAAGCCCCACTCATTGCGTTCCCTTGAAGTCAGTATACAGGGAACATTTCCTTTCAGGTTAGGGGAGGGGGAGGAAAGGGATCCCCCCCATTTCAATTAGGCCATCATCAACCCGCCAATTTGTGAAGAAACGATTAAGACACCAGCATCGATCCTCTTTGTTTAGTAAATACATGTACGTGTAGTTAGCCCATTGACAGTTGATCGTTGCTTTCTCGTACCTGCACGAGTTGGGCTGTGCTGTTTGGTTTCCGGCAACTACCAGCACCAGTGTATTACATTGATTGGCCACCTGTCTCCTTTGGTGTGTACATGTATACTTCTGGTTTCAGAAATCCATGTCAACTTTGTGGTTTATAGTTGCTATTGATTCTTCACAGTTAGGCAAACAGTGAACAGAATATAAAGCTGATTAGCAGTGGACTGTCAATTCCCCATGAACAGATGTACCATTTGCTGGCATCAAATTGTGGCTTGGCTAAACCAACAAAAAAGAAACAAAACAAAGGATCATTAATCTTTGTTTAGTTATTACCTGTGACATGTCGACAAAGGAGCCTTTGTCAGAACAGGGCACATGAAGGCCTGATTGGGTAATTGATCGTGTGCAGCAAATTAACATCACTTGAGAAAAAAATGGGCTACCCCTATGCTGTTAGCCTGACAAGCTGTCTTTTTCAGCAAAGTACTAGTGTTTAATGTTTAAATTTAATGATGAATATTTAAAGTTGCACTTTTTTCATGGATGTCTTTGTGAATGTGAAATTGATCATATACAAAAAACACACCATGTATTCGATGGTATATTTACAATCTTCAAAAGTTCAAACCAGCCCCACTGTTTCTGGTTCCATTCTTCAAATTGGCATAAATAAAAAAACAAAGCAAAAACCTTGCATCAGTGTTAACCACATTTAAATGAATGGTCTTGCACTGCATCCTGTGATGACTCTGTGCCTTCACATCTTGCTAGTCCTCATTATCTTGTCGCTAGCGATCAGGGGACAAAATAACCCAACGGGGGCCGAGCCAAGCCGAGCAGCGCATGGGCAAATGCAAGTAGATGAACACTGTTCATTGTAATTTGGATGGCTTGTGGGTCGGCTGCACACAAGCTGCTCTCTGCCTAGCATCGGCTGAGTGATCCTGCATCAAGACTCTGGAAGCCATGGCCGTCGAAGGCTGGTGTACATATACTTCTGCTGTACTTTGTATTTTTTTTTTTCTTTACCTGTCAGCAGTGTCGTCATGGAAAAATTTTTAAATTAAAATTTGTCTTCAGTTACACTGTCAAATTATAGTTTGTTTACCGACAATAATTTATACATGACTGTGCACCTGTCCCCACAAGTTCAGAGCTGGGGAAGGAAGGGAGGGTAGCTTTGGTCACCTGAAATTTTTTTGTTGGGGTAATGTTAGTTTCAAGCACAAACATACAATTCAAAATTGTATACACTTTTCTATCAGGCAGTTGACAAATTTATGCAGTCAGCTGCAGAGCTCAACCTTCCTATGCAAAGATGCATTCTTAACACAGTTGTCATATCAATCAAAATCAATCAAATTTACCATATGTGTCTGTGTACTGGGGGAAATCAAGTGGAAGGAATTTTTGTTACTGTTTTTGACGGTTAATAAAGCAAACGGAAGTTAAGAAATTTGTTCTTTTTTTTAATAGTCGAGCCACTCGAATCGTTTCAAATTAAACATTGACGCCTGACTGCAGTGGAAGGTCATTGGCTTTAGTTGACAATGTAGAGAGTACATGTCTGCATTTGTATCGGTGTTGTCAGAGTTGTGGCAGAAAAGGCCAGTTGAAGCCACACTCTTTTAACCGCCAAGCATATTGTTTGGCTTACACTACACAATACTACAAAATACTAAGTAATAGTCTGAGCCTGAAGGATCTAGCGCTACAGATTACTACTTCTGGCTAGGTTACTTCCATTGTCACTTGTGCAGAGAACAATAAAGCCATGCATTCATAGAGCCACAGCACTGTATGGCACATTGTCTTGTGTATTGTATCTTATGGCTTCACAGAACAATAAAGTCATGTCCTCTTACAAGCGGCAGCGCTCAGGGTTAGGGTTAATTGTAATACTGCAGCATTAGTGGCAGACAGTACGACTTCGACTTCGTGACTCCCTGACAGTGTTGACACAAGCCTCTAGACAGTTCACACCACCTACAGTGGGCTTGTAACTGTTGACAGGAGTACAGAAGATGGAAACTGTAGTCAGGGGAGGGGGGATGTCACTGGCGGTATCTTTCTGGAAAAAAAGAGAACCCCTGATAGAGGGGGGATTTGTTTTTGGAGCATGATCGTCTTATTACTCCGTCACGCATTTGCAGATAGGGTTGAGTCACTACAGCCATAGACACTCGTGAGTGGCAATTTAGCTGAGCTGTCATAAGGCGAAGCAGAAAAGGCCTTTGTGGAAATTGAGAAAAAGTGGGGGGGGGGACTGAAGGGGATACTCTTCCACTTCCTTAAACTCTCTGTCCAGTAATGGCAGGAAATGGGGAAAGGTTGAGGCTATAAGGGGGAGAACTTGGTGCTCTTTGTCTTGAGCCTAGCCATCTGCCTCTTTCAGCAACACCTGATCATCCATCAGAGAACGGCTGACTGGTGTGAAAGCCTTGCACTTTATCGGGCCTGCTTGTATTGGCCAAGTACAAGTAGTGAATTTCTTGGCACAGTCCATTATTATTCCGATCACATGTACTAGGCTGTTAATCCCATCCGTCTTCCTAGTGCAGACGCTATACTTCCCAATCTCCCCCTCCCCCCCAAAAAAAAATGGAACAGGATGTAATATTACTGTTGCATTGGCAGTCTAAACTTACAGAAATAATACACGACTTCTTAAAGATCGGAACAAACCAGCTATAAATTGTTTCTCCTTTGGCTGTTATCAGGAGAGGGAGTCTTGCCAGGAAGCTATTGTTCTGGGCATAAATTTCCATGTGCAGCTGATGCATCCACTCCAAAGCTGCTTTACCTTGGCCGGTTTGGATCGCCAGATCTGGACACACATTCATCTTAGGCTATTGTCACAGTGTGGCATTCTAATCAAGGTATCCAGGATTGTAATTTGGACAATTCCGAGATGAAATAGATGACTTCTGTATGTTAATTGGACATGCATACACTGCATAGCAGGGATGCCTTCTGAGCCGTGCCCTAACAAGGAAGTACCTCTCTCATATGCTTTCCACCAGAACAGTTTTTTAAATGTCAATGCTTGCAGATTTATTTATGTATTTATTTATTTATTTAGATTGTTGCCAAACTGGGGAAAACTAACCTCGTAGAGCCCACATGTACATGCACGTTCCAGCCCGGGTTCTTACATGTACTCTACTTGGGATAATTGGAAAACTTTTTGAACAACTTTTTTAGCAGAGCTTGGAAGATACGTAGTTTTCCAGAAGTACTGTGGGTTGGTGACAAATATTCAAGAGGAACTCGGTGATGGGCACTTTCTGAAATACAAGTACAAGAAAAGGGAACATATGGTTGCATTTGCATTCTGCATCACCTCTTTGTGTGTGACTACTCAAGTGAATATCCTTGTGTACCCATTGGAGATGTGTAGAAATACCATCGGGTAGCGGGATGAGGTCTTGCTTACATGTCTCTGCTCACAACTGCATCTGCGACTCATCTACTCTCTCTCTCTCTGCTTGTAATGGGACCAGCATGGTGCCTGGGTGCTAATGGAGCCGGCTTGTAGCCTCGTTGATATTAACCATTTAGGCTCACTGCTGGATGCGGCATTGTGGTAGTGTGTCTTGACACGGACACCAATCACCTGAAGTCGTAATATTGCGGGGAGGGGGACTGACCGAGTGCCCAGTCCACTAAAGTGTGTTCTCTGATGGCTTGAAGGGTTAGTAACCTCAAAGATGCCAGTACTCCCAGTCAGTAATTGATGTGGTTTCAACACATGTATGAAATCTCTCGCATTGCGCATGAAAAAAAGTTTGTTCTGTGGTCCAACCTTCTACCATACATCCTAAAATACACAAGTACATATTTTCAAGGCAAAATATCAAAAACCATATTGGTGTTTTCCCCATTTTGCCTGTTGACAGTGGGGGTTATGTTCATTATCCTAGCTGCATCACATATGAAACTTCACTTTGTTGGATACAGTATACATGTAGTCTTAACATTTTAATTAAAGCCCAACCTTCACGCATCACTGACTGCACTTACATGCATTTGTACTGTTCAACATCATCATAATAAACCATCACTACAACCAGCAAAATGGGGTATTGCAGTCAGCCCGTGAACCTGTCGTGCATTGGGGCGCTGCCATTTCATCTCCATGCCATACTACATGAAAATCCTTCTTTGTTCATTGTGTTAACGAATGTCCAAATTGAAGTCAATGGAAAATCCCTGTACCTGATGACAGAATGTCCAAATTGAGCCCGAGGGTGTCAAGCATCTGGAATTTGTACTACTAACACTTCTACCTTTCATTTCATTTACTGTGGAAATTCTTTCATTATTTTCAATCATGTGCATGCCAACTGACCCGGCTGCCTTTTAAATTGACTCCCAGTTTATTTGCCTCACTTTTCGAGTTTTGAAATGAACGTGGAATGCCTGCAGTCAGGGATGCAACCAATTCCAATCAACAGATTTGGGGGGGGTTGTGTTAACACGTATCGTTAAGATAAAAGAGCCCTACTGCAGGAAAGTTGAGATACTGATGCCTGATAGTAGTTACACACAAAGCTTGGTTGCAACTCTGCCTGTCAGCCCAGCCTTTGATTTTTCTGTTAACATTTTCAGTTGGTATTAGATTTTAGATTATTCTAAGTTTTGGTTTATGTGGTTATGCACAACAGGTCAAAGTTTGGGCTATGGTTTTGTTAACTACATGAAGCCAGCTGATGCCGCAAAGGCTCTCGCCATGCTGAATGGACTCCGTTTGTCGTCCAAGATGATTAAGGTACCTCACCATTTTATTTTGAATTTTCTTTGTTGACCTTTGGTTGTGTAACTTATCCCATTGTACTGCCACTAACAGCCAGTTTACATCTGTTTTCTGTTTAATACGCCTACACTCCCTGAATGTTGTGTTTGATTCGCTGTATGGCCCCTTGATCTGTACACGTTACAAGTACATAAATAAAATGTGTGGATATCAACTCTTGGTTGTATCCTGAATGGTACATATGTGTACATGTATTTCAAAGACTCTTCCTTAAAATGGACAAGATGTGGGGTGATAAGGTACAGAAATGTTCTAGAGTGTTTGCACTGTTGTGGTGTTGACAAAATCACAAACTTCCATGTATAAAATTGATCCGAAACTTGGTCAATTTAGATATCTTGGTTCTGTTGAATTCATACAGTTGAGCCTTGACACTCCAAAGCTGTTAAAGGTTTTCTGGGCAAAGAAGTTGGAAATGAAAAGGGCATTCTGTTAAATTAACCCCCTGACATTTTTATGGCCTTTATTTTTAACACTGCGATCAGCACCCCTGACATGAAAGATGTGTGTCAATTTATGAAACTGTGAACATTGAAATGTCTTCCCCTTCTTGAAACAAAAAGCATTTAATTCATATGGTTAGGAATATCCTGTTGAAAGATGCCTCACACCCCTTCTTCATACCTCGTAATAATTTGGTGCAACCCCTGGTTGACAGCAGGTTTTGGTATGGAGACAATTTTGCTCGTAAAGTCCTGGGATTCCAGAACCAGGGTGTTGAGAGTGAAAGCCGGTTTAAGTCATGTGCAGACAGCTTTCCCCACCAACGAGCCATGTGTGGCACGGAGTGACAAAGGCTGCCAGAGAGCGTTACCAAAAAAGGGGAGCCGTGTCCAGGCGGGAAGGGTTCATCTTAATAAATGCACCCAGCGTTGTGCATCAGCCACATCCCTGCAGGGGTCCTCTCAACAAATTTCCATTCCTCCCCATCATTGTCCCTGGCCTGTTGTCTTTTATTGGCTCTGGTCTTAGTTTGGCTTCTGGTGTATTTTGACTGATAACACAAGATGATCCTTTTCTAATTTGTTGAGGGGTTGTTTCCGATTCTTGTGTAAACTGGTCGTGTTCCTTCTGGAAAGGTTATCACAGCAAAGGCTACAAGAACAGTAGAGAAAAAAATCCTCCCAGACGAAGATGGGGTCACATGCTGGCAGCTCAAAGGTTGAATTTCATGTAATGCTTAGCTGATGATGCCAGCTTATCATCTCCATGATTACACTGGAAGTGAATGTTGTTGGCTGAACTTGATCAGTTCTAATGGAAAGATTTCATGGCTATCTGCCTCTGGGAAATATGAGGAAGTCAGGTGGACAGATCAGCTCCGCATGGTGTGCCGGCATGAATGGCGAGGCTTTGTGCGGCCTACGCTCTCTCGGCACTAAATTACATTCGCTTTCATTTAACCAGCGGTGTCGAGTTCCCAAAAATTTTGTCATGCAACAAAAGTTCATGTAATGATTCCGGCACTGCCGTGCAAGCATAAAGTGGCTCAAAATAGGTTGTCGCTGCCTGCAGCATCCAGAGCCAAATGAAAATCGATACGGGTTGCTATTCCACAGGGTTTTTTTGTTGAGAAAAGAAGAAAATCTACATGTCACAAAATGAGCCAAACACAATGAAAAATATTTTCATGACGGCACTACCCTGTCTGTATGTGGGTGGAGAGACGTGCGCCATCAACAAAAAGTTTTTTGAAGAATACAAAACGAAAAGAATGTTTATAGGAGAATTTTGTTTTCTAATTTTGGAAAATGCAACACCTCCGTTGATGATATTGCATTGTGTTAGGCTATGAGTTGGGTGCTCATCGGGGGTTTGAACTCAATTTTTTTAACAGTCTACTTGCTACGTAGTTGAAGCAAACTGTCTCTGTGATTTTGTAAAACTGGTTTCAATCAAGCAATATTTTCATGACTTGATTGGTGGTTGGCTGTCTTTTTCCTACGAAAAACCTTGGCAAAGAAAGATCAACACTTTGAAATAATTTAACATAAACACTGCAATCTCCTACAGCGTGCTCTTCATTATCAATTTATGCTGACATTTTTGCAATTTATATATTTCAAACAAATTTACCATTCCTTAATAAAGGTAATTTGTTACAAATGATACTTTATACACATGAATTACAGAATGTAATTGCATACATGTAGCAATTTGCTGCGAATGGTCTAAAGCTCATCCCTTTTTTCCCGTCCATGGTCCATCAGGTTTCCTATGCTCGACCAAGCAGCCAAGCCATCAAAGATGCCAACCTGTACATCAGCGGCATCCCCAAGAGCTACAAGCAAGAGGATCTAGACAAGCTGTTTGCTCCCTATGGCCACATCATCACTTCCAGACTCCTCTATGATCAAGACTCTGGCACAAGTAAGCTGCCTCGGCCCTTGGCTTTCTGTGTATTCCTTTGACAGGGTGTTTTCGAGTTGGCATGAGGTATAGCTTTAGTCTTGGTTATGGTGTAAACTGATGGATGGGGGAATCAAGGTTTATGTACCACCCCCACCAGAGGTCCAAAATGCTGGAACATTTGACAATTGTGATCTCTCTCAGTGTAGCAGTGTGTACATATATATATCAATGGATTGCAACCTGGATAGCCTGTCCATTTATGGCGTATAAATTATGTTCATTTATAGAGGCACACCATATTTCATCTTCAGTTCCTCTGTCCCCCCCAACTCACATACAGATTACATAAGAAACATCGCAATTGGCATCAACAAAAAAAAAGCCTTTAATAATTTTTCTTCAATGCACAAAACTGCAGATTGAAGGTTCTTTGCAAGTTCTTTACCTCTTCAAAAGTAGTGCAATTGGTTGCCAGCTCATTTAAATGAAGTCTTTCATGTGTTTGTGTTTCCTCTCTGAATTAGCTGGGCGCTCACGTGGGGTTGGGTTTGTGCGCTTTGACAAGCGTGTGGAGGCAGAGCGGGCCATTGAGGCCCTTCACGACAAGACTCCAGAACATGGCACGGACCCCCTGATTGTCAAGTTTGCCAACAACCCCAGCCAGAACTTCCACAAAGTGCTGCAGCAGGCTTACATGACATGTATGTCACCGCAGCGCCGTGTCATGCCCATCGGATCGGTTGGACCCATGCGCCACATGCCGCCCTGCTTCAGGTAAGCTTTAAAGAAAAATTAGTGTGTGTGGATGATAGGAGTTTGTGTGCGAGTGGGTATTTTTGATTGTTGCATGCAGATCTTGTCACTCCAGAGATATTGGTTTTGTGTGTGTGTGTGCCGGAGTCTAATTGCCATCCTTGGGTTTTGTCTGTGTATTTTGCATATTTCTGCTGCTCAGAAGATGACAAATGATCAATAATCAAGAATTGTTTTACGTACTCGTACCGGTATATATTGGTTATTAAACAAGTTTCTTGAAGTTGTATTGCTCGTGCCCATAAAAGAAATAACACAAATCTGCGTATGGATTGATTTACTGTCCTTTGGATGTAGACCCCTTTGTCCAGAGCCTCATGTGATCTTAAAATATCCTTTTGTATTTTCTGTAAATACATATTTTAAAATTAACTGGACAACAGTACAACCAACATATTGATTATGCATGCACATTGGAGGTCCCCCCTCCCTGATGAATATTCTGCATCTGCCGGCTGGTAGTTTGATGGAAGCCTGCCTTGCATCTTGGCTCGGTGCTTGGAGTGCAGCCAGTGTGAAGCAGGCACCCAAAATAAATATTCACCATGCGAAATCAGCGGCGTCCGTGGATTTTTAATTGGAGGTTTGCCCGACAGTAAACAATATGGCTTGTGTCAACTTCATTAGCATGCTCATAAACCGTTATTGCCGGCAACAGGGACAAGCCTGGTGAATTGATATAGCTTAAGCCCCAACCAAATGTGCATTGTGTTTTCATGTCCTTTCTGAATAAAATTTCTGTATATCTGTATAATGGTGCAAATGTACAGCATTTTTTAATGGGCCATACAAGCAGTGTATAGCAAGTATGGTTAAGAATGATTTACCAGGGCAAAAAAAAATGGTCTTGACCCGTTTGTCATCGACTGTTCTCAGAAGAGAATGACGGTCAGGGCTGAAATTCCTCTTGCGGTTGTCTCCACAGCAGCATTATGAAATTGCTGGATCTATTGTCAGGATACACAAATTGAATCACGTTTGGTTTTAATCCTGCTTAAATTGCAAATGTGGCTGAGAAGATGGCGAGGGAGTTCATCTGACTGTAGCCCCCTTTTTCTAATACCCAAGTTCTTTTTGGAATTAAAACAGCAGAGTTAAGAGATGTTGGAAACTTTGATGGTGTGAAAACAAGCCTAGTGTACGGTATATTAGAATCGTAATGTACAAAAACAAGTGGTATTCATAGATTGTCACAAATAAATGTCGAAAGAATCACTGAAAGACTGAATATTTCAGGTATTCATTATCTCAATTGATGTCCAGAGCAGGGTTTCTACAACAATCTTCCATGTTATTGTATGTTTTTCAGTACGAGGGCTTCGAGTTGTATCCCTTTGCAGTCCCCCCCGTAAAAAAAGCCTCCTTAAAATATAATTTTAATGAGATTTGAAACTTTAGGGGCCTTTAAATCAACTGCCATCAAATTGATGAACCGAGTGCCGTGTAAAGACGCTTCGACCCATGAATCCCTTTCTGCAAGATTGCCTGGACTTGGGCACATTGCTTGTCACTCGTCCAATTTTTGCAAAGACCCCAACAAGCAATGTACAAACCCTGCTCGTTTTTGTAAATGAATGTGTTATTGTATGGTCCAGACGTTTTTCAAATACGATAAAATGAAAAATACAAAAATACAATTTTCTTAAAGTGGACAGCTGCATGGAAACATTATGGAAAAATGACTTTGTGTAGCGTCGGCAATATTCAATGCAAAAGAAAAAAGATTTTGAGTTCCATTGTAGAAATGCAACTCAAAATGTCTACAGCATGGCTGACTTGGTTATAAATTCTGAGAGTATTAATGAACCAAACAAATACTAGAAATTCCGGCTACACACTGTAACGTCTGGGAAAAACTGCATCATTTATTGGCAAGTTGTAGTAAAGGAAACAAGGATGCTTTAAGATGTTTGTTTTCCAGGAAATGTCTACGTGATAAGCAGTCAGCTGTTTCCATGCCTACAGTTCACAGGCCAACCTCCCCAATAAAAAAAAAATTGTGGCGAAGGAAGCTTTGTTATTTTTTAATTTTTGTTTTGCAATTAAAACATGACCCAAATGGGTTCATTTTCCATCATTCTTTAAAATGAAAGAAGCTTTTCATTTTTGTGGAACCTGTATTTTAATTGTGCTGAAGTTCTGCCACGATACTGTAAAAAGAATAACAAAGTTTCCTTTGCCCTGTCTCCCTGAGCAAAAAGATGAAAAAGCAGTCCATGAACTGCTTTGTTTGAGAAAGTAAAGACATTGTTGACAAAGAAAACAAGGGGATCAAACCAAATTCCTCGTCTGAATCTTCCTGAGCCCAGTTTTGCAGTATCCTTTCACCTACCAGGCCCATTCATCACATGACACATCACACGACAAAGTGAGCTGCTTGCTTTGTTTGTCGGTTGGTCGGTTGATCAATCGGTCGATTGTGGATACATGAATGAATACATCTGAAAATCTCCCCATGTGAATTCTGTGTAGGTGGCAACATTTAAGCGACAAGATGCAGGGACTGCTAGGCAAGATATTGCCCAAAAACAGCATGTGAGTACCCCTCCCTCATCTACAAACAAGACTAAGGAACAACAATAAGACATGGTTTACCTTAATGGGTGTTCATTAATGCATGTTGGTTTTTCTGAAGCTTTAGTAACACGTTTGTACTTCACATGACATTTTATTTTATAGTTTGTGGCTTTTTTTACATGATTTTTACAGTTCAGGGCTTGGTATTTATTTGTATTATTCGCTAAATGTAGGGAAGACAATCTTTCAAGCAGAAGTGGCAATTCCTTTGACAGTTTGAGAAAAGACCTTTTTCAGATGTTGGTCTTTGAACACAAACATCAATTATTCAGGTAATCCTGAGTGCGCCCTGATAGATTTATTTATAACAAATCCTCAAAAACCACTGTCACATCCAGTTTTACACCAGAAGAAACATTCAATGTTTTGCAAGTATAAACTATTGCTGTTTGAACAAGTTGAGAGAATAGATAGGTGGTTGGGATATATCCAACTATGCCAGTATTCAAGGAATAATCGCTTCTGCTGTATTTACTAACTGTGGCAATGCATTTTCATGATTTGGCAGTTTTGTGAATGAATGACACCAGAGTTCAAAGAAACCAAACCATTTAGTCTGGTGCCTCTTGTCCTGAAACTGTGTGGCATTTGACACCCTGAATCCTCCTTGTTTATCGGTTGGCATTCATATGCATCTGTGTGTAACAGCTTGCACTGATTATGTTTTTGACTTTTTACATGTAGGTGAAAGGATACATGTATGTGGACTGTGGTTATATTTAGTTTTTGATTTATCAATTTTTTTTCCGAGTCCCCCTTGGTCGATTTCATATGTTGGTTGACATCAACTGGTTGATATCAACACCTGTTGTCCATTTCTGTTCTGTTTAACACTCACAACCAGTGTTTTATTTCCATTTTGCAGTTCTGTTCCAAAGTTCTTGTTAAATAGATTTATTTGTTCGACTTTTGACTATTTCTTTTTCCACTTGTTTGCATTGCTGAATGACTCCTCTTTTCCTTTTTTCCTCTTGATAAAAGGTGGTGGTTTGCTTAACTTGATTTTCTGTTGATTTTTTTTTCTTGTTGATTTCCATCATTTAAAATGTAGAGCCAGATCAGGACTTGAATATTTCCTTGGTGACTTTTACTTTACTGGACAGTTTTGAACAGTTGTTTATCATCTTTTGTTTATTTTTAAAACTCAGTCTGACAGTTAACAAAACATGTAAAGCTTATTTTTCCTGACACCTACAGTAAAAAAGTAAACAAACAAAATTTCAGCAGAAGATAATTTCAGTTAACGGGTTTCCGATCAGTTTCACTTGGGATTCTTTTAAAAGCCAAGGTAGAGTATAAATGGGGCAAATTACTGACACCCACACAAATTTGGTACTACCTGCATCTTGGGTACTTGATGTAAAATGGATGTGGAAGGCTGCTTTCCGCTTAGCTGGTGCTGATTCCTGTGGCTGTTGGACTTTGTTCTTCCAGGTATTCACCCATGACAATGGCCCAGCAGCATTCTTGCAATGACATGCTCAACACCATGAACCTCCAAGCCATGACCAATAATGGCAACGGCTGGTGCCTGTTTGTCTACAATCTCCCTGCCGAGAGCGAGGAGTCCCTGCTCTGGCAGCTCTTTGGCCCATTTGGGGCGGTCAACAATGTCAAGGTGGTCCGCGACTTCAACACCAACAAGTGCAAAGGCTTTGGCTTTGTCACCATGCCCAAGTATGAGGATGCGCACCGTGCTATCGAGGCACTGAATGGGTACTGTCTGGGAGCGCGCACTCTTCAGGTGTCTTTCAAAAAGGCAAAGAATGAGTAGACAGGCATCTTGCAGTCACCAAGGTCCTGCTGTGGATTAACGGGGGAACAAATCTGAGAAAGTCACAAACAGATCGAGAACAAATCTCATCCCCCAAATAAGGGTAAAACAAGAAAAAAAAAACAAAACAAAATCAGTAAACAAAAAGTGATACTGTCAATGAAGGTTTCTGAAAGAGCATGACAATGGCTAGATCGAGTTTTGTCCTAGGAAAGTTTTTAAATTGGAAAGAGTGATTATCTAAAAGGAATTTGTATTAGCCCGGTTGTTATTTTGTTGTGGGCCAAACGCTTTGAATTTTGTTTTAAAAAGGTTGAGTCTTAATTGGTTAAAACCAATTTTTCTTATAGGAAAAAAAGATGAAACTATTTGAAATTTAATCATTTAACAACTTTTCAATTTCTGAAAAAAATCATTTGAACATGTTTACCGCCTGACTTTTCAGATTTAATCAAGTATTAAATTTTTTGATCTTTTTAAGTTCATGCCAATCTAAGTAGTTAAAATGTATGCATGCATACAGTTATTAATTTAGCTCTTCGTATAAAGAATTGTGTTGATTGTATGGAATTTAATTGCAGAAATATAGAAAAACTATATTGAAAAGTTAGTTCTATCAATTTATTAGATATTGATTGACATGATTTTTAAGTATTAACTTTATTGGCTTTTGTGTTTTGTGTTTATGTTGTAGTTTATCATGTAGAGTTTAACTTAAAGGTGACCAAGAAAAGCAAGCAAAACCAATCCATCAACCCAAAGAGCTCACTGATGAAAAATATTAGTAGCCATGATCCGAGATTTTGTTCAGTGCTGGTTTTTGGCATGACCGGGCAGATTTGACTCTAGCTTTATGTTGAAATTCTCATTTTACGGACAAAGATGACAGTTTGAGAAGGAAAAAAAAAAACAAAACAAAACAATGTGCTGCATAACAAATGAAAACTACATGCTAGGAGGTGTATCACTGACAATTCTTGCCCATTTGACTGTGCACCACAATACCGTGCTGCTTAATTTTGTTTTGAGTTAACAATTAGCTCAGTGAAGGCTTTCCGTGCCATCTATTTTTATAGCATGTGTAATTATGACGTTTTGATGATGTGTGAAATGATTTGATCGAGTGGTGGATAAATTAAACAAGGCATGTAAATGGAGCTTACACTGAGCTAACGTGGACGTATTTCCATGGAAAAGGGGAGAGGGACTGGTTGAAGGATCAAGGGGGAGTTGTCACATGTCCACTTGGTGTACTGGCGGGAAATGGATAACATTTTAATTGCAAAACCAGGCTAATGTATTCCAAGTTGTTAAAAAGTGAAAATGGTGAAAAGATGACAAAAGAGCCAAACATTAACACACCAGTAAAAAAAAAAAGCGGGAATTATTTATTGCGGCTTATAATGTCATTGCCCAGCCTATGAATGTCTTGGGTTTTTAAATTTGCCATTTCATCCTCATAAGCTATTCCCGTCGATGCATGTACTGTATATGTATATTTCTGGTCACAAAATGTAAATAACATTAGATGTTGTGTGAATAATCGTCCGCAGTTTATTGTTAAAAAAAACAGGGTTCCTGTTTTAAAAAGAGAGAGGAAAAGAAGAAAAAAAATCAGTTGTATATTCCTCCCACAGTGGCTGCCAAAGAAAACAGTAAAGACAAAAACCGAATTCACTTGCAAAGAACATTCTTTGGTAGCTGCGTGAAGGGACTTTATTTTTCGACTGGCTGAACATGCTAGCTTCAGCGTGTGATTGGTTTTTGTTCCGTTGGATAGTTTTGTGACTTTGGTTGAGTTTGTGGACATTGTTTCCATCAGTTTCTTTCGCTTTATACAAAAAAAAAATAGCATTTGCGTACTGTGTCGTTTGGAATCTGCTGCTAATAGTGGTTGATAACAGGAAAAAAAAAAAAAAGAAACAAAAATACTGCAAGCAGTTCATCTGTGGCCAAAAGGTGCTACGTACTCTTCGCTATTATAGACTGTTAAACATCTAATTAAGATTCTTTGCTTTGGAGACAATCTGTGTTTAGTGACAAGTGATTTTTGTGATATTATGGAATATATTTAATCCATTATAACATTTTTGCATGAATTCTTATTGTTGCTTCTATTTTAATGCTTTTTCGCTCTATACATATTATCAAACAAGGTACCATGTAGTAGCTTTTTCCAGTTATGAATTTAAAAGATTCATGTCGGTGATTTCTGTAAATGACTTGTGGTTATTTTGGGGTTCGCCCAACAGCTAGCTAAAATGTGGTATGTTTCCAAGCTATTAACGCACCAAGCTAGAAAAAGTCAGATTTTTGTGAAATTCTTTGCCAAGGTTGTAGCAGAAAAGTAAAGCATTTGATTGAGTTGACTTGGTTCTTAAGGATCTTGCTTGAGTTGATTTGGGTTTTTTTCCTTTTGGCAAACGAGCAGCATGGGTCACGTAGAAAATGTTAAGAAGTAAAAAAAGCTCTGATTTTTCTGGAGATTGGAAAAAGCTTCTTTTTTTTCGGGGTTGGCATTTGGCTGGGTGGTGTTATATATCATTTCTTGTGGGAGTGCTTCGGGTTTACATTGCACAGATGAAGACCAAAGACTTACTAATAGCGGAGGTGATGTGAGTTGCTATGTAAAGCATTAATGTAAGCCTTGTGCCTGTAATGATTTTGGGCCTCCAAGACTTCCCTGTAGATATCTCGGATGAGATGGTCTTATAGTAGATATCGATGAGCTTAGTGGGTTTGACATCAAATGTCGCCAAACAACAGCAAAACGTTCAACTGTGTCTTTTCCTGTGAATGCTGGGTAAGGTCAGGCCGGATGCCGTTTGGCTGTTTGGTATGTGAATTGGTTGAGTTCTATTCCAGATATCCTTTTTTTACCCAGTTCAGAACATCGTACTCCATGAAGATTTTGCAGCAAACGCCAATTCTTCCTACCTGACCTTACCCACTGGGCCCAATCGTGGAAACAAAACAAAAAGTGTGCTAAATATCTTCCAAAAAGATTTAAAACAAAGTTTCTATAACTCTTTATAAGTAAACCTGTGACAGAAAAGGGCCAAGCCATATACAAGTATACAAGAAATCACTGTTCTTGAATTAATGTAAAACGTATGTATTAAAAAAAGACCTGATCCTAGCCTCTTCTTTGAACAGGTACAACCCTTAACACAGATCAGAATTCTATGATATGTGGGCTCTGTTTTACAGCCGCAGACTCTGTATGCAGAAAATGTGAATAAGACTATTGGATCCTAAGTGCCCAGATATTGTAGAATGTAAACTATTTTCTATATACCGTTCTTTCTATACCAAGGGTAGGAATAAATGGTACTTACTACTGAACTTACTCCATGAAATTATGGAAGGAAAAAAAATGCAGCTTTATTGAACATTAAGACTTCAGGTCTATAATATGCACAAGTATTTTGTACAGAGTTGTACATAACAGAGTAAGGATTTGTACTGTACAAAAAAGAAAGGGTTCAAAGTAGATAGATACACAAAGGGGAATGCCAGCTTGCTGGTTCTTCCAAGAAATGAGAGAGGAACGGGTTCAACTCCACCAAAAAAGAGTAGTTTCTTACCAAAAACGAAATCCTAAAGCTTGTCCAAACTTGATACAACTAAGATAAAATCTTTGGCATTAACAAGGCGCTGTGCACGGTCCAACTTGCAGAAAAAAAGAAAACAATTTCAATCATATCAAGCAAAGATTCTGTCTTGGGAGTTAAGGGTGAGCTCGAGAGATGTGCAATCAAAACACCAAACAAAGAATAAAAAGACCAACGATTTTTGCTGCTTTACACACAAAAAAGTAAACAGAAGAGGAGGAGTCTATGCAAGCATTTCATCTCATTCAAATGTAATAAATATATCCGCTTTATAGCTGGCAGCCATTTAAGAAAAAAAAAGCTGAAAAAAAATTCAGAGATTCAGAAAAGGGAGTTGCAGCCTTCCCGAGTAGGTCCCTGTGTAGTGTGCTTTCGCTTGTGTTAAGGTTCTTGGAGTACTAGCCAAGCCAGACTCCATGGACTGGTAGAGTATCCTCTAGGTACACTTGTCTTTGTTGTGTCTTTGTGTCCTTCCTTCAAAATCCATTGAAAACAAAAATGTTAAAAAAAAATTCTTCCAGCTTTTTCAGCAGATTTCTATATTTTGACTTCATCGGTTTCCTGTGTAGTGGAGGATAATTAAAGGAAAAGAAACGACTGGAGAATTTTTAAGGATTGCACTAAAATGTGATAATGGGTGTCTGTCAGTTGGAATCGGAGCACTTGTTACATTTGGGATAAGTAGACACAAACTACACACTACAGGCACTACCATGCTTTTACCCCATGCCCAGCCGGAATCGCACCACTTGTTGCAAAGAAAAAAATGGCAGGAGAGTTTTTATATATACTCAAAAACTGAGAGAAAAAGCTTAAAGTAACTCCCTGCTGATGGTTTTGAAGAGCTCCAAACAAACATTTTTCAAAGCACTTGTTTGCGTTGTTAAGAAGGGAAAGGGGAAAAAAAGCATTTTGGGAATCGGCATGGGAAAGTGACCCTTAAAGAAAGACACCAAAATGCGAAAAAAAAAAGTCAGTGTGATTAAAAAATAAAAAAGCATAACATGTTGGCTCGGGAGGATACAAAGAATTTTGCTCTTTGCTTAAACATTATAATTGTTATTGCTATAAATTTGTACTTTTTACATGTTGTTGAAATAAAAATGCCAAAAAAAAGTGGTAGTTTCTTCACATGCCCATGTGCTTTCTTTCTGTTGTCCTGTGTCATATTGTGAACTTGTTCCAAATTGCATGAACTTGTTGTTTTCAGTCAGCACACTGATACCCTGTTATTTTGTTGTTTTTTCTAATCTTTTTTGCGGCTTGTTTTGTTCTGACCTGACTTGTGTTCAAATGATTATTTCATTGTGACAATCTATGAATATTGAGGTGTTATGACCATAATTTGCTGAATGATGGAATGAAAAAAAGAACTGGTTTGTTTTGTTTCAGGTGAACAGTTTTTTCCATGGTTGTGCCTGTTTTCACATCAGCAATGTAGCTTTCCGTTTTTATTAGAACTCTGCTGGGCATGCCGTCAAGCAAGCAAGCAACATTGTACAATCATGATTCTTCTGTGCATTGTCGCCTACATTTGTTACTTTGTACAAAACAAAACATTTTACTTTTTGTTCCTTTAGTTTCTGTTTGATATATATATTTTTTCTGTTTCATTTGGTTGTTTTCGCATGAGTTCTTTCCTGATGTTGTAGGAGAATTGTTTTTAGTTTTGTTTGTTTCATTACTTTCTCATTGATGGGGCGTTTGTTTCAAGTACCCCCAAAATATTGCAGAAAACTGAATAGAAATGAAACAACTGTTGTCTGGGGCAAATTCTGTCAAGCACAGGAATGAACTAAGCACATGCAGAAAATGCTCACTTACTGGTCGGTTCTTGTCTCCAAATTCTACTGAGCACATCAGTTGGCCGAGTCTTCCACTCTTTGAAAGTGTGGCCATGTCCAAATCAAATGGCTGCAGCTGGGAGTAACACATCCCTTTATTGGACATGGCTGCAGCCGCTAGCTGGTGGCTTCTATAGACCTACATTTGATGCAAACTATGGGACAGAGAACCCCCCCCCCAACTTTGTGTTGGTCATTGTTATACTAGTATCTCGGGAATTCTTTTCAAAAATCTAAGGGGGATATGTTAAGTAACAATAGGCTGGAGTATGTATAGGGATTGGACTTGTTGGGGGGTAGCCCTCTGTCCCATTCATGCCTGGTCTACAGACCTGTATCATGGGGCAGCCATCTTGCTTTTTTACCATTAAAACCGATGTTACCAAAATGAAGCTGGAAGGGTCAATAGTTGGTTCCCTTTTATCTGTATGTGAAGTTGTATTACTATAGCCAATGGGTCTACAGGGGACAAGACAAATATGTCAGCATCAGGGGCATGCTATAAATTTGGGGCCCAATGGATGACCTTTTGCCACCCCTGACATGTATACTTTGGCAAAGGACATATCACTAAAATTGATTTAAAACTATTTCCATCTGTTTGGCAGGTAATTTTCAGTACTTATTCAATATGTGGAATTAAGAAATTAGTTCTAAACATTAAAAAGTCGTGCATACATCAGGTGTAACAGGGACAGGAAAATAATTGGACCCCAAGTTAATAGAATGACCCATCGTGCTATTTCAAGCCACAGCCAAAACATTCAGAACAATGGATTTCTAGTTCACTTTAAGCAGAGACTTCAATTTTTTATTGGGGCAGGGGGATGAATAAGCTTAATTATTGAGGATGAGATGCGCCAGGACTCTGCATACTCCATGCATAAAGAATGTACACATGCTTGTGTCAACATCACTGTGCAAATTTCAACAAGGCCGTCTGGCCATAGGTAATTCACATAGGCTCTATTTGATTTGAGTTTGTCATATGTCTGAGTAATCTTCATCTGCATCATCGTTAATGTTGCCAGCACTGTGACTTCTGGCGTGATCCCAAACCATCTTGTATATGTGTGTGGTACTTACGTGTAGGTTCAGACTGTTGCATCAGGATCGGCACTGACAAGAACTTAAGTGAGAGACTGTAAGCAGGGCAGCTTTGGGAGCCCAGAGCACCAGTAGGATCTTACACGTTCAAATGGTACTTCGTTATTGTGTTACTGGGGCTTACTCTTGACAGCCCCTATGTGGTTTCTATTCTGTAGAATTTGTTACCAGTTTAGATTAAGAACTTCAAACAAACGAACAAACAAACAAACAAAAGATGCTTGGTGTGTTGAGATGTGTGTTGTTGAAAATATATGCAGTTGAACTTTTAGTTGAAACTCTGTGAACATGCGTTGGCTCAAAACTATAAAGGTAACTACTTGCTTTGCAAAGTAAAGTACCCACATTATCCCTTTTATGTATTTGATCTGCATGAACAGAGGTGGGATGTTATTCTTCCCTCCCATGAGCAATAGAATAATTCTGGCCACCAGCGAGACTGAGATCGCCGCTTCGCAAGAAATGGATGACAAACCAGATGCGAAAACCAGTTCCTGTGGCGCACTCGTGTTAAAGCATGAATCAGTTGATTAAAGACTTTTATTAACCTAGATTCACACGTGCTTAGGCCCCTTCTCCATCCCCCCCACCCATTAACTCAGATCGGATAAACTCTTCAGGGTAATTTATATCATTGCTGAAATGATTCTTGATCTCTTACATCCTCTGGAAAGTAAAATTTTCTTTTCAGGGTAGAAAGGGAAAATCCTTTGATGATTGAGTGCATGGACATGTCTTTATGTGTGAGAGCATCCAATTGCAATTACATACGAAACTGCATTTGGTGTACTGAAACTCACCTCACTGGGGTGTGAACGCCAAAAAAAAAATTAAATGGAGCCGCCGTCCAACAGCCAGGCATAACAGCCGTACCCTGTCATCTGGGAGGCACGAGTATCCAATTTCCCAGAAATTTCTGCACTTGATTTTGCTCTTGAGCGGGTATTGTTCACAAGGCATGACCCTGGACTCTTCTCCATGCTCACCAGTACATTACAGAGGAGCTGCGGCTATGCCAAATTCCTCAATTAAAACTTTGATAATCGACTTCTGTCAAAGTACAGGAAGGCAGAACACTTAAGAAATTAATTTTAAAAAAGATAAAATATAAAACAGTCAATTTTGCAGAGACAGTGAACAAATTTTTAAGTCTTACATGTACTTTCCAAAAATACAAATTATCCAAAATGTACTACAATGGGTGTTCTTCTTGGCTAGCTCAAAAAAAAAAGTCACCTGTCCAGTATCTTTTTGGTCGTTAGCAGTAGAGCTCTTCTTAAACCTGTGATTACATTCTGTGCAATTGGAGGTGTCTGAACTGCAGTCGCTGTGTAGCAGCTACCGGTAATGATGCACATTCCTCACAAACAAGGAATTTAGCAAACTTGCCAATGAAAAGAATTACAAACCGAGATTTCCAAGCCGAATGTAGACAGTATCCTTGGTTGGTCAGCTTAGGAAGCAGTAGGGAAACTAGGATACACCCCTTAATTTAATTACATGTAGATTAATTGTGTACTGACCTGCCCAATTCCTCCCCCCCCCAGCTTTCATATGCTGTTGACTTCACAAAAATCCCGGCATTTACAAGCATGCCTTCCCACTTCCATTTTCATCATTAGACTTGCACTGCTTGTTGCATTTGTAGTTAGACAAGATGTGAATGTATGAACTATATTCAGCACAGTCTACAAAGGCCTTTGTGAAATTTCTAATCTAATCCAATCAATTACATAAATGCTTTGGAAATTATGAAATTCCCCCTTCCTTAAACAGTGCTCTCACTGGCCTGCTCAGTTAATACTTTTCTTTGCATCTGTGAACTTTTTTTTTGGGGGGGGGTTTCCTAAGCTTGTCTGATTTCTCTGAGGATTTGTAAATGGGCGCCGTTCTCGCCAAATTGTGAATTGCAGATCACAAGCGTCAATGCCTTGGCAGATCTGCTGGAATAAGGCAATTTTCAGTTTCCTTGTGTGAAAATTCCCACTTGTTTGCAGCAGGTGACAACACACTGCCCAAATCTAATAAGCAAAACAAAGGTTTCCAGTAAGCTTCATTTCAGTGAGAATTAGCTGACAGGCGCTATACATCCATGCGTAGCTGAAGCCTAGGGTTGTAATGTAATTTTCATTTCTTTGGTTTTTATTGTTGGGCTAGCGTTGAGGGGTTGATGTTGTCTGTGAATTGTGGTCAGAGAAAGCTATAATTGAGTTTCCTCCGTGCAACAAGTCTGAATGAAAAGCTGCTGGCATCTAGTGGCTTTCTGCTTAAACCACACAATTACTTTGATCAAAAACAGTATGTGATACAATTATCAGTGGCATATAAAAGCTACTTTTTTGTCTAAAATCTTTCCTGCCAAAGGTCTCACTGTATGACCATGGTAACATTTAGCAATATAAACACCTGTTCAGAGTTAATAGTACAATTTTACAATTTTTTTTCGGATTTATAATCTCTCCAAATGTCAAACCATGTCACACTCCCAGAAAACATGAAAAAGGAATAATTCATTTTCTGGGGACCAGTCAGAAAAACCTGAGAGAACTGTTGGAGTCCACAATAATGCATTAACTATCACTTGAAAACCTGTGAACTGCTTTTCCTAAGTAACATTATTCTGTCAACTCCTAAGAATGTAGCACTGAAGCAGCCCCTGATGAAGCAATTATTGTTATGATAGCTATAGATAATCCCCCCACTGTACATTAAAATCTGAATAAGATGGTTTTTAACTGATGGAACTGTGGAGTTTTTAGAAAAAATGGCGGGCGATTTCCACCCATGTTTGGCAGCAGTGTCAAACCTCCCCGATGCTGTCCCCAGTTCTGATGACTATCCCCCTTGCCCTCTATAATGAGCCGTGTCCTGTCCGCAGTCAACCTACTCCAGACACTTCCTGTCTGCGGCAGTGCTGATAGGCGGAGGCCTAAATCGAATCACTGAAGAGGAGGCACTGAAGACTGTCAACAGGAAGTACGTAGGGGGAGAGAGAGGGGGGGAGTTTAGAATACAAGTTAGGAAACTCAAAACTAGTCTATTTCTACTTGCTCTGACAAGACTTGAACTTATCCAAAGATATGGCGGAAATAGACTGACTTATTAGGAGGGTGGAAAGAAGCTGAAGGAATTTATGTTTCAACCCTGCAAAGATGACGAGTTTAAAGTATGAGTAGAGGGGGGTTCAGATCTTGTAAGTGTATCAATTTCTTGTATGTGCCGTATAATACTTACAAAAGATAGAATGCTCCCACTTTTGTACTTAACCCCTTTGAACAAAATCTAAAACTTGACAAAGTGATTATTTTGCAACTGCTTTTGCTGGAGATACATGTACCAGTTCATTTAATTTTTTTATTGGGTGTGAGTGAAATTAAGTAGCATTCTCTCTTAAAAAAGAAAATGTGGTGTTGACCTTGCATTCTAATATACCAGCAATCGCTGCATAAAATCATTCACTTGTATTGGATGCAAAAACAAGACGGTAGAGATAATTTTGGAACTGGTTTGGCACTACATACAGTGTATATCAGCAAAACTTGACTGTCTACTAATCAGTCACCAAACACTGCTGAAACCTTGTCAAAGTTTTAATCATTTCTTGAATAATTTGAGTTTGTGGTCAGGCATATGTATGTATTTTTTGCCATTAAGTCAGTTCTAGGGGCATTGCTTAGGATGTAAGTTCGAAACTCATTCTTCATTTTAATGTTGTGCTTTCAGAGGTAATTTGACTCCTTACATGTATGTGAGACACATGGTCCCCAACAGTCATGGAAAAAATATCCTGGAATGTCATGGAAAATTTGGGAAAAATAGGAGGTCCTGGAATCTTCTTGTCAGAGGAAACAAGTTGTAGAAAAGACATGGAAATCACAATCATTCAGAAGCCATGTTTAATGGACCACTTTTGATGTGATAAAAGAATAATCTACAGACTATCCTTGTCAGTCTATAGTGAGGGCTATGGCAGTGGTCCAGTCTACAAGCTATCCTTGTCGGTCTATAGTGAGGGCTATGGCAGTGGTCCAGTCTACAAGCTATCCTTGTCAGTCTATAGTGAGGGCAATGGCAGTGCTCCAGTCTACAAGCTATCCTTGTCAGTCTATAGTGAGGGCTATGGCAGTGGTCCAGTCTACAAGCTATCCTTGTCAGTCTATAGTGAGGGCTATGGCAGTGCTCCAGTCTACAGACTATCCTTGTCAATCTACAGTGAGGGCTATGGCAGTGCTCCAGTGCATAATATCAAACAACACATGACATTAAATGTCATGGAAATTTCATATTCTAGTCCTGAAAAGTCCTGGAATTTGGTTTGAAATAGCTTAGCACTCTCAAACACAATTCAACCAGAAAAACCTTTTGCAATAAAGAAGAGAAAGTTCTTGCATAAGCAATGCATAATTAATTTTTGAGTTTATGATTGCAATCAAACATGACTTAACTCTAATGTTATTCTTCTATTTATTGTTTGGTTTGTTGGGTTGTCCTTGTTTCAGATAATTACACCTGTAAATCATTTCAGAAATGGGGAGTCAGGTTTTCGCAGTGTAAGGGAGTCAGGTTGGTGCAGTGTTTCTTTCCTTGCGTTCCACCTCTGGGGGGCTGGGTTTGAATCCGGCTCAGTCCACATGTGGATTGGGTTTTCAGCCCCTACCTGAGTCTGTGGGTTTTCCCCGAAACGTGTCTGGGTTTTCTTCCCACCTCTAAAACTAAACATTTCTTCGTTGTCTTATTCACTCATTATCATCCTGTAATTGGCGCTAAATGTGCTGTTGGATGATCAGAAAATGAAATAAATAAAATAAAATATCCAGTCTGACTTAGAACAAACTTTTGAACTGATGTGCCAGGAGAAACAGACACCTTCCATTTCCCCCCAAAAGGTTAGTGCAAACTAGTGACAGTAATACCAGACAACTTGCTGGTTTTACATTCTAGACGCTAAGCACAGACATACCTGTTCTTGTGGATGTTCTCCCCTTGTCAGATCCAAAATAGATTTGGTGGGTGGGCAGGGCAGACTGTCCAACTTAACTGTTACTGATTGTTGAGCCGACCCAGGAGTTGACATTTTCTTCCCTTTGTCTTGAGGGGGTGGTGTCTATATAGTAATTCTGGTATTTGGCATTCAGTTATTTATCAGTCTTATAGTCAGTGTTTTGATCCTACTGCAACAATTTTGAATGCATTTGAAGACAACTCTCTTGATGTGGATGTACATGGATGTACATGTATCACTTGGTTCCTATTACGAGTCACCCTAAAATTGTTAGCGCTAGAACTCGGATAAATTATTACGCATAATACCGTGACGGTCATGTTCGAGAGCTTTGTTGTAGTATAGGATGCTGACGCAGCATAAGCCTATGCCGACAATCTTGTAGAAATTTCTCATTCAGCCGAGGCCCAAATCAAGACAGACACAAAGCTGACATTGTTTCATGTCAAGTGTCGCATGACCTGCTGGAATTCCTTTGTGACGAGCCCGGCTGCATCATCACTTTGGCCCTGAGCCAAATTATAAGAAACATGAGTCACCCTGCCGCGGCGCAGTGGAGATTCGAAATTGTGCGGCGCCATCAATTCATTTATTGCCAATGTCGGTCATTCATGTTCTGAAGCAAATTGAAGAACCCAGCAGGCCACAGTATATTTGTTGATAAACATTGCTTTTAAAAATGTCGGCCAGTGGCTGTGCGGTTTCAATTACTGAGGGATTCAGACAGGGTAGGTTGTTTTTAAATACAATTCTCTGATCAGACATTAGCCCTTAATCAAATTAACCCCCTTTTTTTAAACATGCCAAATTACCAGTGCAGTGTCATCATAGATCAATTTGGTGTTCCGCCTTCCATTTTCCAGCATAGTGACTCAGTTCAACACCCATCACATTAAAATGAGTGCATGCGAGACTGTGTCTGACCTTAATACGGGGGATGTTTTGCTGGCTATTGCTTATTCAGCTCCCCCCCCCCCAAAAAAGACCGAACTTCAAATCTTGACCAAGAAGGGCATCATGCAGAATTATTAGTCCCTCATGTCATGGCTCTGAATATGAGCTTGCATATTTGCATTCACTGGTCTCACAGTGATGTATTCAGCTCTCCTATCATTACGTCTTTGGTTCAAAACCTTCTCGGTTTGATCTTCGTATATTTCATTTCCAGTCTTTGGTCTGACTCTCCTGGGGACAAGATGGCTTTGAGCTAGTTCCTGAACTTTCACTATTGCGTCAGGGGTTCAACTCCCACTTGGGTTGACATTATCGTCACTGGTGAAGCTTGCAAGAGAGAGGCTTTTGCATTCGATGACCCCTGCTCAATTCTATTACCAGTTGAATTGGGTATTTTCTCATGGTCCGTCCATGCTATGTGCCAAACTGTTGTAGAAACTCCTGTGTTTTGGGTTTGAACCATCCACAATGATGACTGGTTCACACTGTGCTTGCTGAAAGCTACATGTACATTAGCAAGGGATTTTTCCTTCCAATATGGAAAATATGGACATTTCCTTGCACAGCGATGTATTCAATCTTGACAGAGTTGAAATCCCATTCCAATGAACAAAAACCTCTTCAGTTTTTGGCCGACATTGTATGTTGATGTCAAGATGACACTCTGGTACATATGTAAATGGAGTGTTGCTTTCCTTTTTGCCACTGACCTGGGATTGAGTCCCAACAAGGCTGATTCAGAGATTCATTTCTTGGGTCCTGGGCCTCGTGTGCGGTTGTCTCCCCTTCTGTGGTGGCCTGCATTCACAATTTCACATTCGTCTGTTTTGCTATTGGTTCCAGTCCCTACTTGAGCAGTTGGATCTCACACTCTCTCTTTCTCCCTCTGACCAGACTTACACCTCTGAAACTGTCCTTCGCCGGTGAAACTGACCAGTGTAAATCATCTCTCCATCTGAAGATACATCAATTGAGTGTATCAGTGTGGATGAACTGACTGTGAACTTATAATAATAGAAACCAATTATTCAATCAGTGTCTATTGTGACTGCTGTGACCGAAAAAAGGGGGGAGAGACTGAAAGTAACTACATGGTAATAGATCCCTTCCAATGATAAATCCCTACAGCTGCAGTAAGGAATAACACAGCCGGCATACTGGCACAGCATCAAGATGCAATTATATCGGCAATCTACATTGACTCAGCTTTTCAAATTCTAGCTGGTCTGTTGACAGATAGGGAAAAAAATGGCCAAATTTTCCATTCCTCCTTGCAAAAATTTCTTCAGAGTTTACTCATTGAAATTGCTGTGTAACCAAATGAAAGGGAGGTTGCAAACGGACAAAATTGGTATCTAATGTATTTTTGTCGTAAATTTTATTTTCTCACAAGGAAACAGAAATAATAAGTATGTTGCTATAGGTGGCACCCCACAGGTACTTGGATAGCTAGATTTTGGGAAAACAACATCCCAAGATGCACTTTAAACTATATTCATGCCAGGAAGCATTAAAAATGACATTAAATGTCAAGCTGGTACATACATGTAGCCTGGAACAGCTGTACAATATTAATTTTTAACACAAAACCAACATGCAAAGATTGGAGATATTGTAAAAAGGAACTACATTTAAGTCAATAGGGCTTTTTTTGAGTACCATTTAAAACAGTATCATGAAGCACAACCTAATTTTCTATATGAGGTACCCATGCAACCAGATTCCTGTTGTACAGTGTATAGGTATTTTTATCTAGTCGCATGATTAATAACTTTTTTCATGGGGTGTTAAAAAAAATGCTGTTGATGTCCCAAATAAGAAGTAACAAATTATGGGAAAATACATTCTGAGAAGTTGTGACTCTGAAAGCTTAAGTGACTCTGGGATGTACTTGGTATGAATGAAATGTTTCCATGACATTTTGTTCACTCACATGCATAAATCTCCTTTGTTTTCAAGTTTGCTTTGTAGCCAACCCTGATATCCCTACACATGTGCAACTTATAAATAGCCAGCCATACCTGGATATAATAGTTTGCAAAAGTCAGCTCAGCTTTTTCTTCTTGGCTTCAGTTCAGTTGCATGAGTGTTGTACTTACCCTTCTTTCTGTTGTGTTTGTTGAAATTGTTTTGTTATCTTGTTTACAACAATATACAAGGATTCTTATATTGTCGAAAGGAAAGTCCTCCCCAAGTATCATACTCCTCACAAGATTATAAAGTATTTTGGTGACTGTAATCTTCAGATAAGGATCGCATTTACATGTAGACAATAACTAAGCTTCTAGGGATTATCTTTTTCTTGAACAAACAAAAGCCATACTTTCGAGACACAAAGCCCCTCCAAAATGTTCAGAGGCGTGACATTTTTGTCTCACTTCCAACTACAACGACCGCAAATTCTATCAAGTTTCTTTGCTGATCAAGAGAAGAAATCCTCATGATCATGCCTTCCAGTAATTTCCAGTTTTATTGCTCATACACGACGCAGCCGCCCACATAAAACACAGATGAATAAGTCGCTCCAGGTAGAAGCTAGTTTCTCAGACAATAATGCGATTGAGCTTTCTTTTTTCTTTTTGGTGGGAGGTGGATTGTCCAAGGTGTTTACAGACAGATGACGCAGTTGAGGAATATGCCATGCATGGCAGCATGCAGTGAATACAATACAACCCTTTCATTCTTGACAGTACCTCTTTCAATCCGGCTCAATATCACCACAGATCTTTGGGGGAAATCAGGTAATTTGACAAATATTGAAAATGTGGGGCTACGTGTTTGAGACATGATAACTTATCAGTATTTATGGAAACATGTTTTGAAGAAAACTTTCAGATGTTTGCAGGTAGTAATAGTAAATTCCCAAGTCAATTCATGAGAGGTGAATTAATCAAACAAGCACACACTGGAAACGATTTCTTGTAATTTTGAAAGAAAACCAATTCTTTGAAAAAAAAAAAGTCTCGGAAAATCCCATCAAGTTGTCATGAAGAGCCCCACATATTCAAAATAAGACTTAAAGCTGACAGGAACTAAATGCACACATTGTTTCTGGACGGATTCACTCCAGGATGATGAGGTAAGTGCTGCAGTGTTGATGCCAAACCTTCCTCTGCTCACACAGGAAGTGGTTTGGTATTTGATGCATACTTGAAGGTCCACCTGTCCTGTCTATTCTTCAATGTTTTGGCCACTCCTTTTCAGTTAATTTGGATACCATTATACTATGTGACAGCAGGTTGCAAACTGAGGAACCCTCTGTCCTTATATTCCCTGTTCCATGGCCTTGGTGTATGCATGAGCGAAAACACAGAAGTAGCTGCATATAAAAATCAGCAAAACTTTGCACGACCCAATCTGTCTTGCATTGATATATTATCGTCACACCCTAAAAAGGTCATTTACATGTACAAAAACAAGCTGGAAACCAAACTAAGAAATATCTTATGCACATTAATAAGACCAGTGTTGACACTGACTACCCCCCCACACACACACACACCAAAGTGTGTATTTGCCTGCAACTGGGGACCCCCTATTGTTCCTCTTTTGTTCACACTTTAACTTTTTCGAAAGACCCCCCATATGTTTTGTACACGTTTTCCAACCGTGGACTCTTCGTCAACCATGGACCCTATTGTCCCCTGTTGTTATAGGTCCACGATTGAAGGCGTTTACACACTCACCCACACACCCAGCTTTTTGGGTCTGTTCCAATTTCTTTCCTTCCAAAAGTACGTAAAAAGCCCCCAAATGTAGCCCCACCACTCTAAAAGGCCATAAGAGGTTACATGAAAAAAATCACAAATTTCTTCCTTCCCCTGCCCCCCCCCAAAATTGGACTCCACAATTTGGTTCTTGATCTGCTCCGGTACACACATTTTCATAAGGAAGGTTAACTAACCAAATCACATGTATTGCACAAAGGCACCTTCGGCAATTGTTTTAATCAGAAGAAATTTCAAAGACAAAACAAACTTTGCTGGACTGACGTCAGTTCTTTTGCTCTCACATGTCACAATATGGGCACATTTCCACGATCTTGACTGAAATTTCAAAATTTCATCTGACAGTCCTGAATAGCGAGCCTCAGTGGGAGAGGGAATTCCAACCAGAAGTCTCACTGTTATTTCCCTTGCCAGTGAATCCAAAGATGAAATTTGGTTGTGATGACATGTGGAGCCAAGATCCTGATCTGGGGAAATTTAAAAAAAAAAAAAAAGAACTGTTAGATGAGCTGCGTTACATGGATGCATTACAAACCTGTTGTCATCCTGAATTTAAAAAAAAATTCTGTTGAAGAAACCAAAATTATTGATAAAATATGTGAGAGTTTTTGTACTCTTTACTACTACAAAATTGATAAGGACAGTGACGTAATAAAATTATTCATGTAATATCAGGAGAAACATGTTTTATCCGAAGGACAAAGTGTTTTACATAAATAATGTAATCTGTGTTGTGTTCTGAAATCATGCACTTGTGAATTTCATGCAGGATTTGTATTCATTGCACAGTGACTTGGGACACTCTGAAATGTGAGTCAAATATGCGTGACCTGAATGTGAAAGGAACGGGCAGGATTCAAGAGTCTCTTTTCAATTCTGGGATTAAAAGAGAAATTCGTCATTTCTCCATGTTTCAATAGAGTTCTTCCATTTTCATGAACTGTAAGTTAGCTTGTTTGCCAAAGGAGTCTTGCATGAATGTGTGCCAAATACAAATATGACCCCCATTGTGAGACATGACCAGGTCACACTCATCACATCACTAAAAAACGGTTGAAATGCTGAGATGAACAAAAATATTGTTCTTTAGTCCTCCCGCATATGCCGTCCAGACATGAAGACCCATGATATGTTACAGACACCACAGTAAGCACACAATCTCAATTTTCGGGCCCCACAACCAAAAGCTAATTTTCCTGCCACTGAGTGCGGCTGGGGAGAAGCCGGTGTGGATTTTCCCGCCTCTCAAGAAAAGACAGGGTGTGCTGGTGCAGCCATGTCAATTACCGGGCTGAAATCCGACCCTAACGGCACCGCGTTTCACACCCCGACTGTGGGGGTGTGTGTTACACAGACCCAGTGCTAACCCTGCATGCCATTATGTCCGAAGTGACAACAAAAAGAGACAAGCTGTGTAGCAAAGGCACCCATTCAATTTAAATTTCTAAAGAATATTGTGTTGGACATGGTGCCGGCTGAAACGGGCATTGTCCGCACAAAGACCACTAGACATGGCGTTTTATGTATAAACTGGATTGCAATATATCTCGTACACTGTAGTTCCCAAGTGACGTTTGGAATGTTAGTCAACGGAAGTTTAATGGGAGAGGCAATTTTACTTTCATGTTGAATGAAGAGGATTACTATCATTTCAACATCTCTTTGACTCGACAGAGTATCAGAACAGGTTTCCTGTCACTTTGTGGATTTCACAATCGCAAGCCACAAACAACTGTTTAAATATGCCACCAGAAAGGCTGTGTATTTGTGATTTTGCAGCATTAAGTCATCTAATCTACATTCAAACGGGGATGTTATTAAAATGTAATATTTATATTTCTAAAATCATATAATATTTCACAAATTTCTCATTTCATAATCATGCTCCACAGTGCACCCATACAGAAAATTACCAGTACGAGCACTTTGTCTATTTATTGATAGACATTAGTTTTTTGTTTTCATGAAACAAAGTTTTGGCTGGCTTTGTTTTAATTTTCAAGCACTGGGAATCATTCTTGCAACATTAAACAAACACAGTTTCAACTACAAACCAGCAAAAGCGCACATGGGTGGCTTTCACATTTTCTAACTCACTGCTTCAAAGCACATGGAAACAAGTTGAATGATGCAGTTTTGAAACGCAACCAAGAGGGAGAATTCTTTCACTGTTGTAATTTAAACTCTCTACCCCCTTTCTGACAGAATGAGGTTGAGTGAGTGGGCACATCAGATAACTGTGACAATAAAAAATTTCACCTTTTATGTAATTGTTGAAATGGAAATATGACAAAAAATAAATAGTCATATTTCCTCCTGCTATTTCCTTGAAGAGTGAGCTGAAATGGTTTTGTTTTACGTCAACGAGCTGATTAGTAGTAACACTTTATTTTATAAACAATCCCATTTGTGTCAGTGCATAAATTGCAGCAAAGAAAAAGGAAAGCTTTCGCTTCTGTAATAGGTGTGTGGAATGTGTTTTCAATATCCCACTCAAAGAGATCCTTTGTAGTACTGTTGTAACAATGGGTATCTGTCGCTTGGAGTGGCTTTAAGTGTAATTCTAAGTTTCAAACGGAATGTTTTAAAGCCCAGAAGAGATTTAATAAAGAAAAAATCATCCTGTTTATCAGTTTCATCCATTTCTCAGAATATATTGGGGAAAATGAAATTTTTTAATGGCGTCAGTAGGCTCGTATTATTCCCATGGAAACACTCTATATGTATATTAGGTTAAAGGGAAGTTTGTTTTTTTTAAATTCTTTTTAAATTTCTGCGTCCAATTTCATTTACTTAATGTTTGCTTTTCCGGGGAGTTATGCTTATATATTTTCTTTGGCTAGAGCGAGAGCTAGCTAGCCTTTGTAACAAAGAAGTAAACAAATGAAAGGCAATTCTGTTCTCTCTTTTGAACAGTGATGAATTTCCCAAATTTGTCAATGACTTTTTTGAATGGGTCATGGGCTGACATTTCACACTGTTGAAATTACAGCCCCGGCAAATATGACTCGGATCAGGTGGGGGGGTCGGGGGACCGAGAATCAGTTCCTTGCTTGTCATCAGGGTCGTGAGTTAGGTTCGGATGACGTCCCATCCTACTCCTCCCCCCCTTGAAAAAGTAAATAGAATACCCCCTTTGCGATGTTCGATAAAGCTCCCAGGAATTAGACGGCACTACTACGGGCTGAAGGCCCATGGTGGTAATTCCTGCTATTGTTGCAGAGGAATCATGGGAACTTGGTAATTCACTCATACGCAAGGGGATTGTAGGATGTACCGGGTACTACGCACATGCGGCCCACAAAAAAAAAGGAAGAAAGAAAAACGAACAGTCCAATTAGACAATGCTGAAACGCCGCATAGGTTACTGGAACTACCAAACACATAACAGAACTTGATCAATCTAAATATTGACAGCCAAGATTTTTTTAAAGATACTGCGGCACATATGTAACAACTGCTGCATTAAAAGTTGATCATGGATTACAAGAAACTGACACGGCAATTACTGCACTCAGACAATTTCTTCAGGGGCCAGTGAGTGACAGGGTGATTTTGTGACAGCGTTGAATTTTATTGTGGATCTCTGTTCACGCTTTTTCGCAATTCAATTAAAAAAAAAATGCCAACTGGGTGACACTTTCATGAGTCACACAAAGAACCTGTGCCACGGCTTCATATTTTTGAAGTGACAAATTGCAGCACGTTTCAGAACTGCACTAGGCATCTTGCACATTTCTCTCCTTTTTTGAATCCACTGAATGTGAAGGACACAATTTATTGACATATTAACCCTTATTGATATCCCACATCCATGCACAGTGGCACCTGTGATATTATTTGGTTGGTCATAGAAGTCTCTCAAACCTCAGATTTTCCCTTCAAAAAGTGCACTACAACAATTAATCGATCATACTAGCATTAAATTTTCAACTCCTTAACCAAAATGACACTCAAGACAAATGGGTTTTAAAACCCACCCCGTGGCATCACAGAAATTTGTTTGATGAGGAATATGCTAATTAGAGTAGGTGCACAGGCCAATTAAAGAACACAATAGGCCGTTTGTGGGGGCCATTTGCCGAGGACAGATGAAAATGGCTTACTGGTTGGTCGTTATTTTTAATGGCTTTCTATCCTTATGGATGAGCATCAGACAAGGTCACATTCTATTTGTAATAATTCTGCATTGTATTTGGCATTTAAAACACTAACAAGATAAGCATACAACTGTGTGATTGGTGCTGACATGGTGCTTGTCCACAACAGCACAGAAATGGCGCATGGTCAACACTAATTTATTATTTTTTTTCTTTTGGGAAATATATCTTCATGACATTTTCAATATCAACATGGTGGTTTGAATGCATTAGTAATGGTTTCATCAGCATGTGACGTCCAAAATATATGTAGAGTTTTTGTCTTACACAATTTAAGGCTTTGTGGGAACCCTATCATTCATTTAACTCAATTTTGTGAGAAAACAAGATGCCAAGGTATGGATTTTTAGCTTCCACATTTGACGTGATCCATTATCGATTGCACCTGTATCGCCTCAATAGAGGATGATTAGAACAAAGCATGGAATACAAAAGAGAGAAAAAAAACATTCTCCCCTCATCTCCAGCGACCTTGGCTTCTGACTGCCACACAGACAGACGATGATCATTTTTTGTTCATCACTGAGCAGCAGTCCGCCGCACGTGAGGACATCCGAGCTATTGCTTGCCTAACACCAACCCCAAACGATACCAGCCGTGGAGGTGAGAAAAGTGCAGGGACCCCTCGCAGCAGCTCGCTAGGCAAGGACGATAATAAATTGGGTTAGGTTCTTCTTGCACTGCTCTCGGAGAATGTCTCCTAGATTAGCTTTCAGCTGACTGGACATAATACGGTAAAATGGCGACTTTCTCTGGAACGAGTCACACATGTCAAGGGTCTACCTTCCCATGAAGTCCAAGATGGCACAGAGGATTTTGGCAACTTTCCAGTTATATCCGCACTCTAATTGATTCTGTTGGTTGTCGTAGTTGGAATACAGTGACATCTTTTAACACGATTCTTATCTTAGAATGGGAAAGTTATATTTTTTCAAAACATTTTTTTCTCTTCCATTTTTTTTTGGGGGGGCAATAATCTTGCACTTTCTTGTTTCCTGAAATGACACTGGTGATGCTAAATCTGAACTATACGTGGAAAACAAAGAAATGGAAACTAAACTTAGTCACCAATCAACACCTGTCATCTCCAGAACTCTTGGGTTCATTCGCCCCTTGGGTCCCCTCTTTCCAGACCCAAACTGAAAATGAAATACAATCATTTGTTTTCCTGACTGATAAACACAACTGAATTTCTCACTGGCACAAAAGAAATATACAGACATGTATATGAACCATACCACTTACAAGCCATTTGTTTTGAGGCATATAGGCACACAGCTTTAACAACCCTATATCTACAATTTGTATGCAAAAATGTATACAAGTAATCTTTTTTATTGGAAAGATAAATACTTTAGAAGAATAGGATTACAAAACTTGACTTTTTGTTTTCTTCTTACCATGATCATAGTGAACTTGAGCTCTAACTAAAAACATCTGCCAGTACCTTTCTTGCAAAAAAGGGGTCCCTGAATTCCCTCTTGCAAAACCTCTCCGCATCACTGCCTTGTCTTGGTTTTCAGACACAACATCTACAACTTCATTCTTGAATATTTAGTGTCCTTAAAAATGTAAACCTTCTTTCTCTCTCTAAGGGATGTTAACCCAATCATCTCAATGCCCAAAAATAGCACCAGGATTTTTTCTCTAAACCTAAGCAGCCATGTACACCAAGCATATATCCCCTCCTTTTTTTTCTGCCTTCCGTCCAGTCAGGTATAATGATGTTATTGTGTCTGAGCTTATCAACCAAACCATCCCAGTAATCACATCGCTTCTGACTGGCCTACTTTCTTCCGTTCAATTGCACACCCAAGTTTCTCTTTTTACCGGTAGTCAGTGAGCAATGGCCAGCTCGTGCCTTTCCTTGAAACACTCTTCTCCAGATGAGGACCTTCTCTTCAACATTGAATCCATCCAAAATTTTGACCAAGATGCTTTTTAATCACTGGTTAAAGACAGGAAGAGAAATCTAGACGAGCTGAGATGATGTAAATAATTTTCAAATTGAATAAACCTTGGATCCAACTCTCTAAACCAAACCCTTTCAGACAAGTTTGACCAGACACATCTAACTGAATGACATTCAGGGAATGGCTGAAGTAAGTTGGTACATTGAGTAGGTAACGCTCTACACAGGCATTTTTGGGGAGGGGGAACTTGCTAGTGAGTTCTCCACTGCATGGTTGGAAACACACAATGATGATAGTGTATGTTTGAGTACAGGGAAAATAATGACTAAGAGTTAAAGCATATCTAGTGAACTCCTTAGGTTGTAGAGTCCAAAACACTTTGGCAGGTGATAATAAAATGATTTCTATATATCCCCGGTGCATCTGGATCATGGCGCTCATTTACACAACCGTCCACCAATGATAAATGAAAGGGGATGTACCAGAATGGTACTGAAGAGCAAGTTTGTAGTTCATGCTTAATATAAATTTTGATAAAAATGTCCACCATTTGTCAGACGATGCCAATTGACAGCATTTATCAATCAGTGCACATGATGATTGTGTGGTTTAAATTTCACAGACTGCATTTGTTGATTAATATCTTTGCACCAAATGATGATTCAAACATGCCTTCTTTTTGGATATTCAGTCCATTCCTTCTTTGGATAATCAAATTATGTTGAATTGTTTTTTAATTCAAACTTCTGTCTAATTCTAGATATCAGTTTCTAGGGGATGAGCAAAGTCCTGTCTTCTTTTCCCCTAAAGAAATGCTTACAAGAGGTATTCAAACACATGAATTTCCATGTTTGTTAATCTCTGTTCTTGTAAATCCATGTCTCAGCATCCGAGTGCAACACCCTCACAAAAGGTGTCATGAATCCTTTGTACATTTAAAAAGTTGCCTGCTTTCAGTCCCCTGGTGAGTTTCGGTTTTTAGGTTTGAAACACAGAAAGAAGGAAGTTACCCTGGGCCGGGCCACTATTACTTTCATTTCAGTCCGGTTATGTCTCACGTGCTCTCTTGTCAACTGATTCTAACATGCAAAAATCCTACTTTCCTGTGCTGATTACAAAAAAAAAAGAAACAAAAAACGGACACATCTGTTGTCAGTAGATCTCCTTTCTCTCACACTTTTTTTGTTTTGTTTTACTTCTTACACCGTTTGAAAAGAGATGTAGCCTCAGAAAGTAAACACATTCCCCTTTCCTGTATAATATTAAAATGGTGCGCCGAGACAAGTCCATTAGTGGAGAATTAATGACGGCGATTATTGATGAACCTAAACAAAGACACCTCTTCCTGGCCTGTTACCAAGAAACCCAAGGCATTGGCAAGAATTGAAGTCAATAATCTAGTTTCAGAAATTCACAGTGCATGCGTATCCAGTCTTTGTACATACGCATACAAACAATGGCTTGCTTTGCTGTGCGAGTCATTTGGGCTTTCTATTTTTGGAAACGGAAACTGTGGCACATACAAAGCTTAGCTTTTATTATTTTAGGGTGTAATAACTCAAACAGGGAATATAGTGAGGTTTTACAAGTGGGCTAGTTCCTTCACAAATGTATTAAACTGCCCTCAGTATTAGAAAGAACCAACTGTTTGCTGTATGCCCATTGTGCTACAAAGTATTTTCACTGGAAGAGGGATTCTTTGGGAAGACAAGCTGGGGGGTAAGGGTTAGGCTAATTGTCCATACACACAGATTTGGACCCATTTCCCCTTTGTGAGTGTGCACACACAGGCACGGTGCACTGACGGTCATGAAATTCATTATTAACAAGAAACCAGATCAGGAATTGTGACATTTTTGTCTGTTGGAAACACACATTGAATTTGCAACGACAAAAAGAATTTAGTCAGGATCTTTTTTACCGGTAGGTCTATGTGATATAATATTAAACACAACGGTAAGTATGAGTAATGTATTATTTGGGGAAGATGGATGTCTGCAGAATATTATGTTAATAATAATGACTTTGTTCACCAAACTGTATGGTTGCCATTATCAATAATTAGGATTTTGGCTGGGAAAAGTTGGTGATATATCATATGCAGAATGTTACTGACTTTTTGTTCTCCATCATTGCCCCTCTCTCAGACACAGACCGCTAGAGCGTGGCGTGCGGCAGGCAACGCGTCAACGCAATACCAATATTGACCGAGATCTGCTGGCGGCTACCGCTGCGGCCGCAGCCGTCAGCCAGCCACTGGCTTCCCTCAACCCCTTGCCGCTGACACCTACCATTGTGCCCCCAACGGCATACTACACCACACCCCTCAACCCTGCTGCAGCTGCGGCCGCGGCTGCAACCACCACGCCTGGATACTACCTATTGCCACCCCAGGATCAGACTCCATCAGCCGTGGAAGGGCTGTGCCCATGGCCACTCAGCTACGCATTTCAGCCGTGACCGACATGCAAGAACGGGGAAGGGTCGACACCATATGGAATGGTTTAAGCCAAAGGTGTCAACAGCAGAATAATGCACTGTACCTAAGCAGTATCCTCACAAAGACTTAATGCATCTGAGATGTATAAAAAAGCAACCACTCAAAAATACAGAGAAAATAAAGGAAAAAAATGGCACATGCAAACCTCAAATTCGTTTTTTAATTTAAAAAAAAAAAGAAAATGACGCATCCTCTGAAAGCAAAATACGATATTAAACTAAATATTACTGGGACAAAGATATAGAGATTAAAATCGTCTGGAGCTTGAAAAACCTAAATAGACATGATGTACTAGAGGTGTGAACGACTAAAATGCAACTTGTCGAACAGCATCAACGTAATTGCAGTGTTAAAAACTGCATCCTGCAAAGTGTTCCATGGATTTTTGTTCACAGGGAAAAACACATGAACATAACTTGTGATCATCTCTCTCATTAAAATTACAAAAGCAGGATGAAGTTTATGTTAAATATTTGTGATCTTACCACATTATGTGAATGCCTAGCTGGTGCTATTTAACAGCAGAAGTTACAATGGAAGTTATGAAAAAAGTAGTGAAACCTCCACCGAATCCATTTGTATGTGCATGTTAATTGCCATGTTAAAGTTTGAAACATGGACGGTCACATACAAGAGATATGGTCAACAAAGTTAGCTTTTGTATGTGTGAGACTTTGAAGTAAAGAGAATTATACTTTATGTGGTTGCTAATGACTCGTACCGCAACACTTCTGAGTAATAGTCAAGAAATTGTCATTTCCTTTCCAATGCTGATTTGTAAATATGCTTTCCCTCTTCTTTTCTCTTAAGGGTTTGGAATATTACCCCTCCAATGTCTGCAGATGGACCAAACAAAAATGTGTGCACTTTTCCCCCAGCCATGTTTCAGTGTGGGGGAGTCCAATTTCCAAAATGTCAGTGGAAACAGATATTACTGTCCACCTTTGAAATGTGAGGACTTATTCATCTTTGCCTATTATAAACGCTAATCTTTAGTGGGCTTGCAGTAGTGCAGCTGAACCAATCTCTTTCGGGATGCAAGGATCTGAGGAGGTTGTGTGATGTTCCATGCAGTGAATGTCAACCATTTTCAGGGGAAAGGAGATCTTTGTGACCAGGGAACAGAAAGAATGTAAAGACCATCTGGTCTCCTCAGAACTGATGTCTCAAAAGATACAATTCCCTAACCCCCACTTCAACCCCATCACTGGGGATCTTCTCTATAATTCCAAAGACCATGAACTGGTCATATATCACCGAGTTGCCACCCTAAAATACTGCATGACAAATGTGTGTGCTTTTATGCTCCGTGAACATTGGCCCAAGGTGAACTTTGACCATAACCCTAATCGCATTGCTGCAGTCCCTTTCTGAAAAAAAAAGCGGGCAAAAATTAATTGAAATTTTTCAGTTTGAAAAGAAAAATGTTTGGTTTCAAGTCAAGAATTTCACCGAAATTACTGTAAAACCCTAAACAAGGCAGTCGCTCATTCAATATCATCTTTTACGATCTTCAGTTGTCAGCATACCACTTGAGGCACCTTGAGTTTCGTTAGTAATTATCTTCAACTGTCTTTCCTAAAGAGTCTTATTCAAGCACTCTCTAACAATGCCACCCCTTTTAATAGTATATAATTCTACATCTTCCACAAGAAGTGACATATATATGCAAAAAAATCACTATCAGAGTAATAACTGTTGAGCTGTTTTGATATCAAGGAAACAATTTCCAGTAAATGTTCTTTCTTTCGTGGTCAAGTAGTCTAACCTATGTGTAGTTGTTGTAGAATATGGTATTTGACATTCCACAATTCCCTGTAGTTTAACGTACACGTGTGTGATTGTGGCATTAAAATGATGGGCTAGTTGTAGTATGTAAACTGCACAGACCAAAGCATTGTAAAAAAAAAAAGAAGAAAAAAGGCAAAAATGTAGGCATATAAACATTCAGAATCTTTTGTGCTGATATGTTACTCGCTGTATTTATTTAGATTGACAGGGCAAGTGCAAGAGAGCACTACCTAAGAAGCACTCTACTCTGTAATTGGAATGATTTAGGTTTTTTTTGCTCTATTTAAGTCAATTCTGTTACGTAAAAAAGTTATCTGGATTGGCTGATAGGCAGTTGGTTTGTAGTATCATAACCAAGCAGTCTGTAGAGAAATGAAATCTTCAGGAAATGGAAAGTGACTCATCTAACACAGGAATCAAATCAAAAGCAACAGCTTCAAAGAATTTAATTTGTTGAAAACCTAACAAGGTAGATACATCCGCAATTGTCATTTCACCTTCTGCTTATTCTTTGTTCAAATGCCACCAGCTTCAGTTTAGTAGATTTTGCATTAGGCATACGGTACCTACATGTAGCTCTCTCAAATATGAAATTATGAAATTTTCCTTTAAGGCTCTGTACCGGTTGTGGAACAAAAAACAGGAAACACAGTTCTTTGAGGTTTTTCCTTTTTGTTGTGATACTAAGAAAGGTGAAAGTAATACACTAGGGTATTTCCATGATTGCAGTGCACAACCCAATTGCAGTGGAAATTGCACTTCATATGGGTTGAAATGTCTGGTAGACATAGTGTGACAGAGCCATTACCCTTCAAAGACTACACCTTTATCCATAAATTATGGATATTGGTGTAGTCTTTGAAGGGGTGTGAATTCACAATTTCAAGAGGGTGAAGAGAGGTCAAACTTGATGAGTACATTGTGGGGCCACAGAGTACAGAAGTGTGACGTCACTGTGAACCAGAAAGTGCAGTGCAAACGAATGGAGTACGCGCGCGTTGGTTCATGCACTGGTTCTCGCGCTAATGCCTTTCACATACAAATTGTGCACGTGACGTATTCACTTCGGTACTCTATTGCAAGACTACCATTATTTAGCTGCTCTGGTAGGCAGAAAATAATGAAAGAAAGTAGATACAATAGAGGCTGAGAGCTGTATGCTAATTTGGGCTTTCAGTGAAAATGTCACAAAATATTGAAATGTTTTTATATACTAATTATATGAAAGAATCATGACAAAAATGAATATCAGTTTAAAAATTATGTAATTATGAGCCAAAATAGTTTCAGTTAAAAAAAGGAAAAGAAACATTTCTGTGGATTTCAAGTGATGTGTTGGTAATTAGATTAAAACAATGCTGAAAGTTTGTATGATTAGTTTGCAGTGGCTATAATATGAATATCAGTTAGAAACTGACCTCTTCTCCTGACCAATTTGCATTACAAATGCAGTCCATTTTTATAGCATAAACCGGAAAGTATTTATTATGTGGAAAGCTAATTTGAGTTACAGCCTTTGCTAGGCAGATTTGAGATTGGAAGCAAGCATATAGGGTAGTTATTTATCAGCATAGTAGATTGTAGACTACACTGTCAGAGTTTTTATAAGTGTGTAATTTTAAGGGCAAATTTTTTTAAACGGTGCCCGAAATTTCAAGGTCAAGTTCTTTCATGTTTTTGTCTAATGATCATAAGGCTTATAAATATAAGAAAAACATGCACTAAGAGTATATATAGGATGAAGCAGGTTATATCAAGTACCCTATCAAGAATGTAATATATTGTCGGTGTTTATGACAATCCTGTTTACCAGTATAAATGATTTAATATTTGTACCAGGAAATATGTTGCAATATTCTTTTGTATGTGCAGTGATAACCAACAACAGTAAAACTGGTAAAATGAAGAAATTGCAATATGTGTCCTCGGTGGGATTCGAACCCACATTCTCTGTTTTGATTTTTCCTTGTTAACAGATGCCCCACCATTGGGCAACGAGGACTTGCACAAACACTCTCTGCATTTTACAGTTTGATTGGCAAAGCTGTTGCCACAGTTCAACTGAATTATTATGGGTTACAGACAATGCAACAGTTTTCTCTGGCATTAACTTTGTAGATTTTATTTCACATTTGAAAAAGGAGCCCTGAACTTGCTGTAAGTTTGTTAGTTTAAATTCTAAGAAATGTAAGTATTTGATATTATGTATCATTGTATTAATCAAGAAGGGACAAGCTGTCCTTAAGTGGTCACAATTTTCCAACATATGGAAAATTAATGAAATTACTAGTCAAAAGAATGACTATTTTCTTAGTTACTGTACACTCTTATTTCTTTAAGTTATGGGTTAATCCAAAGAAAACAAGTCCAAATAAACTTAGCCACGTAAATAAATTATGTATCCATGTTTCAATCATTTCTGAATCTCAAATTAAGAATTTGTAGGTACTCCAACACGAGTGATAGACATTTGGCTTTGTAAACGAGATTCAGTAGTCCTCTTCAAGACACTGACCAATCTAAAGCAAACCTTTATCTTGGAAACAGCAGATAAAGTCCTGAAGGTATTTTATTGACAAGGAAAAACCGTGAAGGTTATTGTCGCAAAGGTAATGCCCCTTCACCTTTATTGATGGTATGGCAGAAGTACATTTGAAACAAAAAGTAGTTTCACACACGAACTATGTGACAACCAATCATCTCAGTTTGTTTAGAGCCAGTGGGACTGTTTGGAACAGTTTTCTCTTTCAGTTGTTTTAAAAATCATGGATTTCTGAACCAATAGTTACGTTGACTGCATTGGTTTCATTTCAAAATTCCAAAGGAAGTTTGCAGACCTCACTAGAACATGTTTATAGCACCTCAAGAGAAAGTCAATTGGATTTTTAGGGTTGTAAGAGGTTGTTATTGAAATGTCTATTTCTTTGATTCAACAGAGTACTATTCATCAAAGCATCCTTTTCTTCTTAAAACCACTTCCTGCCGGGGCAGTTTCAATGTTGATGATGCTGAGCCGGGATATTTATCATTTTTAATCATCTTTAAAAAAATCTTCATTTACTGGACACTTACAAACGTGTGAAGGACTGTCTGGTGCCACTCTAGCCTGACAGACCAAATCTATTGATGCCCGAGTATGTCAGCCAGGCCTGCAGCCTTGTAAAAAGAGCCCAGATTGTGCGGTGTTATATAACTTTCTTTTGTTCACGAACCTGGCTCAGTGTGCTGCTGACCTCTTTTCAATAGGGGCCAGATTAGCATACAGCGGTGCTGTGTGGCTCATCTCTGCGCTGGTGGAGCGCTTTTGTCCCCAGTGGTAATCCGCTCACTCTAAATGTCCCAAACCGCGGTATACTGTTTCAAAACAAGGCTCATTATCTCCACTTTTGAGAGTGAAAAAATGTCGGTAATTCCCAGCAGCCTGGTCTTTTGTTACAAGGCCCTGTTCCCTTTGTCCGAGTTCCGAGACCCCAACCTCGCATATAAAGCATACATGTCCGGATCCGGAATCCCCGGCAGGGAGTGGTTAATACTTTTTGGCATCAACCTATTCTAATTTTGGGGGGTTTAATCACTTATTACAAGGACACACTTTTATTAGGCCTCCAACTAAGAAGTCAAAAAAGAAAGAAATATATTATACAATTTTACAGAACAGACACAACAAATGGAACAACATGTGTGGACAACCAATAACTAGTTTTCAGTATTCTTTGCTTCCACTTAAACTTACTCAAGTAAATGTAGAGCAATCTAATGACTATTCATGGAAACTCAAAGTATTAAGTACATGTGACCCAACCTAACAAAAAGTGTCACAGGTTGTTAGCACCAATGTTGAGGTTAAAGGCGTCTAAAATAATCTTGCATACAATGTTAATCAATGGGAATGTTTTAACAATGTTTACCTGCACCATGACCTTTTATTTTAAGATAAACTGAAACTGAGTTACTGCAAATCGTGACTCGAGGTCTGATTTTGTGGGATCCAATCATGTGTGGTTCATATATTGTTTCCACATATTCCCAGTGTGTATTTTGATTGACTTTCCAGGAGCCCATCTATAGTTAATCAAGCACCTCACTCAATATGGCAAATGAAGTTCCAAGACTTGCTGCATACCTGACTCGCTTTTTTTCTCTTAACGTCCCTTAAAAAAAATAACTTTTCCCCTCACACAGGGTAGTTCTCTCCCTGTGTTTAGTTCTAGCCCTGTGGAAAAACAATTCAAATGGTTCTGCTGTATATTTTTTTCCAGGAGTGTTTTTGCAAGGGGAACATTATCTACGTGCTGTTAGGTCCAGCCCAAGCTCCTCACATGAAAGCCATGCCAGTAAAGATTCCCAGTAAACTGGCAAAGGATAACATTTACACTCTCGGAAACCTGTTTCCACAAGGCCACAATGCAAAGTTAACTCAGACGTTTGGACCGATGTTATTGTAAGGGTTATGATTTCAGTGAAGTGAAATGTGCATACAGTAGATGTATAGACAATGAAATCTCGAATTATCATTAAGTAATGGTATGCTCGTTGTTAAACAAACAAAAAAGCAGTGGGAGGGGAATAAAAACAGAGTTTGACACGATCTAAATACAGACTATGGGTACAATCATGGCAGATGTGCTGCTCAAAGGCACCAAAAATAGTTGAATGACTTGGCTGTAGAGCTTTAAATAATACCTAACACATTGTTTAATCCTTTAGGACCAAACTGTCAAGCACAGAAATTTGTTAATTACAGACATGTTTGCTTGGCAAGACATGATCCTGGTCCAATTTCATGGACTTGCTTAACAGTTAGAAGAAAATTCATGCTTACTATAGCACAAAATTTTGCTAACTGTAAGCGATATCTCATGGCATTGCTTGGCCTGGTTGTGCTAAATGGTTGCGCACGCATAGAGATTTCCATTGTCACGTCACTGAGTTATGCAAATTTTTTCCTCTGAGGTAAGTGTGTCTTTTGCTGTGTTTACTGCTTACAGTCTTCACAAAATACATGGAGTCTGTGTTAGCTTAAAATCCTGTGCTGAGCAACACCCTGAAATTGGGCCCAGGGCCCAACTTCATAGGGTTGCTAAGCACCATGATTTTCTACTAACGCTAGTAACGGAACTGTTGTCCATTTCATAGACCAGTAAGCAATAAGCATGCTATAGAACTCACAAACTTAAGTGTTACAATTGAAATCTCCATGCATACGCAAGCATTAACATTATGTGATTGTGACATACTGGCGCTCCAGCTAGCAAAGTTTTTCTCCTATAGTTAGCACAATATTTCTGCTTCAGCAACCACATAAAATTGGGCCCAGCTGAAATTTCCTTTCACTTCTGATTGATTCTCTACTTGTGTGTGTGTGTCTCGGCACAAGAATATGTGCATTTCCTGATCGGTGATCAGTAGATTATTTAACCACTGCGGAGTTTGTGCCCACCCCCAAAAGTTAACAAATCTTTTAACACTAAAAGGTGTGTGTTTAGTTTTCATGGGGGTGGGAATTGTGAAAGTGTCTGGTTCAGGGATACCTGTGAAGTTTTTTCCCCTACTGAAAATAAAGCTAGTGAATTCTAAATATATTTGATAGCCTGAAATCAGTCCAATAATCAGGCATTTGCTGGAAAAAAGGTATTCCTGCGAGTTCTGGAATGATAGATCACCACTGTTACATTTATGTCACACATGGCAATCTTTGACATAATAGAAATTGATGGGATAATGAGGGAGAGACCAAAATAAGTTGGAGACAAACTTGTTCACTTGTGAAAGCTGTGCTTTTTGAAAATATGAAATATGCACTCAAGCATTTCAATCACGTTCAGAACAAAAGTGATGTCTTACACGCCCTTCTCGGCCTTCTGATGTACATGTATATCTGTTGAGAAATGTATGATGTACATGTACTCAGAACACCAAATGTGTGCACACTGTGGTCAGAACAGCTGCAGAACTGATTGATTAGTTATTTTCACTTTCTACTGCCAGGAAAGCTGTAGCTGGAGATGACCGCTGGTCCCAGATGATGGCCACTACTGCTATGATCAGCCCTGAAACAGGTGCAAAGCCTCATTGCCCTGAGGTTGAAAGGAGTTTCCTCTGTCAGCTGCTTTTACACACAATCTCCACCTCTCCAGTATCAGCCTAGAAATTTAGTGGCACTGAAATTGCTGACTGTTCTAAATTTTTGCAGACTGGTTTTGTTCAGCAAACTGAGAAATGGTACAATTAACTGTTCTGTCAATGAATGCTTTTACTTTAAAAAAGTCTTTTGAAATTGCAAATCAGGATTTAAGTGATTGGTTTCTTTTGCTTACAAGCCAGGGGTAACAGATTTTTTAATGACACCATTATACAATTTTTCTATGATACTTTTTCCCTAGTATAAGATGGTCAGACAGAAAATTTCAATTCAAGTCTCAACAGATTTCAAAGAAACAGCTTCTAAGTGACTTCTATGAAATGAGCCAACTTTGTGCAAATTACATTCACTGTTCTTGAATTGATATTTAGATTTACCGCATTTTGAATTTCTGACTTAATGTACATGGAACTTTTCATGGCAAGTCTAGTAGATTAACTTTAAAACAATTCCTTGAGAAAATCACAGTTTCGCGGTTGGGATGGTGTATATTTCCTCCCCCCTTCCCCCAAAAAAGTAATACCCATTTCCTTAATTTGGGGACTTTCAAATGAACAGCATCTTTCTCAGCATCTTCAACCATCATACAACATTCTTTTAAGTTTCTGAAAGTTCTTCAGATTCTTAAATTTCCTTTAAAATGAGTGTAAGAATTTGTCACTGCTGACTTGCAAGGTATAAGCCACAGGTCGGTTTAACATTTGGGCATGCAAAAATCCCATTACTGATCAAAATAATGATGTGATTTATATTCCAATTTCAGAACGAATGGATTTCTGTTTACTTTTTATGATTGAAACTGAACTCTTATATGTACTGTGGGCAAATTCTACTGCCCTCCAAAAACAACAGTCAAAAATTTCATGCAATTTTAAAATGCCTTTGGTAATTTTTGTTATTACTTTCGGTTTTGGGGGGGGGGGTGTTAAGAATAATGCCAGCTTCCCATGATTTATCTTCAAATGACAACTGCCTCTCTAATAAACTTCAGAAACTGCTAACACCCAGTGAATAAATCAGGTGTCTTTATATTGATAGCCCTGGCAAGGGGCCATAATGCATCTAATGGCAAATGGAACAGGTAGAAAATTCACAGTGGATAGTGCCACCCCGGCACTTATGAGATTAGATTTCATGGCTGCTTGCGGTATCACACTCATTACCACCATGCAATCAACAGCTTGCACCATTCTCTCTTTATGCTGTTTTGTTTTGTTTTTTTCTTAGTAAGCAAGGATTTTTTTTCAACCTATTTCTTTCTTTACTTGTGGAGTTCACTCAGGTGATGTTTGATAAATTCCCTCTCCCTCCCATTTCCATTCACTGTCGCTTACTTGTTAAAAAAAAAGTGACTTGAAGCTTTTGTTTGCAGCAGCCACAGTGATTTCATGTTTAGACGGGATTTATTACGGACTAATCAAAATGTAAACCTCCGCTAGAACATTCTAAAACTCTGCTTTCTGTCAAAGCCATTCCATGGTTTTTAATAATGTCCACCAGACCGCATGCATGATCCATCGCTGAAACCAGACACCTCAAGATGATTTTCAATCCCACAGATTTTTTTTCTGTCCCTTAGACACAAAATTGGTAAATTTTAATGCACTGAAAACTCTTCATGGGAATTCTAAATTGTTAATACTGGGCTATGAAAGTGGAAGGGCAGTTGCCTGCTAAAATCGGCAGTCGGCAAAGAGGTGACTTGGAAGAAAGATTAAGATTTTCCTCCTACCTCCAATCCAACAATTCTCTTCCCTCCCGTTACTTCTCCTGGATCATCAGTGAATACATTTTGTAACAAGCAAAAACTGGAACCGTGCTTAAGCTAGTCATGTTGGTTTTGAGGGTTGTGCCACTAATTGGATTTTGTTGTTTAGAACAGATTCAAAGCACCATCTCATGTGTGAAATCTGTATGTATCCTGATTAGATGCAATTGCTTCACAGGTTTAAATGATTTTTTAGTTTAGAATAGCAGTCTCATTAAGTCTGAAGAATGGAGTCTCTCCTAAACATCCTTGCCCTTAAAAAATTATTACATACACAAATGACATCTAATATTGATGTCACTCAAATTATTTATGAACATTCTGAGGGAAAAACATCTAACTCCTTAGCCTACCGAATTAAACAAACCGGAAGATGTAAATTTAAACTCCTTCAATGGGAAACTGTTACCTATGTTTTTATTTAATTTTTCTTATTTTGTTTATTAAAACGGTAAGTTAGGTTTTAATACCTGGGGAAACCTGTGGGGGAAGTTGAAAAAAAGTTTGCCCTGGCAGGCGAAGGTGTGTGCGTGGGGAGGGACCCTTGGGATGAGATGGGAACCAAACTGTTCATGACTCTTCGCAGAAATATAATTTTAAATTCACATCACAGGATAATAAACAAGAAGATCGCCATGCCACGTTCACTTTCAAACACAGGTTTAGAAAATAAAAGCAATCTGTGCAGAAACATTTCAGCATTAATATGTCCCGTCTATCCCAGACTCAAAAGTATAAATTGGTTATCCCCCCCCCATGGTGAGGCCTGGCATAAATCTTGGATGGATGGGGAAGCCAGCACTCTTAAATTCAGTTGATCAACCATGCATATTGGCCAACTTTTTGCCTCTTTGGTAACCATGATACTTATACATGGGGTGAAACAAATGGGGTACGGTGACTTGCTCACTCAAAAACTGCACCATCACTGCCGGGCTAAACCAGCAGTGGAGTCAGGGACTCTGACCTTGAAAAACAAAATGTGATTCAGTACAGCACATTAATTAATGAGAGATTCGTAAACCTATCTACACAGCAGGTTTACTGACAGAGAAGAAGGTTCAGGTAGACTACCCAAGCTTAAGGGACAGCCACGAACTCTAATGCTCCAGGTTAAAAAGAAATCAAGTGAGATTAAGGTTTCCATGGTGTGCATTGCCGTATCTTGTCTTATGCCGGGACCCAAGTGTATAAGACCAACTTGACATGCCATTGAAAATATTCAGCTTTTTATTTCTCTTTGTTTGGCGTGGGGGGGGGACTAATGAATGTATTATTCAAAGCCATTCTATTATCCAATGATGGGTTTTCCACAATAGGCCTATCTGTTATCTTGATGAGAAGAGAGAGAACTGACTCGGAGAATAGCCGCAATCGTATCAAGTCTCATAATCTGCTATTAATAGGACACCTAAAGTGCAACTGTCTACAGGATGGCACAGGAGGGGTGTTTCAGAGGGAGAGGAGTGGAATGTCTCACTGTCAGTCCTCTTTTATCTTAAAAATGATTTTTTTTCAATCCCTAAAGGAGGATATAAGCACATGGGCTGTGTACCCCCCCCAACATTTTAAATGACTAGTATAAAGTTTATCTGTCATATGAATGGCTGCAAAAATAATAAAAACCCACCTATTACTCTAGTCTACAGACTAAATCTTAGCACTGTGAAATATGTGAACAGATTTGGGAATCAGGGGTGCCACAAAGGGGAGGGGTAAGGGATAAGTATCCCCCCAACAAAATTTTAAGTTAAAAAAGGGGAACAAATGAAGAAAGCAACAGAAATAAAATACAAAGAAATGAAAAGGAATGTAAATCACAATTTGCTTGGAAACAAACATTAAAATTGACATCCTACCACTGAATAATGCCCCTCCCCGAAATCCCCCCCTTAAAAAATCCATTCTTAACATCAGCAACTTGACCTCCAAATTGTGATCAAATGGCATCATCTTCTTGAATGTGATGGAGTCAGCTGACAGCTGCCAACCATTCAACAGCTTTGCCTGTGGTTCTAATGATAAATGGCATAAACCCATGTCTGCATGAAAACTGTATACAGACATGTATCAGCGGTTTGTTCAGAAAGGGCTTCCCCTTTCCCTCCAAAATGAAAGCTCTCTCTTCTGAAAATGTTAGAAAGCAACCAAACAAGCAACATCAACAATTCAAGTGTAGCTGCAATACATTTTCTTAGACACAATGTTTCTGCAACTTGATACTCTTCTTAATATATGAAAACTATTTGAAATCCCTATATTCGGTTAAATGTGTTGAAAAGATTACTATTTGAAACATTTAAAATTATCAATGCTTTCTGGGACAACTGAGGGCACTGTTGCTGTGACATCATCTATGGAAGACATGGTTCAGTGTATAGATGTTTGGGTTCAAATTGTGAACCCTGAATTTACTCACTGAAAACATTTCTGAGAAAGAGTTTCTTGCTTGCTTTATGCTATGTACAATAAAAAGCGATAAATTAACAAAGAAACAAAAAGGTAGGCAAGCAAAATCTGAAAAAAGCATTTTTTTTGTGCACAAACCAATGAAACATTGAGATTGCTTCCTTGGATGACATCAAAGTATTGCTCATGCATATGGAAATACTAGCATAGGCCTACAATCAAAAAGCAGCAAAAATAGACTTTAAAGTAGTGAAACAAACACTGAAAATGACGTTAACTGAGAAAAATCTTTTGTGCAAACTCTAGCTAATCAGTTGGCATTACCATGGAATGCCTTTCCATCTTGCACATTTGTCAATCCATCAAATGTTCCGTGCCTCATTCAGAAGATGTAGGAGACCAGTTAGTCCATTCAGTAGGTCTACTGTCACACCTAAATGGAATGATGGACCAATGAGCAGAGAGATCTGCTCAACACAATATATTTGTTTAGCATAAAGACTACTAGCCAACAAGCAATGCATATTGTTTGCACCAATTTTTTTCACCGCTTAACAGTTTTATAACATAATTATAGGTCTACCAAATAACTCTCTAGCTTCTTGCATTGCGATTCAATTCATCCCTGCAATATCCAAACAGGATAAAATATACGTATGCACTGAAATCCTAATTAACCAATGCCTTTTCCTTCCTATACCATCTTTCTGCCGAAGGGGGGGCAAAAGGGATAGACAGGAGGGGGGGGGGAAAGATGGATTGGCCACACTGCGACTCGCAGCCCGCCTGTCTGGCCTCTTTATGTGTGATTTCCTCTACATGGTCCTCCACTCGCATCCATCAGTCACTTCCTATTCTCTCCTTTCCTCCCTCCCCTCCTCCTCTCCTCCTTCTTTATCCCTGACACCACCAGTCTCATCCTTGTCTCTGGCCCACTCTCCCTCTCTATCTGCCTTCTCCTTCTTTTCTGGCTTTCAATCTCTGTCGTCTCCTTCATACTGTCGCGACTCACTCTGCGCCGATCACCACATCTTGATGACTTTGCACTTTTATTAATAAATCTTGATCATTTTCGCTGAATGCCTGTTTGCAAGCAGGCTCAGACTGAAGATCAAGAGCTTGTTTACTGTTTAACTCTTTGGTTACCTTTTTTTCCCTTTGTTGTTTCCTTTTCTTTTCTTTTTTTTGGCACATGTCGGGATAAGCAAATAAACCGTTGTGCTGATCCTCAGTTCTGAGTCATACTTATTTGGAGAGATCCAAAATGTTTCCAAAGGAAAAGAAATAACAGAAGAAGGAATAAACAGAATTTTGTAAGATTAGATTTGGTTATTTTCATGTACAAAAACAAAAAAAGAACAAGCGGTACTCTGCCCTACAAAACTGAGCCAATGTAATGTAAAAGTAGCATTGGCTTGGTCACACACAAACACTAATAGAAATAACCCCCAAAAAAGTCTCAATATGTCATTTCACTCTTGTAAACTGAGAAAAATCTGTTCCTATTGAGATAATTGAGGGAGTTACAAGTACTGAAAAAAAAACATTATTTTTATTTGACTTTAAAGTGGGGTAAATTTTTTTTTTACCACCACAATTTTGAAATCAGCAGTAATCTTTTAGTGACATGCAAAACAATGTCAAAAGGTAAACTGGAAGTCTTAAAAACACTGTTCCAATGATGGAGTCAGCTACGACGACCTAAGGAGAAGACAAACAAAACCGAAGAGCAGACAGCCCTTCTGATGTGATCACTGCAATCAAGTGTTTGCGGATGCTTGCCAGAGTCCTGGTGTGATTATCGCAAATTTCTCCACTCGCCCACACACCAGCAAGTCCGAAGAATTGCGTCTCCCGATCCCAAAACACACCAAACATCTTGACAAATCAAGAGGAGGGGGACAAAGAGGAGATCCACAAAAACACGCGACTTGTCGTGGATCCAAGATGCAACTCGACAAGGAGCTTCACGCTTCAGTCCAAAAACAAACACGGTTTTTCCCAGTTCTTTGTTTTGTAATCTGGCAAATGTAGATTGGATTACTGACGCAGGGTACACGCACAACACGGATTCATTTCCCTGTCAACGGGCCGAGATAAATTGATTGCACGGAGGAACTGGCACACACAATCATGTCTGGCCACTGATTGCATCACAGGAATTAGTTTTCTGTGTCTCAGCCAAGGATGGGGGGGGGCTCTTGTTTGGATTAACTTTAAAGAAGCTGATGTTGAAGATTTCCCCAAAGCCTTTGGTGTTATTAAAATAGATCATAACCCCTGCATGTCATCTGGAATTTTTAACAAAGGGAAAGGCTTTCAAAATAAAGTGAGGCCCAAGAAATTAATACTACTCTATTCACTAAAAACAAAAAAACTAAATTGTAAATTGGGAAATGTGGCAACGCATACTTGATTCCAAGTGACCCCCATCTGCCATTCCTACTGAACACTGACAAAAGACCCCCTTACAATCATTATTATTTTATTTACCTTTTTTCCATTCACTAGAGGGCGCTCTTTTCCCAAACGGCCAAATGGCTAATATTTTATCAGTGGGGAAATGAGATCTGAGAAGTAAGTCAAACATGATTGCTGTGTAACTATCTCCAGTTGTACAAAATATCCTCAATACACTACAATCAAATTATTGAAGAAAACTCTCCATGTTTAGTTCATTTCTTTGTTTAAACTATCTTATTCAAGTTTCATTTTTGTTAGAATGTAAACTGTTATGTATGACGGCGGGTTAAAGCAGTTTTAGTTTGGGAAAAAAATGCTTAATCTTGAATTTAATCCAAATTACAAATAACTGAAACGACAATTTACCTACTCACTGGAAAAGCATTTGTAGTTGTTTAATAAAACAATAAAGGTCAATGAGAACCAACTACAATAAAGCCTTTACAATAATTGTTTCATTTATGAGGTAGATGCTCTATTTAAAGGTTGTAAACAATATAGCCACTTCTCTAATTCAGTCAGCATTCCCATCATCAATTTTGCTGTGCAATAGCATTTTGCACATATCAATTAATTATTGATAAAGATCGATACTGCTATGACTACACACTTGTACAAAATGTTGCATTATGTGTTGCAACCATGTTTACATTGTTTCAGTTGGATACGATTTCTGATTTCCACTCAAATTGATTCTGAGGCTTCTTCAACAACCTCTAAAACCTTGCATCAACTCCTTGAGAAAGTATAGATGAGTCTATAAAGAGAAAGTGTCTCAAAAGAAGTTCTTAAGTAATTATTTTAAGCACAGTAGCCAGCCCTGCTTTAATGTGAAAAAGTAGTCTGTACCAAACCATATGGCTCCTTGGGCTCGTATTTATTTCCACTCTTCATGCAATGAAACAACTAAAAATTCTTTTGCTCCCTCCTCTCTACAAATACAATACACAAGCGCATCAGAGTTTCCTTGCCAGTAAACTTCCATTGCTATTTACACTCCTGGCATAGTTCTAAAAAGACTTACCGGTGCCCCCAAACACAAATTATAGCCTGCAGCTGGATTGGAACCTATCACCCAGTCACAATACTGGCATGGGCATCGCCAGGAATTTTCCGGGGAGGAAAAGAACTTTATCTGCTGTGGGGGGGGGAGGAGAAAGCATTTATCAGGTAAACAAGAATTTACAATTAACAGCAGGAGGGGTCAATGTTAAGATTTTTCAAGCAAACTTGTGGTTTTCACGCCCTTCATCTCTGTTTTTTCATTTCTTTGGCTTTTCCCCCTTTTTTCCTTGAGATGTACGCTTGCAGGTACACTATGGAATCAATCTCTTTTGGAAGAGGTGTGGCTCTTAGAAGAACTAGTACACCCGCAAGCCTACATCTCATGTAACTTTCACCATGCAAAGCTTCAAATCTTACTTCCCTTTTTTCCCTCAATTGTTCTTATTATTTTTTTGGGGGGTGGCATCCCTTTGCCTCCCCTCCTGATGCCCATGCACTAGACCATGATTTCCATCAAACTTGACTAATGCCATAATGCAGAAACAACATGTCCCCAAAAGTCAATAAATAAAACTGAGAATATGTCCAAGACATTGACTTGAATTTCTTTATCTGATACAGGCTTTACCACAAGAGCATACTATGGTATGGGATGTGAGTAGGCCGAAAAAGAGTAGTTTGACTTACTTGGTCCCTAAAGGAACCACCAGCCAAAACAATGCTCCACATTGTCTCGATGGCAGCAAATACCAAGATGCCATCACGGTGCCTGCACCCAGCCAGGCTGAGGGCAGGTGTCAGTATGTCCCCGAATCACACCTCCCAGTGCTAATTCATTCCTTTGTCCTGGTAATTAATATCTCCACTGTCCCTACACACAGGGCCACCTGCTAGTTAATTACTCCATAAATATTCAAAGCCGACATAATGCATAATATGCACCAGCAACGGGGCTGGCCATCTACAAGGCAGCATGGGCAATGAAGACAGATCCCAAGACATACTCAGAGGTCAAAATTTACACTGGAGATGTGCAAAGAGCAGGAGGAGGAAGGAAAGGCTTTGCCCCCCCCCCCCCAAAAAAGGACCCAATGAATTAGTGTAGATTTGTCCATGTTTTGTTGAAGCTGATGGAGATATTAGTTTGGTAGAATGTAAAGGCTTAAGTCCCTTCTGTTTAATTTTACCTTATGGTATTTTAGGCATCAACTTTCCCATCCTTTACAGGTTACCAAAATGGCATAATGCTGCAGTTTAAACTGTTGCCAAATGTCCAAGTACAAAATTACCTTCAAAATGATCATTAAAAATTCTCATTCTGTTGTACAAATTCCGTCTCGGAAACAAATTCCCCTGTCAAGTTTACATTCAATTGATAAATTTGGATACTGAGGATGACACAACAGAGTGATGACTAAGTCCTTAAAATACGGTACAGATTACTTTTTCTAATAGTTTTTTCTTCAACCAAATAACAAAAGAAAAAGTCACTGAACAGTACAAAAAGCATGGAGCAACACCTTGACATGCCTTCACCATCACATGGAAAATGTTCACAGAGTACCAAAGACCAATTTGACTGCAAAAATTTGAAGCCATGATTAAAGTGGCGTAACACTCACACAAGGTCACATGCATGTTTTTCCCGGAATTGAAGGCGCGCATGGATTTAGGCAAACCTATTGGTTAAGCAAATACAGCTAGCCTGGATGAAAGATACAAAACATGATGCCATCTCAGTGAGGGTTTCTAATTTGAAATCTGCAGATCAGTCTACACCACTCACACTCCTATGCACAATTCTTAAATTCAATGGAAAGTAGCCATCATCATTTGGACTGGCAATTCTTTGCTGAATCAGAGTTGAATCTGCAGTTATCTCTGATTAATGTCTTAATCGATAACCTAAATTAACGCAAAGATAAACGAGTCTCAAATGCGCCACTTCCTGCTGCCGTTTTATGACTTGCCCACCCTTTGTCTATCTACTACACAAGATTTAATTATTTCAACAACCACACAGTACAACCCGCATACAACAGCGGTGGAATGAATTCTACAGGGCAGGGTTCATGCAGACAGACTGACCAACAGTTCACGTCTAGACCTGACCGGATGCGTAAATACCAAGTGCGTTCTCTCTCCATCTGCGCCAGGGGAAATACACGAGCATAGTGTGGCATCCCATTTTGGCTGACGGGCCGCAGGCAAACTAAGTCCAGCATCACAGAGGGTCGATGAACTTTCCAGGGCTGTTTGACCAGTTGTCTAATGAAGGCCGTGTCCAACCCTGATTAGACGTGTGTATCCCCAGTGATGGATTGACCACATATTCCGCACATCACACAACATCATTGCTTGAAGTTTTCCATTTGGAATAAGAATGAACAGAGGTAAAAAAGTTGGAAAATTTAAGCATATTTACCACTAATAAAAACCAGGAGGCTGTTCCCCCATCATTTTCATTCTACTATGTGAATGTTTAAGAGTTTTGAAGGGTAAGAAACTAATCCAAAAAAAGCAAACATCTAAACAAATAGAATATGGACAAACATCTCATCCAAATAGATAGATACAAAGCTGAACAACAACTGCATATTGAACTTGATGGACTGCAGCATAAAATAAACCCATACAAAACATTTTAAAAATGGGCACATTAAAAAGGAAAAAAAATGAAAGAAGTGAGGTGCTTGCCATCTTCCCCCCCCCCAAAAAAAGGAGGAAAAAAGGAAACAAAAAAAATGAAAGGGGGGGGAAACGAAAGAAATGAAAACGGGATGAACCTCACCAATTTGCTTGAAAACACCTTGGAATTGACATTTTGAATAATTTGTCAGTTGACTACTGATAAGTGCTTTGCCCTCACAACCCCCCCCCCCAAAATGAAGGCATTACCCACGCAGACCAGGCTAAGATAAAACAGCCTGGGTGACATATTTTAAAAACAAGTAATAAAATGTTCCTTGCACATCTCAAGTCATTTCCATTAGCTTCCAGTATTTATCACAACTGTAATAACAAGACCCATCCGATGAAAAAAAATACACCAAATTTACCTTTCTATAAAGTAACTACTCAACATCAAATGAAAAACATTTTTTACCAAATTAAACTCTACAGCTGCAAGATTCCTCGGAAATTAGATTATTTTACATTAAAATATCAAACAAATCAAGAAAAAAATGTCCAAGGACGTTAAATTTATTGCAGAAGATTTCAAACATTTTCCATGAGGAAGAGAGTGAGAAGAGAGGTTCCAGCCCAAATGAAGGCTGTGCAGCTCGAGGGCAAATTGCTTGTCTTTATTGGTGCTGATATAATTGTGGCAATAATCAGCGAAATATATCGCTACAGGTATAGCTCCAGCCTGACATTTAGAGTGCTACGCCATCGGGGGAGGGGTTATTTAAAACCTAAAATGCCCTCTTACATTGCCAAGGCAACTCTCTCATTAACAACATTCGTGAACTATTTGCATTGTTGTTTTGTTGTTTATTACTTTTGTGGGTTGATATTGTGCTTGTTTTTATGTCTGATTATACAGAGCGGAAAAAAAACACATGTAAATCAAGGGATTTAAATCGAATGTAATCATGACATACAGTTTGATGCTTTTATCCGCAAGACCTCTGCCAAAAAGATCTGACAATTTTAAGAATCAAAAAAATTTTTAGTTTTTTTAAGTTTCATCTTTCCTTTTGAAACATCTGTTTCTAACCCTTTTGAAGTTGATGGCCTGGAAGTTGTTTTTACTGGCTTGTTGGAACAGAAATGAATAAAACATTGCAAACGTCTTGGGGCAAATTGTCTTGAACAGAATGGATGTATTTGCTATGGATGCTACTGGCTACAGTGTTAGCACATAATGTCTTCCCTTTTTCATTTTAATCTTTAAAATCAAGCGTGGATGTGACTTGACTGAGGCCGTTTCCTATTTAAAAAACATCTCCAATTCTTCCGGACAAGTGTCAGAAACAGGCATTAACACTTCAATCCATCTGTCGGCATGGCAACAGCCCAAAAAAATGACCCAGGGGGAATCGTCTGCATTTAGTAGTCCTGATGCCCCGCAGTCCAACGGATAGCATTGATTGGTCACTAGATGGAACCCGCACTGAAGGAGTGGGGGGGGGTTAAGATGGCTCAAAGAGGGCTAAGGCTACGCGTGTTGGAAACAGGTGAAGTGCGGGAGGAAAATAGGAAGACAGCGAGAGACATCTCCGGAGAGCCTTTGTTCTCTGGTTCTCTGCTCCGGTCTGCTGACCGTTCTCATACTTTCTTTCTCTTAGGGGGCTGGCACACAACCCCCCTGGCATCCCTCAAGTGTACCTCACCACTAACCCCCTAAGTGGGCATGTGCGTGCTGCGCACGCCACTGACAATTATCAGAGATGTGGCTAAATTGCATTTTTATTAGGCTCGCTTTCTCCGTCGTTCGAGCGCAGGGGGGACGAGGAAAAACAGTGCGATAGCGTTCTGAGCGGACAGAACCGTGTGCGCGCTTTGGTTTGGATTATGGCTCGCAGCACGCAGCTGATCTCTGATCGATAGCAAACCAGCGTAAGGCACGCTCAATTGTGTGAACCAAAAGATACCACGTCCAGCCGTTAATTAAGTAATTATTTGACCTTTTAAGGGGAAGGCACCACTGTGCCAGGAGCTAGGAATGTGGAGGGAGGAAGAAAGTACAGACTGCCTTGAATAGAGGCATGTAAAAAGGTGCATTGGCAGTGAGTGATGCATCAACACTGAATTTGTTTGCTTCGAGACATTTTCTGAGAAATTCTTCATCCAACAGACAATGCTGGTGTTTAGGGAACAACACATGCAACCTTTCAGGAACCTGTTTAGTGCAGGTACAATGGCAGCAGAGAACCTTTTCATCATAAGTGCCCTTCAAAAGAGCTTGATTGATGGGCTCCAGCAGTTTCTTTCTAACCTGAGACTAACTGCAGTGTTAGAGATATGATTGCTGTCTTTTAAAGTATAGTCAACAAGACAACAATAGGAGTAAAAACTTGTTGCAGATAAAAGGCCCATAAACTTGATCGATGTGAAGCATTGAAAGACAGAAATGGGGGAAAAAGAAAATGAAGTCGACTTTGTGGGCAACTGGTCCAAGACAGTACACAAAGATTACAATTACACTGCATACATGGATCCATTTTGACATTTTGAAACTGCAGCCATCAATATTTGAATAAAATTCATCAAGGCATTCAAATTGAAACTGAGTCAATGCCCTAACTAGCTTAAAATAAACATCCTGGAAGAGCCTTCTACTAGACACATTTGCCAGACTTGATCAGGAGTGGAACAAACACAAAAAAGAGAAGACGAAAACAGGGGAATCAAGTGGGATGAAGAAAGGACTTCCAAGAAATAATTGGAATCAGAAAATCAAACAGGCCCTGCACAGATGGGATGAAGAAAAAAGCACTGTTGGAGAGAAGAAGAAAATAGAACCAATTAAATCACAGGGCTAGAAATCTTCAATGTGTCTTCAGGAAGATTTGAAAGTTGGGAAGAAAAGGAGAGACAATTTTGTAAATAATTCAGTACTTAAGGAACCCTTGGGACAGTGCTAATCCTTCCCAGGAGCAGATGGGTACCAAGGCTGATTGTCTGGTTCTCACAAGCAGCCACTTCCACTCAGCCTAATGCAGTATAAAGCTTAAGCTGCAACTAGAAAATTATGGGACGGCTCTGACTGGAGATGAATATGGGGAAGAAAATTGTCAAGATTACCATTTACGGACAGAAATCGCTTTAGCAGAGAGGAAGTACAGGTGGTAATTACCATTCCCACTGGTGGCCACTAGTGGCATTTTTAAGCTTTTCTTTTGTCCTTTTCTTTCTGTTTTGTTTTGATTTTAGCCAGTCATCTTGATATCATTATAAACCTGTTAGGTAACATGCCTGTACAGAGTAGGATGCCTCACTGCCAATTGTCAAATCCTTCAGACCATAGTCATCAAGCCAGAAGAGATGAACTAATGAATGAAACAACAGTGACCCAAAGGAAAAGAATTACCAAAATCAAAGCTGACCTTCAAAGAGCATATGTGAAGACATGCTACAAAATCACACCAGTAATAGATACAATGTACATTTAGGATGGAACAATTACCGTGGACAAAGTAAATTTTCTGTATAGCTATGATTTATTCCCCCGAACAACATTGCAGAGGGTGCTACAATTAGTGTAGATAATTTGCATTTTGTTAATAGGAGGCAGAAAATGATTTCTATACCTTCAGGGACCCTACATGTATGAAAGGGGGAAAAAATAGGAATATTTCCAGTTTGGCTCATTGGTCAAACATTGCCTAGCAGGTGCTGACGAGACAGTAATGACGTTACTACAAAATCAAGACATGTTTATCATGTACTCATCCTTGCTGCGGGGAAACAGAAAGATCACGTACAATGTAACTGCAGTCTCATACCTACACCTCTTCGACCTCTTCTCAAATGCAAGACAGAAAACCCAGCTTGACTTGAAGCGTAGTGTTTTTATAACATTTGAAGCAAGCAGTATATCCTGTTTGGTTAAATAAACTTTAAAGAGATACTGTTCATGTTTCAGTCGTGAATATTGGGGAAAAAATGCAGGATCTGTTTTTTATTTATTCTTAGCTTGTATTTTCATGCCGTATAACCATTAGAACCTTATTGAAAAAATTGTCCAACAATTCATTAAACCTTTAAATGCAGAGGCTGTTCCAAAATCTGGCAAAATTGGAAGAAACCAAATTATTCTAGCCTTCATGAAAATCATTTAGTTTGACACTATACATACCCAAACAATCCTTGCACAAATTTTATGGTGTGGGTTTGTGCATCAAGATGGACGTTTGGTGATGTATGTCCATGATGCTGAAACCTCGAACACCGAGACCAGTTTGGCTACTGTGTTACCATTTGAGCAAATCTCAAATGCTTAATTACAATCTTAGTTACTCCCTGGTACAAATAGAGACAAACCCATTGGAATATCACATGTCGTTCAAAATGTTACCTCTCTCCCACATTTCACATTTCTCAGTGAGAAAGAGCTTTCCCAAGAGAGAATGCGTTCAATCACAAACCAGGTGAATGTAACACAGATGCTCAGTTTTTCTTTTTTCCTCCAATCTGGATCCAAGAATTTTTACCCTGAAGTCAGTCCACTGAGAATGTGAAAATTAATTCACAGGAAAGGTACACCTATGATGTCTCAAGGCTAAAGTAAAGGCTTCAAAGACAAGTCCCCCCCCCCAAAAAAAAGGGAGGGGGAATGACGCATGCATGCAAGGACTGCAAATTGACTATGTGACACCAACAAGTCCCAAGACTGGTACACATTATTCAAGTGCATTTCTCAGCTTTCAGCGGCCTTACTTTTGTTTCCACGCTGACCGCAGGATCAATTCCCCTCATTTCACTACCAAAACGACAGGCAGAATATAAACCAGGAACGGTTGATAAATTGGAAATGTTACCAAAGGAAAAAAAAAATCTGTCTTGGAGTTGAAGGGGGGGCTGTACAGTGTTCCATCTTGGCAGGATCGCACATCATATTAAGGAGACCGACTTGTAACGGAGCCCCTCTTAAATAAATGCATGGCTTGGTAATTGCTGAGGCCCTGGAGTTGGCGATGAAACTTGAGACCAACGGGATGTGTGCGCTGGACAGAACTAACACCTCTCCCTGTCTGTTGTTTGTTGCGCGCCGTTCTTTTTTATGAGATGTCTAATAAGGCCGGGCACATCTTGCTGATTAAGGCAACGGGCTGTCTGTGCTCTGGAGCAAGGACAATAATAATAATCAGACCAAAAAAAAAAGAGGAGAAGTAGAGTAGGGAATCGAATATGCAAACAGACAAGGGTAGCCACAGTTATCCTGGTCTACAAGTCAACAAACTGACAGTTGGGGGCAGTTGACACAGGCATATTTATGGAATAACAGAGTCTACTCTCCATGGAGGTAATGTAAAAAAAACCACATCTGACATGAGTGTTTCTATGTTTGCTCAGATCCTGATACACTGTCCACACCAACGGGTCAATCTTGGCTTTGATGGCCAAAGCTCTACCAAAGGAACTGGGACCTATGAAAATGCAAGAACTGTGGCAGTCGTGCAGGGGTAATTGGGGGAATCCTTCGACAGGAAAAAATATTGTAAATTTTCCACCTCTCTGGCAAGTAAGAGCCAGACAGATAACCAAATAAAATGTTACATCCATAAAATATACTGAATGGACCCAGGAACTAAAATTAATACAGAAAAGTAAAACAACGAAACAAGTCTACAGCTTTTGAAGAAACAACCTATTTTTAGAAAGGAGCTTGTCAACTGAAATGAATCCATTACTAAGCCAACTGAAAGCGTGGATTAGATGCCTTTCAGCAACTTGGCAATACTGTGTATCAGCCATAAAATATTAGGCTTAACATCGCAACCAAATGGCACTCTTTTTTAAAGAAAATAATAATGTTCTGTTTACACTGTATGTAATAGTAGTTCAAAGCTGCAAGCCGCTTACACAAGTCAGCGAAAAAAAAAAAATCATCTACATGTATATAAGAGGTGGATGACCCAATGGATGTCTGAGGGACAAAGTCACTATGGCAACCCAAAGAAAAACAAGCCACAGTTCAAATGCCATGGGACGAAATATACTGTTCCAGATTCCCAATGTCAGAGAATACCGGCTACCTGCAAGATCTGAAGATGAAAAATTCACATGTAACTCTCTAGGCTCCTGGGTAGTGCGTGTCAGTCTCATCTTCTCTTCCATTTGTGGCCACTGGCAATTGAGATATTCAATGCAGCTGTGGCTGAGGTGAACAGAAACAAAAGGACCCATTTTTTTGAGGGGGAGGGGTAAGTTTCCACTTCTGTTGGCACTCCAACTGTTCCTTTTGATAAATAAACAATGCATTTTGGCAGAGGTTTTCTTTTGTGAATGTTTAGCTCCAGTTTCTCTACAGGTTGTCATGTGGCATCAATAAAAGTTTGAACATTAATGTTGTTTGTACTCACATAATGTAGATTGTAAAAAAATTATTTCTTTATGCTGCTTTTGAAGCACCCCGTCTTCGTACAGAGAGTGCTGTGATGGAATGGTTTAGGTGTTGGACTCATGTGGAAGGGCACAGCCTTTGTTACGAGAGTGTGAACCCATGCAGCTGATTGGAACACAGTACTAGTACCCCACAGCAAGGCAGCTCAACTCCTTCTTCCTGAGTCAAAGTCCAGCCATGGTCAAATCTGAACTAAAAGTTCTTGAATTATAGTTTTGTTAATTCCAAACAAAAATCCAGAAACAATCCCCTGTTTACTGGACGGAACTTGGAAATGTTTGAGAAGTTACAGCTTGGTGAATATAACATTCTTCTTGAAATAATGCCAATACTGACGGTCCTGCATTTGTACAGCAACACTGATTCATTGGCCACTTCTGTGTTACTTAAATGCATGTTATGTTACTTGTGTACTGCGTCAATTAATTGTACAGAAGTCACTTCACGTAGAATGTGTTACTAATTTTACCTGTAGAAATGTACATTGTATTATGTAGGATTGACCTAGGTCGTTACAGTTTTCCTGAAGATAAATCATACTTGATGTATTACAACCAATCTTTGAGCACAGCCACTGAAGAATTGGAACAGAAGCTGACGTTGCATTCCAAAATTGGTTTCTGCTCATCAAATGTCAACGTGTCTTTATCATTCCTTCAAATAGACTGCTGTACTGAAAGTTGTACTCTTAGTTTTGACAAGTTTCCAACCATAAAGTATGTGAAGATATTCGAACAGAGAACCTCTGTCTCATATTGTCTGTTATCGGTCCAGGTGAATCCTAAACTAGTACCTAACTAATATGAGGGCATCCACACTATTGTGAAAATGAAAATGAGAAAATCTCCTGATAGCAAAACACACCATTCCCAAAGATCTAGCAGAATCGAATGAATAATTTGGGTCAAATATTTCCAAGTATTTTCCTCTACAGCAGAAATCCATAAACATGCCTATGTGTTAGTTCCTTACACCAAACTATTAGATAGAAAGTTTATGTACAAAGTGTGAGTGCATACCATTACAGTGGTTTGTGCAACCTAAATTGTTCATTGCACAGTTTTCACAAAGTGTACTTTGATTTGTGCCTTAGTTCATGATGTTGCAAATTAAAGATTAAACAAATTGTTAAAAAGAAGCTCTGAATCTGCAAACTTACACTACAATTAAATCTTCTGCATGTAATATTTATAGAAAAAATAATCAAATTGCCATCAACACTTTTGACTTTTTTATATTTGCTGTACATGTTTCATTTTTGCAATATTTTTATTATTTGTTTGTACACACAAAAATGATGTTTATATACATCCTGGTTAAGTGTTTACAATTATGATTGACACTGTGCTAGCTAGCACTTGTAATATCCAATACTACAAGTCTGACTGGTATAATGTGATATTGCACAAATATTTGTAATATCAAATAGCATTTAATGGTCAAAGTAGTATCAGGTATTATGCAAACATTTCCAGTATTTGGTATTACTTTTAGAGTGACTTAATGACTTATCAGATATAGAATTTCCACACTGTTCAAGAGCTCAAAGATGGATGTATTTTTACTGACTGAAAAGAAATGAAAACTTCTTGTGAGTGTCCAGTTGGTATATTCACACCAAAAACGTTCCTCACAATGAGGTGGACTCTTGGAAATGAATTTGATGGAGCCACCTGCTCGTCTGAACGCTAAGCATCCCACGATCAAATGGCGATAACTGTCCCATGCTTTGCATGCTGATAGTGAATTAAATGATGTTGTCCTGGCAACGCCTCCTCAGTTCCACAATCCAGGCAGACATGGTTGGATATCTGATCCGGCTGGCCGCGGGGGTGTAATTGTGTCCCTGCCGGTAATGTTGCAGTGCGGGAGGGTGGAGGGAGGCTGTGCTAGCCGTGAAAAAAAAAAAACAGTGATAGGGAGGTGGAAAGGGCAAAGTTTGAGGGAAGGTACAGGTATGTTGGCTGGGGGCAACTGGGGAAAAAATAACACCCACTTCCCAACAACAACATGGCCAAATGACTGCTTGAACCCACCAGTTGCTTCATGTGCTTGAAAGGACACTGGAAGATTGCTAAAGAAGGAGAAGGGTGAATAATGTTGATCAGATACAATAGATATACCATGAACAAAGGCAGAATGCTGACACGATGAGACGCAATACCAACAGACTTGAAAAGAGTACCATGTTGAAGATCAAACATGTAGACAGAATTTGCTGAGGTATTGTCAAAATTTAGTAGGCTTCAGTTCTTAATTACTAGATGAAATTGAAGTTAACAGCCAAACATGGGAGTAAACAGATTAGAGACTAGAGATCTTAGCTGAAAACGAATAGTGAATAAAATCTGACAAGTCAGAAATGCAAGTGAAAGAGTAAGTTTCTGAAGAAAAGAATAGGTCATACTTGTAGATATATCCTGAAACAAAAGGGCACGGACTACTCTGAGGAATTCTATTAATACAGAGAAAGCATTCAATATTCAAGAATAATGAAAAAAAAATGATGACAGTAACCCACCAAAAGAAACTTCCTTTTTTGGGACTAAAATTACGAGTTTCTTCAGAAACAGAAAATGGCAGATAAAGTAACTTTCACATTCTTTTTGCCATCCTAGCACAAACCGGCAAACAAGAGAATTTTGACCTCTGTTTCTGTTAATCCAAAAGTGCACAGATTTATCATTCATGCTCTGAAACTGGCCAGTGCAACACTGCAAATCCCTTAATACAACACCAGCCCCCCCCAAAAAACAAACAAACAAACAAACAAATAAACAAATACCCCAACAACCCAACAAACCAACAACCACCCCCCCCAAAAAAAAAACACTAACCAAATGACAAACAAAAAAAACACTGACAAACATAAATTTAAAATTTAATCCCCAAAAGGAAGAAAGGGAACAAGTGTTGATGTAGAATATAAGCATGATCATACTTGGGAGACAGCATCTTGGTCGATTGTGCCGAGGCCATTACCTGCCGAAACCCAACACCGGCACAATCAAATGAAATGTGCTACCATAAACCTGCAGATCGGATCGTATGTTGGAGTGTAATAATGCACTCCACCAACATGACAAGGTGATGGCGAATTGGTCTTTTTAATCATGATAGCATTGCTGTGGATCAATGATCGGCATCGTTGAATCTCCACGGATTAAATCACTCCTTTTTGCCTGATCTCTATCTATTTCTGTTAATCTCCTTCATGGGGGAGGGGCTTAAAACTATAAATACAAACTTCTGCTTTAGAAAAACTAGTATTGCAAATTGAGAAAAAATGGAATTTTTAACATCAACAGATGTACATCTGTTTCGGATGCTGTGTAGGTTATGTAGATTCTTGTCCATAAAACAGTGCTTCGAATGTAAATGCCATTATCAATTCAGGCTTACTCGTGTGCACAAAAGGCGTTAGCATCTAAGACCATGCACAGGCAATATTCATTTTGTATGCATGCGCGAGGGGACAGAGAAACAAGAGGAAGAGAGAGAGAGAAAAAAAAAAAACATAGGACATTTCGCACTTGATATGGCCCCAAGGAAATGCAGACAGACAGCACAGCTTTCAACTTCAGCTATTTTTGTCTCGCATCCCTGACGTCACCGAGCCTGTCAATTTCAGCCTCCAAACAGCCCTGCATGTCAACACGTTGTGTTTGGTAATGGAACTTGGATTACACGAACTGGAATTACACATTGAAGCCAGACTGGCCCATAAACCTTTTGGGGAAAATTCAGGCTGGCTATGATGAAAATAGGCTGATTTTTGTTCTTCCTTCCAGAGGTTGAAAATAATTAAAATGCCTAATTAACAATTGGAGGTAAACTTGAGGAATAAAAGATAGATTATGGAAGGAGACATCGGGTAAGTACAAAGAGATTAAACAGAGACATTGCACATATTTAATAAGTAATTACTTTGGTTCATCAGCAATTGAACTCAGACTAGGTGTATGATTCAAACCACTGATGTCTTGGGAAGGGGTTCCCTGAAAGATAGTTGAAAACAGATCAGGAGATTAAAATGGGGATCTAACAGTTAGTGATCAAATGCTTCAAACACACACACACACAAACACTGAAATGTACTCTTGTCAGAATCATCAACAAATGAATGGAGTCCGTAAACATAAACTAACTGATAAGCATTCTTGCCACCACTTACATTGCCATGTTTAGTAAGCTGCCCCATACAGTAAGAACATTGACCAGGCACAAAGTCATTCATTCAATGCAGTACATTCATTGGATCATTTTTTTGGGGGGTGGAGCTAAACCATTTTGTAGAAATTTCAAATCCATAGGACATTTTTGGTTTTCTTTGAAAAGTTCTGATAGCATACACAACTTGACACCTTCTTTTACTGCAAAGATACTCCCCTTGCATCTGAAGGAAAAGATAGTTGAGGGAAGGTACTTGACGAATTGGTTTCCTTCCTAACTACAGGAAACAAGCAGGTTACGAAAAAAAAAAGTTGAAGAGGAAATAACAGAGAAGAAAGGCAACCACAAACTTTCTTCATGAGGAAATAATAAGACTTCTAGACAACTGGGTCGCCTGAAAAACAGATGCTGGGTGACAAGGTACACCACTTGTCCACACAGACATAACATATTGGATTAATTGTAACGGCTGTGCAAGCCTGTTTCAACTTACTAGCAGTGAAAAGTTTAAGATAACACCATGTAAACACTTTGCCTCCAGGAACTTTAAACCACCTTGCAGCACAAAGAGATTGTTTAAGTAAAGGTTTTGGCATGTCCGTCCCACAACATTTGTTTTCTTAGATATAAATGGAAATGTTGTCATTACTCCAAATATTGATAGGAATTCTTGTGGCATGTGCCAAATCATGTCACTCTTCAGACACAGGTGCCTATTTGGCAAATTTGCCATCCAGTTGAATATCTCAAGAAAGCATAAACCACTGTTTAACCCTAAAAGAAGGGGGGTGCAGAATCAGCCCCCCCCCCACATATTCTCCCATATCATAATCACTGCAGGGGAGTAACATGTTACAGTCTTTTCAACATCAAATTTGTGAGGGTCAGACATACCATCCTCAAACAGTACTCCTTCTTCCATTATGGGTCAGTGAAAAGAATAATATAAAGTTTTTCCAATGACTTGCTCAATGCACATGGGTTAACAAGCATGACAACAACACCATGCTGGATTTAGATGAAACTTTACATTTGTACAGACAATGCGTGTTTTTACAGAGCAAGCATCGGACAGCCAAGTTCACCCCCAACCCTGTGAGATGGTAAAACAAAACAAAAACAAGCCCCCCCCCAAAAAAACCTCCTCCTTAAAGGTTAAGCTTCTCTTGACATCTGAAAAAAGGCTTTCAACTGCACAGGAACAGAATGAAGTGGCTACCTTGCCTTCTTGCCTGATCTGTAAATGCACAATACTGTATGCTTGAGAATAATTTCCATGTCTACAATCAGTGCAATTTAGGCAAGGGCAGATCCAGAACTTTATTCAGGGGGGTCAAAATTGTCATTCAGTGGCCTAACATTTGGAAATGTAATATTTTATGGCCTTTCAGAGAGCTATGGTTAAATTTGGGACCTTAACATGCTCTTGGAAGGACATCAAGGGAAATCGTCCAATTTTTCAATAATAAAATAAAACTGCTCTCATCTGGGGTACACAGTCCCCTTTAAATTGACAGCCTTAGCAAGTTAGCTTTCCAGCAAATTTATAGTTACCTTATGAAGCAACCGACATCCAGGAACACTGAATTTTGAAAAGCAAAAAGACTTTTAAAAAGGATGTTTCTTTCTTGTCATAAGAGACATTACAGTTGAGTCCATTATGAGCCCCTCACAAGCCATCCAATTGCTTGTGAAGTCACAATTCATTCAAATGAATTTAGGCCAAAGCATTCCTTTCAATTGTTCTCGCTGTTATTTGTGACCGATTTTATACACCAAGTATACTTCTTCAACATTACTGTCTCAGTTACTTCATGGAGAGCAGGAAATATGGGAGTATACCTTCAGTGTTATGATGCAGTGGCCCTTAAGAAATGACAAAACTATTTTGCCCATGCTAGGCTCCTCTCAAATTGTCTGTACTTTACTGCAATTCCTACTGAGTAAGGGTAGGGTGGCAGAGTTTAGCTGGACTTTGTGGTCTTGTTAATTATTCAAGGTGGCAAGAGAAGGAGAAAGAAAGAGGAATGCTAGGTCAACCATGGTCGACCTTTAAAATTTTGCAAAACAAACCTGGAATTATGTGTGAGGACACAGCTCGCCTATTATCGCACTCCTATCTCAAGCACTAAGCTGTCTTAAAGCCCCCTACGCTTGATCTTATCTGGTGTTGAGCCATGGCCACAAGCAAAGTAGAAACAAGAAAAGAGAGGGAAAAGAGAGATGGTTACAGGAAAGAAAAAAAAAAGAAAAACCTGCACATACACCAGGTGAGGTTTGAGTGTTAAACTAATCTAATCTATGGTTAGCATAGACACAAACATCCACGCCTGCTGTACAGAAACATCTTACACAGGGGGGTTGCTATCAAGTATCTGCATCGGCAACAGTCCCAGCCATGCTGTGAGTGCACGTGCGCTGTGTACGGGAAAAACTCCTGGCTAAGCACAGGGAAATAATGAAACCCTGCACTGAATTGTGGGAAGTAGAGAGTAGCTTCATGGGAAAGATCGCAGAGATAGTTGGATATTATCTGCACTCATCAGGTAAATATGTCTAACAGGTTTAGTACTTGTGCTGTACAGGAGAGACAGAATTCTGTGCAAGGAAAAAAAATAATTTAAAAAGTGCAAAGCCAAGACTTTTTTGGGGGTTGGTGTTTTTGTTAGCACAAATCGATTTAAGCATTACAAATTTGGCAGAGCAAGATAAGGTATCACAGACACACGACGCATCCTGAAGTTCTATTCTTCATTTTACCTCAGAATTGTTATTGAGTTAACAATTACAAATTCATCTTTTAAAACATTTTTAGACCAATGAAGACAATGTGAATCTTTAGTAACACTGATATCTGTTTTGCAAGCAGATCAATATAAATCTAGCTGAATTGCCAGATTCCCAAAGAAATAGCCACTGCCTTTGATGGACTGTTGGTTACTTTACAGGCATGTACTTTCCATCACAAATAAAATTAGTAAGACATTAAGTCTCTCACTCGAAGTGCACATTTTGACAACAGGAAATATCTGCTTCCCTTAACCTACGGCTTCAAAAATAAAAGCGACTGAGAAATGAGTTTCCACAATAGTTGGTATTCCTAAACCATCACTGATGACAAATTGTGACATTCAAACAAACACAAATGAATAATTAAAACAAAAAAGGAAAAAAAATACAGCCCCATAAATGCTTGAGCAGGTATGAGTAATCATCGCGGAGACACAGAGGCATTGATCAGTTTTTTTTTCTACCTGGATCAGAAAGTCAATAAATGCGTCTGCGCCTGAGTCCCACTGCCGCACTGTGCATACAGTCGCCCACCATCAGTCTTTGGCCCAAACGTAAATAATTACAAGTTCAATCAGCGGCAGGCAGAATCAGCAACAGCTAACAAAATAACAAAAACAGCGTGCGCTAATTGCTGGCCGTGAATGCGCCAGGTTTAATCGACTACCTATCTCTCTCTCTCTTGCTGGTTCCCCAATAAGAATGTCCTCCTGAGTTTAGTCTGGCAGCTAAAGCTATAACCTCAACCCCCCTTCCTTCTCTTAAAACAACACTGCTATCTGTCTTAATGCAGAGCAGAGCCACAGCTGTCTATGTAAACACTGAGAATATAATTACACGGCCAGAAATAGTAACCTTTTTCTTTTCTTTTTCTGGTCCGTTTGAACCAGCAGGAGACTGTTATACAGAGGTGATAAGCTCATGATTGTTTAGCATGTATTAGTCATAAGGCCAAGGCCATTTTGCGCCCCTGCCTAACCAAGGCTAAGGCTCATTCACTCCCTGATGTGCTGTCTACAGTTTTCACGAAGAGAGATTTATGTTACATGGTGGGGGGGGGCACACGGCTTCACAGTCAGAGGCAGATGGGTGATTACTGGTGGAAAAAATGGAACCAGCATCAATTTACAAGGGGCGATATTTCACATCTTCTCCCTAATAAATTCCTAATTGCTTTTTTTATTTGGATGTGACGGGAGAATCTGACAACACTAAAAATCAGTGTCAAAAGACTGACTGTTAATTGTACTGTTTTGTATTTTTTTGAGTCACGAAACCTCCTGTTGCTTGTTCTTTTGTGACAAAATGTTTCCATCATAGCTTAAACAAACACAAATTTGAATTTTAGGGGGAGTATATACAAACTTAATATGTGACCCAACATGGGTTGCAAGTCACCAGAGCCACTTTTGAGTTGCAGTGGAGCACTTTAAAAGGATCTTGTACAATGGAAATCACCAGAAACTATCAACATTTTGCACCTTCATAATGCCAAGTTTCATCAGGATGCCAAACTGAGAGACACATTAAAGCACAGAGCTATTTTTGCTGTTTCTGATGCACACTAAAACAGAACATCTAAAAAAAAAAGAAGACTTTTTGACTCCTTTTGTTAGAGGCTATCTTTAAGGCTAGAATTACTCAGGGAAATCCTCTCCAATTTCAAATCTACCCTCCAACATCCCCCATCATCAGCTCATTCCCCATACATGCATCTCAACACTGCAAATTCATTTTACAACCCCTTGTATAGAAGGGAGAAGAGATGTCTGAAATGAGCTAATGGTATTACAGGCTCTCAAGGTGTTTGCTGTAAGAAATGTAATAGCGTCCAAACCACTCCGCATTTGTCTCAACAAACAATGTTGTTCAAATTTATTGAATAACTGCATCCGCACCGTCCGATCCGTCCCCTGTGTGGGCGACTTCATACAGGGGGCATCCAATGCAGTTAGGCTGCACAAGTAGCTTGTTCTTGCATACTGTATTGACATTTTTCGCGAGAGGGGGAAAATGGAACAGCCCCATGTCCACCGGATATTGTACGGTACATTCAAATATTTTGCTCTATTTGCACCTTTAAGGGGTCACATGCATTACTGCGGTATAATTCTGTTCCAATTTATCGGATTGGCCGATTTTGTTTGCATACTTTGTCAACATGGGCCAACGGTACATATTTATATAGGAAATTCATTACTTTAAAAGGTTTTGTATTACTAACCTGATACTTGGAACAAGAACCAGTATCAGAAAGGTCTTCAACAATCACTTATGTAATATTTTCAACAACAACCAAGAAAAAGACAGAGAAAGAATGATGCTTAGCCAGATACCCTGAAAAGGTCAAGCAACTCTTGGTGTTCATGATACAGCAGTCCTTCCTTTCCTTCTTTTTAGTCTGGTTCGGCAGCAGCAGCCACAGTATCGGCTTATACGGCAACCCAATTGGACTGTGCTTCCATTAGGGTTGGCCCAGCCTGGCGCAGGGATAAATAGATGTTGAATGAGTCTGAGGTCCCGCTAGGTAATCTGCTTTGACAAATGTAATTGCGGTATGGATGAGACCCATTACCAGTGGAAGGGTCGGAAATACTTTTTTTTGTTAGAGGAGGGGGGGCAAGATCAGGTGCCAAACAAAAGAGGAGGCAGCAGTGCGTGCTGCTCACACACCAAGGACGATATGCAAACGGGGATCTGCATCCAACTTTTGGTGATTTGTCACATACAATGGCAGATAAGTGCATGCACAAAGTGATTTCATGTGCCTGATGCAGGGCTTTCATGCTTTAAAGGCATTTTGTCCAGGAAAAAGTCCACAGATCAGTGCTTCTTCCCCAAAACCATTTCTAGAGGTGACACTTTTTTTATGCCATCAGAAAGTAAGGGAACTTTACCCATCCTTTGTTTAACACACACATGTAATGTCTCTTCATTACATGCCAAAGTGTCAACCCTCGTGTATTCAGAACAAGAGGTTGAGAGCCCAAAAGCCAAAACACCTGGTCTGCATACCGCCAGTGTCAGCAACAGCCAAATCATCGTCTGATCTCAGTGTATGGAGAATTCCTTAATATCAAAGGCTAATTTAAATTTTCTTTGCAAGTTATACAAGCCTAGAAAATCTTGAATTTCTAAATTGCAACCTTTTCAAGCAAAGCTCCCTAAACAGCACAAAGAGCGGACGAACTGCAAAATTAAGGAAACTCAGGGAACAGACCAGCAAATTAGACTTGTTATACAATGCAAGATGGAAGTCTGTATAATTATATGTTCAGATGAAAGTCAGGCAAAAAAGATGAAAACAACAACCAACAAACCATGGCCTAATTTCATGGTGTACGCAGAATTCCGCACTTATGATCTCCATTTTGCACTAACCGTGCTAGCAGAAAAATTCTGCGCTAACCCTTTAAGCACAGAATCCTTAGTTATGGGATGTACGCATGTGCACAAGCCAAAATTCCTTGCTAACCCGTGAAATACGTTTGGCGTAAGCACAGAATTTTCTGCTACAATAAGCGCTGATTTTCGCTTGTGGTAAGCAGCACCGTAAAACTGGGCCCAGGACACAACAGGCACTGGTCTCACTGGATGAATGAAAATGTTCAGTCAGACAACTGAACCTTACCCAGGGAATATTTTCATTTCGCTCCTGCCAGGTCTCATTAAACAGTGATCACAGTTGGCAAAGAGACTGAGTGGAGTCAACATCAAGCCCAACAAAGAAAAGCTGTTTTCATTTTCCAATGATGAATATGAAAATATGCATTAAAATGACTATCTAGTGATTTCTATGGGCTTTAGGATTACCCAGGAGAAACTGAAACCTGTAGAAGGAAACCAGCTATTGTTTGCTTACGTGAACTTTGCATGTAATCTGGGTTACAAAATTCAGCACAGTATGTATTGGCTTAAAACCATCCTTTCCTATCAGCATCCTCTGAACTTATGGAACTGCGGGATGCATTTATCCCCCAAAATGGATGAAGATAAACACAGTGCAGGATACTGCAGTTGGGAAAGTTGCCATAACACAGAGTCATTCTAGCTTTGATGATCACTTTTTGAGAAGCTCACTTTTGCCTGATCCTTTTAAGAGGGTCCAATCAGTTTTGACCATTTCCCCCCAATTGTTATTTAAAAACAAAAATAAATAAACTTGAAGGTGTCACACAAAAGACAATAAAACTGACCAGGTTCGTTCCTCAATTCTTACAAAATTTACCTGTACAGAGTCATGAGTGATTGCAAATACTTTTCACAAAGAAGCTTGATTTTATTTTTGGGATTTGAGTCTTATTAGCTTTCACTTGAGTCGAGTTTTCTGATTAGAGACTTGAGTCGAGGTGAGTCATTTATTTGCAGAGACTTGAGTCAAGTCGAGTCATTTGACTGCCAGGACTCGAGTCAAGTCCCAAAAAATTGTGACTCAAGTCAGACTCATGTCAAGTCACTATTTGACTCATCAAAACTCTACATAATGAATCAATTAACAACAAGGATTTAAATGGATTTCTAGCGTATCACTTAAAAATGAACAGAAATTTTTATCACAAGTCCTGTACATCCATTGCGATTCCATAACAATTCATCCAATCTTAAGGTTGATTCATATTTGGCACAAAAATGAACAAGAATGCAATTCTGCCAGGTCAGATCAAATATTTGTGATGTGAATTCCCAAAATTTGGAGACTTTCAACTAAAGTGAATTTCTCTTCAACTGTTTCATGGCATCAAATTGTGACATCATGCTTCACTGTTATGTTCAACTGAACTATGAATCGACCTTTAAGCAAAGTAAAGAACTCATGAAATGAACTGTGAAAAAAGAATTCCTATGTGATTGTTTACCTTCTTGCATGTAAACTGGTCTCGTGAAAGGACGTATGAAGGGACTTGTAACGGTGAAAGACTTGTGACGGACTCAACTTCAACACCGAAAGGCCATCTCATCCTTTCACTGAAAGCCTTCTAGGGGCATTTGAATCATTGGGATTTCTTTTCAAGTTTCCCCATATCCGCACAAGAAGATAAGATTTTCTTCTGGTCAAATGCTGCACTTGGAAACCTTATGGGGACAGGTGGAGATCTGGGGCATAGCAACTTGCACCTCGACTCACTGCACAGAGGCATTAAGTGCTGAGGTCTTATCCTCAGTCTTGCAACACACAACACGTTTTCCCAAATTGATGTAAGCAATCTTCCCACTGGTGATCTTTTCCTGATACTGGTAAAACATGGATACAGGAATCTTTATAGATTGCTCAAACTGAGACAAGATAGATAAGGAAGTAAGAAAAACCAAAAGCATTTTTTTTCTTGCATCCCACTCTCAAATCCCGCAGGATCCATGCTTCACTTTCTTCCTTTCCCCTTCTTTTTAATGGTCGCTGAGTCTGCAGAAGCTTGCCTCACTCTAATTACAAGTGTACACTTGCCCGACATCTTCTCGCCTGGCTGAATTTCATCGTTGTTGTTGGCGGTCGTGCACACTGCAATCACATCTTCCTGCATTAGTATTCATGGATTGTGCAGCAAATTGTGGAAAGTACACTATTACCGGAGATAATTGGGGGGTCTGAGGGTGGCAGACAGGTTCTAGTCGGCTGCCTTTGGGTGCTTTGTAGGGAAATTTTTTTAGATTAGCTGTCACATGAGAAATGTCGCTTGTCAGCAACAGAGGGCACAGACTGAAAGTCAGTGAAAACAATACATTTAGCAAGATTGACATTTTCTTTGATACCCGTTTAAACTGAAAACAGGTATTTTACTGCTGAAAATTAAGGGCCACAAGCCTTTTACACAATTACAGGCACAACTAAAGGAACAATGATGGAAACACCAAGACAAAAGAAACTTCTTGAACTTCCTGAAAAACAAATCAAAACAGAATTTTTTGCTCGGAACTCCACTTCACTTCGAGCACAACCAAAAAAGAGAACATGCACGAGCAAAAACTAGCCTTAGCCCCTTGATACCATGTGCTATCAAACAAAATGATTTATTTATTGACATTCTATTCTGACGTTTCAATGTAAAGTGAGTGCTTAATGTTAACCTGACAGTTGTTTGGGGAGTTTTTCTGTTGATTCTTGTTTCTGTCTGAGCCTTGTGTCTGTTGGCTAAGAAATGCAACAGCATGCTGGGTAAAATTGTAACAAAACAAACAGGTCATCCTAAAAACCAACAGTTTGGAAGTAATAGAAACATCAGAATGATTGCAAAACCTGCTTATTTCAAGTATTGAGTGGCAGTTTATAATGGCCTTCAAAATTCTGAATAGTCTAAAGGAACTAATCTGGAAATGCATGGAAATGTGAAACTTCAACTTTTTAAACATGAAAATAAAATGACTTGGAAAATGAATCCAGAAGTGTTGACTTTTATATCTGTACACAGATTTATAGATGGCATACTCTTTAACATTATATGTATTGAAACAAAACCAATGTTCCTATTGACAAGTCTATTTTTTCTTCACAATATCCAATTTTGCTGTTTTTCGCACACTAAGATTTACACTTCATTTTTTAGACCATAAATCAGTGTATCAATGATATTATAAACCAGCTCTGTTTATGCATTTCTCTTGGAGTGGTCTTAAAAATCAGAAAGCATTCATCAAGTTTTAAGAATCGTGCTCCATGGATCTTGAGTGAGTGAAAACAAGTGTTCAGAATATGGGGCGATATATCGAACAACTTATTCCGCAGTCTGATTAATGTAGATCCCATCCGGTCAAGAATCCACTCCGATGTGTTAACTTATTCATAAATAAAGCCGGGACTGCAATTTCCTGGAGAATGCCACGCATGATTAACCCGAAATGGATTACGGGCGTGCGGTGTTAGAAACGTCCCAGGACAAACCTTGCATATATGCATGCAGGGGTCAGAGGGACAGTGAGTGTGTTTACACCCCCAGTGGTCAATAGGTCTCATCTTTGTCATACTATCAAGGCTTTGCGGCCCAAGGCACCATCGTGATCTGTTGACCGTGGCCGATGTCCCCACACCTTGGACACAGAACACACTACAGGTTCAATTAACAGAAGAGGGATGTTTGAGTCATAGCTTTATAGTCCCCCTTACGCCCCAATGCCAGCAATAACACTAATGGCTGCCTTGATTACCAACGGCATTGCCTCGCAGTAACAAATAATCGTGGAATTAGCCCCGCAGATGTGGGCCTTGATGGGAAATGGCCCTCCTGTAATACCGAGCACGAGACTTATTTAACTCTTTTCTCAAATGGGGGGGATCTAAAGCCAGTCAATAAATGATTTTTTGACTGTCTTTCTAATCTAGATTTGTCACCTTTGACATAATACAAGTTTCTGTAATATCTGTAATAATAATAATAAGCCCCGTTTTTATATATAGCGCATTACACCAAAGTCTCTGTCATTCACCCATCCTTATTTTTTCTTAATCAACAGAACAAAGCCTGGTGGTTCATGCTTTAAATTAGGGGTCCACATTTTTTGTGTTCCTGTAACAGCTGATATATGATTTTGTAAGTGCAAAACACACATTCTAATTTCTGAGAGTGCAGAATTAATGCAAATTACCTGCCAAACAAATAGAAATAGTTTAAAATCAATTTCAGTGATACTTCCATGTCAAGTTACGCAGGTCAGGTGTCACAGGGACACAAAAAATTTTGGTCCCTGAATTTATAAAATGCTCAGGTGGAATCACCAAAGAATAACATGAAGTCCAATCTTAAAAACAAGCCTTAATCGCCAGGCACGTAAAAAAAATTGATCCTGATACACTGACTTTAATCCGCCCCACAAAAAGTTTCTTTTGGCAGACGACAGCTTACTAGAACCCATTTAACCCTGCCAATATGCTTTACTTCATCACACAAAACTAGACTAGATACATTCAGGATTCTGAATATGCATCAGGACCTAGTAAATAATACACACTGTCACACTACAAAAACTCCTCTTCTGAGAGAAAACTGGATCTTTAAGGAGGAGAGGATGGCTGCCGGGCCCTATGCCGTAGGCACTTGGCCACTGAGCCACTGGATTTGGCCAGCGTAAGCCCCACAAGATGAGAGATGAAATATGGATCATACCCCTCGTCAGCCCGGCACACATACACACTTACAAAAAAAAACGGATGACACAAAAGAAAGCGACACAATCACCATGGCATTACACCAACCTTCATTTTTTAATCACGGTTGGGTGGCCTCAAATTCCTGCTCTGATTTTAACCTCCCCCACCTTCCAATTTGCCCCCCAAAAATCTATCACAGGATGCTTCCCTTATGTCTTTAAAAGAAATGGTTTGTTTTCAATGTGCCATCTGTGATTGATAAGTTGAACTCAAACATTTAACAACCCCCTAAAGAAAATGTGGGTATGATGTTCAACTTGACGTGTATATGTTAATTTGTATGCTACGCAGACTAATTGCAGCAAGGAACAAACCTGACCGGAAATTTTCCACATTGAAAAATGCATGCATTTGTGTGATGTGTTGAGGATGTTCAACTGTGAAGCGAAGATTTAGTTCACATTAACCCTATACCCAACTGCAAACACCACATTGTTTACACCTGATGCTGGACGCCAATGCAGACAAATCTGTGCGCCATCATTGTTTTACCACCTTGACATTTACTACCCACAGCAGCTGACATAGTGGTCACACAATGCCCTTGCTAGTACTCGCAGACCCATTGACGGCAACATCACGGCAAAACAGAAGAAAGATATGTGAATCAAAGCTGGGACAAGTTTGTTCAGGCACCGTCAGTTAACTAGTGGTTGGTTTGTGACCTACCTAGCGCATGTACAGTGAAGTTGAAGTGTGAACAACCCTAGTCAACCACTGAAGGGTTTCAAGACCGAAGGGGAGAAAAGGTGGAAAGGCGAAATACCAACAATAAAAGTGACAATGGTCGTTTACTTGTGACATACTGTTTTTCTCTCATTCTTCTTATGACTGGCCCTCTCTGCACTGTGCTATTAAAAACAGTTTATGGCAACCAACGATACAACCAACATCAATAGAATGGCTGCAAATAGTTGACTAGACTAGTCCAACCCTCGTCGACTAGCATGTGTTCAATCAGAGTTGGTCCAACTATGGTTATCTATGGTCCTTAATCGCACTTACTCCTGGCTTACTTCATTCAAGGCTACAGATGCAAAAAAAATGTTCTGGCTTCAAGTCTAGAGCAAGAACTAAAGGGAAAAATACCTTAATCTTCAATGGCACAGGATTATTTCAAATGCTGAGAAAATATTGAATAATGAAGGAGTGAGTGCAAAAAAACACCATGGCAACCACATTCAAAATGACAAAGGTTAACACTGAGGTCAAACGAATTTCTGCCAAAGCCATTTCACACCCAGTAATAAGCATAGAATTAGACTTTGTCAGAATCAGGATTACTTTTCTTGTCTTAGTTGCAAAATTTGCCAGCAGACCCCCTTAGAATTAAAGGGGAAAATGGCACTCTCCATCAACATTAAGACACTGCTAATCTGGAGACTTTCCAATATGAGAGGCGGGTGCCACATTCAATCAAATTCCAACATCGAGACGGTCCCACACCGTTCGCACTTGCCTCCTGCTCCGCTCTGCTCCCGAGCAGCATTCCCGATATCATCCTCCTCTCCTCCGTGTCTGTGGGATCAGTGTCCCATTACACTCCCAGCCGTCAGTGACTGACATGAGATGGCCAGCACTGCAGATTGAGGACGCAGAGGTTCGGTAATAGGCTGGGGGACTTCCAGGAGAGCTGACCGCTAGTCCCAGGGCTTTACGGCTTAATTACCCTGGGTAGTGAACTGTCTGGCACTGTTATTTTTAGGCTGTTCCCTTTGCCGTCATCATAACTCCCCCCTCCACTTTTTTCCCGACAAACAAAGACATGGGATGTTGTTTCTCTGTATGTAGGCAAGGGGACAACTCGTGGCTGAACTAATCCAAGCTGTCAACTCTTGTGGGGCCGGGTGGCTGGACCGGACCTAGTCCCACTTTCAATATCTGAGAGTGATTGGCTGTGCTTTGTGGTTTCTGCTCAATTTCAAATATTGGCCATGCCATGCAATGTTGTTTTATGACTCTGGATATTACAGACTTCGGAAGACAGCATATCGGTTTGCAGAACTTGTAAACTACTGACACTTTTGCAACAGGGAAAAAATGCACATACTCTTGTAATTAAGATACTGAATATTCAACACCAGGACAAACACATGGATGTCTTCAAACTATGAACTAGACAGTAAAACTGAAGCACATAAGTTCCAATGGGAAACTTTCAAATGCTTGATACCAATAAACATATCAGTCCTTTTCTGTACTATGTCTTTATTTAGACAATGCAAACAACAGAAAAGGCTCAGTATGTATGCTGCCACCAAGCATCTCAAAGTTTCCCATTATGACAGAATTTGGGCAGCGTCTTTACAATGCAACTCTATTTAAGCAACAACTCTGACTGAAACCATGTGGGATGATAATGTTAGTCTCATCACAAATTATAGTCTCATCAAACAGGAAAACACTTAACCTACTAAAAGTAGAATACTCGTGCAGCTTGAGGAGTTCATTTTGAATGAGATGGTACAAGAATTTTAAATGTCTATTGATGTCTAACTACTAATGTCTAACAACTAATGTATAACTACCTCCTCAACGGTGAAAAAGAGAAATACTCAGTTTGAAAGATACTTTGGTGCCATTGCTGCCATTCACTGTTAGCCAACACAAAGATGCCAGTTTGTGCACATTCTGCTGATAACTATGGGAGCACAGACCATCTTGTTCGAGAACCCAGTAGAACACCTGCGACTGCACAGTGCAATCTCTTGTTTTGGAATCCGAATTGATCTGCTGTCTGGTCACGGTTCACATACCAGCCACCTATTGGGTACCCAAAATCTTCCCATCATGACTGGTTCCATCACTGTTACCAACAGTCACATGGATCACAAATTACAGCAGGAAATCTTAAGTAGCTGGCAAGGTTTGGCCACAACATTTGACAGCTGCTCCTCTACAGCTTGAGTTTGGAGTTGTGGACAGGTACAAGCTACATCATGAATCAAGCAATAGTTAACCACGGTTGTTCTTTGTGTTGGAGATTATTCAAAGGAAAATTTGTAGCCAATAATTTTTTTCTTGAACAAGAAAATCAAGTAAATGGGTTCAAACCCGTGACCTCCATAGTAATATAAACCAACTGAACAATCACTGTCAACGATCTTCTGATTTGCCAATGTCTTGTTTATTGTGCAGTAGTTGCTGTAACATCTTTATGGTGGATGGATGGGAATGATTTCTGAAGGAACAATGCCAACATTATTCTTAATGTTGTGAGCCTGGAAATATGCTGTAAACCTGGAGAACAGCTAACTTACAGGGATCAATCAAGGATTGATACTTTGATTCAGATTACAGTACAATCCACAAGGAAATATTGACCAGGTTCAGTCTCCAATTTCTTTCACTCTTCATACAATTAATACAATTAAGTCTCGTCTCAGCACTAGCCAGTCGGAACTGTTGTCCTCTCTCCCCCTAAGTCGTGAGCGCATCTGACACAAGCCTGACAGGTCGAAAGATCTCTGGGAACACACGCACAGAACACGAGCTAGATTGATTAAGAAAACTAATCTCGCTAAAAACAAGTGTCATCACTCAGCCATTCTTGCATCAGCCCCAGATCGTATTCTGTTTTTTTTCTTTTTCCTTTTTTTTCTCTCCTTCTTTTTTCCCCTTTTCCTTATTTGCAGAAGAGCTGTATCTGTCTAGGCGTTCTGGTCTGCTTACTAGCTCGGGTTCGTCTTCCACTGTCCAGCTTAGCTGACAAAGCTAAATTAGACCCACATGTGTGGGCATATGCCTGGCAGAGTGTAAATACACTCGCTGCATTGACGGACGGATGCCCCGGTTTCTTTCTTTGCTCTGAACAACCTGCAACATTGTCTTAGCAGCGGAATACCTATCGGTGTTTGTTCCACGATGGGACACCGGTGACAGCTGATGAGAACCCGCTTGATATAGTAAATTTAAGAACAGCCCTCCTCCTCTCCCCCACACACTTTTAGGGCGATTGCCATGTATGTGTGCACATACACTGCGAGAGAAAAAAACAAAAACAAAAAGAAGAAAAAAAATGAATATTCTTGTCATGCACTGTGTTTGCATAGGAGCTGAAGTCCTGGGCATCTCCTCAATGCATGATTGAAAACACACACATGCTAACCCACTTACTCTATGTTGTTAACCTGGATGTATGGCCCACGATCAACTCAAAGGAACAAACAGCCAAGATTTACCCTGGACAAGAACACTCCGGATAGTTCAAATAACAAATAATAAATGCCCCAACAAGACATGAGCTGCAGCACTTTTGAATATTCAAGCCAACATCTTCTGTTCCCCATTTTGATTGTCACATAAATAATAGTTAAAAATATTATTCAACCATTAAATGTATCCCACTATGAAATGGATTCTACCTCTCACATTTTCATCTCTTGGAAAGTTTAAAAATGGAGTATTTGAGAAAGGATGTTAATATCCATTCAAAGAAAGTTGTAAATGCACTTATCCAATATTGAGATTTTTATGCTTTGCACATTTGAAATTTAAAACTGTTTCAATAAAGTATTTGAATAAATTAGTTTTGGGTGCTATACTTCACTCGGGGTTAAACTGTTCAAAATTTCAGCAAGACAACTGTTGTATAAAATTATTCAAACATACCATAATCTGTAAAAAAATTTGTGACGACTTCACATTGTTTTAATTTTACAGTAAAAGTTGTAGATTTTGACTCAGTGATAACATCTCTGATAAGTATCGGTATTCCAACAGGGGATCCCAATATGAGCTTACTATGTCCACAAAATACAATTTATTTAAGTTGTTTGAAAGAGAAAAACAAACAGCTTAGTCAACAAGTCCTTTGAATATTCGTGAGTAAGTGAAAAATTCAGATTCAGCTTGTCCCATATGAATACACATTTAGACAAATTTATGTGTAGGCATAAAAGCATAGAACCATACTGCCTATTCTCACAGGACAATATTTACATATCTCCAACTACTGTGTGCTCAAGTTTAACGGAAATAGCAGCAGTCTTGTTTTAATTCATAGAAAAAGAAAAAAAATGTGTGCAGTTGTCAAAACCTTGTCAAAGCATTGACATGATGCACCATGACATCAAAATAATGAATATTTCACCGTCATTTCAAGGCGCAGTGGGGATAGAATGCAGCCACTCAGATGGCGCTGTATTCAGTTTTTGGCATTAGTCACAAGGGAGGGGTGGGGGAAGTGCATGCACAGAGAGATGAAAAACAAGAATACTCACAAAATAAATGTTCCAGTTTTGTTTTTTTAATTCACTATGGCAAGTTTGAATTAAATGGGGCCTGTGCTGTTATGCCAACTTTGTGAAACATCTGACTGTGAAGTTTACACCTCAAAAGTACAAAAACCACACCAGGAGTAATACTGACCTTAACGACAGTGAAACAGTTTTCAAGGATGGAGATTTGTGAGACCATTATGCATTGGCCATTGAAGGACCTGCCAAAGTGGGGGGGGGTCATTTCCCCCTCCCCAAGTTGAAAAAGTGGGGGCCACACTTTTCCTACAACTTGGTAACTTATTTGAACAATGCAAAAAAAGTAGATACCATTGTAAATAGTTCAGACAAAAATCACTGCATGCAAGAAAAATTGATTCAAGTTAAGTAAGTTATCTTAAATGAAGGCCGAATGTGGATATCTGCTGTTTTTGACAGTTCAAATTCCTGCCACAAATTTCATTTTGCACGACCTTTTGACTAAGTTAGGCACCTTGAGTAACTCAAGCTTATTCATTTATTACAATGTATTTTGCATGCTTGCCATGAATAAGTGCAAAGGAAGAAATCTAACCTGCTGTATTCTTAGCAATTAAATTGACAAAGCAATTTTTTGTTGGGGGGCACATACCTGGTGATGAAATTGTACCTGTATGACTTTGGAAGCAACAATGGATTACGCTACCTTTAAAAATATACAATAAAAAGAAGAATAAGATATGACTTACCTGAGTTCAGCTGTTGTGGTTTTCATGGAGAATCATCCTTTCTGTCTGGTTGGCTACCATGCCCCACCGCTGAGTTGTTTGGCCTTCCCAGGGCACTGCACCTACTCCAATTCGGAAGGTCCATTATTGGGCAAACTGTTATTTCCTGTTAATAGAAAGGAGCAAATAATGATGACAAGACTGCTTTGGTCTCATATGAAGTAAGCAGGGTTTGAGATTTAACTGCATTGACATTTATCTGTATATCTATTGATATGGAAGGAAGTATGAATCAAAAGGTAGACACCTGTTTTCAGAATAAGAAAAAAAGTCAATTCAATTTTTATTCAACTTGTTATGAGCACAAGTTTGATCCCGTGGGTTTATGTATGTTAAAAAATACTTCCCAAGGAAGGAAAAAAATAAACATGAAGATATCAGAAGCAAAAAGGTAAGAGAATGAAAAATTTGACAAGGAAAGACAAAATGACTTGTTTCACCAGCAACATAATTATTTGTTTGCTTGGCCTGTAACACAGATAGCACATCAGCAAGGGGTGAGAAACACTTCTTCATATTAGTAATTATTACCCAAAGTCACGGAATTGAGGTCAGTTTTGCATAGAAAAGACCCAGTTTGCTCTCATCAGGCAGTAAAAAACATTGCCCTCTTTCAACAGCTATGTGAAACATTCCCCACACAATTTGAGGAAAAAGACCATCTAATATACATTACAACAAAAATCCCTTTTGTCAAGAAGTTTGAAATCTTCTCTATCCACTGACATTAATCAAAGATCAAATTAAAAGGGGAAAAAAAGAGATAATAAAAACAATATGCAAAGTAATATAGCATGACAAAATAAATGCAGAATATTCTACGGATTTCTTTGTGAGCAACATTTTCCACAAAGGATGTTTTGACTTACTATAACAGCCCAAGATAGAACGTATTTCACAAGGGAATATCTTTTTTCATTTTTTTGTTCTGATACTATGTATCGAGTGTATCTCAAAGCATCAGCCTTGAATAAAGTCTAGTATCTTGTGAGAGACTTCAGGGCAGCAGAATTGATTTTCTCTTTTTCCATCAAGTTGGTAAAATTTAAGCAAATTTACCCTTGTACTTCTTCAACATTCATGTCCTCACATGGCATCTGACGATTGCGAATGTACCTCAAAGCGCAACCTGTCTCTCATGAGACATCTTCGTGGAAATGCGGTCGTCTCTCCCTGGCTCTGTGCCAACTTCTCAGGCCCGAAGTGCATGACCGCAGCCCGGTGCAGGCAACGACACACCAATGGACGAAGAGTGGTCGTGACAGCACTGCCTGTTTGTGTTGAAGGGAAATCTCTGGAGTCAAAACATGTTCATTTAGGCTTTTCCCCTTATTTTATAATGCCTGATCATTTGCAACTTGGCAACCATACAAGACACAGTTGAGTGACTGGGGAATCTGCCCTGAGTTGAAGTGCACCCTCATCACCGGTAAAGGAAGAACAGACTGGTGGGAATTTTTTTTCACCTGGGCTATGTGTGCACCCAACCAACATATAAAGTCCACCCATTCCAACATAACACTGAATGTGTGTACTCACAGCAAGCCCACGACATGTGCTTTAAACCTGTATGTTCACAAAGTGAGTTCCCACCAAAGAACTGTCATTGCCCTGTAAAGAAACCTATCCTCTCTTATTCCCACTCAGAATAGGTACAAGTTGGGAAGAAAACTGATTCATTCAGCTCTCTTAAGAATTTCTTCCAACCAAATGTTAAAACTGTACATTTCAACCCAGATTTTTTGCCACATGTGACCATCAAAGCAGCAAAAGATTCAGGCTAAAACATTTCCAGACTGCTTATGGGCCTAAACCTGGACCAAGAGAGGGTGCAATTTTTCCAGTAACGCAGGTGCCTTTGGTAGGAACTGCACTTCGCTGGTTCACATATGACTACAAATGCATATATTACGGTTGCATTGCTACCTACTAAATGAGCACCTCCCAGTGACCAGCATGGCTCTTTTCAACGGAAGAAGGGTGCTTCTGTCCAAGGTGGATAAATTCATGTCACACCCATCCTCACCCTAACACTTTAAAAGCCATTTCACCATAACATGACCCATGACTAACACTGGTTATTGGTGTTAAGTAAAATTAAATAATAAACAACAGTAAGTGTTGGTTTGTTGTACAAGTATTGTCTACTATCTCACCATTTCTCAAAAGTTGGGATTTGTCTCCCAGTTTGGCTACAGGTTATCATGTTTTGAGGCTGGTCATTTTGGGACTTTGGTCCACTGTGGGAGTAAAAAAAAAAAAGAACATGTGACAAAAAAGCTGAAGTACAAATCCTTCTCTTCAACCTGAATATGAATGCCTTGAAAAATAGATCCAGAGTCAGAAATGACTATATTTTTATTTTGTTTTCTTTTTTACTTGTTTGAAGCAAGTGTACAGCAATGTACCAATATCGTGTTATAAGCACCGCTTTCAACAGACAACTTGTGAGAAAATTCACAGGCTTTGTGGGTCAGACTTGGCCATAACATGACTGATGGTAGAATCTTTTTCAGATACAATCTTAGCTGTCTCCATCCTAGAAGAATATTGAAACCATTTCAAAAGGACATAAAGGGGGAAAAGTGAAAGAAAAGAAAAAGAGAAAAATGTAAGAGGCTGGAAACTAGCAAGTTGATAAAAAAATCTAAAGAGTGACCCACTCTGACTTTTAATTGCTAATCAGTTTTTCAGCCGATAGGGTGCTTCCCCCCCCCCCCCCGGAAAGTATTCCCTGGAAGAAATTCTTGTGACATCCATGGCAATGATATTGTCTTCACAATACGGGTATGTAATGTATTTATTGGCCCAACTCTCCAACATACAATTTCATGCATGACTTACCAGTATCTTTATTAACTGGAATGACCCAAGTATAAAGCTTACAGAGGGAAAGCCTACACAATTTTCAAAAAATGGTGATAAATTATCAAGTCAGCTCACAACATTGAAGCCAACGAGTTTACTACTATAGTCCAAATGGGTTAATTTGCACTTTACAATGCCCCTACCAAATGGCTCCACCTTGTTGCATGGAACAAAAATATTCCCTACGGTCACTGGCTTTCAAGGAACAAAAGACTCACTTTACTGCTGTCTAGGGGGGGGGCTAGGTTTTCACAGGAGCAAGGTTGACATGATACCAAGCATGCCCCTGGCACAGGGCTGGCACACGCCTGGCACACTTATTATAATTAGGGTTCCCTGGAGTTCCATGTTTGGCCCAGGAGACCATAGCACTGCAATGTTTATAAAGGGGGTGGGAAGGATGACATGTATATGTAAGGTGTACAGGAGACAAGTGGGGCACATTTGAATGTTACCAGAAATGGATGGAAAACCAGCCATGTCTCCCACTGAGAGACTGCATGAAGCAAAGACACTTAACTGCCTGTGAGCACACTCTGAAAACTTGGGTCTTGATGAGAGTTGGGACTGGTGCTGGCTCAGAAAGCCAGAGGCTAACAGCCCTCCACTATTCACTCCACTGTGGTACAAAGAGTTAAAAAGTGTTTCTTTTCATTCATATTACTTGCTTAGGTGTTCTGGGAAGAAACATGAAGGGGCTTTTGGTGAAAAAGTGCCTTTCTTTGTTGGAAGCATAAATAAAAACGGAGCACTGAACTTGTATACTTGGCTCCATCTCTTTCTGAACATCAATTTGTCCCCAGAAAAAAATCCACCCATCACAAATGACTACCCACTACCAACATTCAGTAACAGCTTATACTTCTTCCCACCCGAAAAGCTGGTTGGATGCTTAGGCTGTGACCCAGTTTGTCAAAGGTGGGTTCTGATCTGCCCCTGATCGCTGGGCCAAAATAACAAAGCCATGCATCCAACGTGATATTCAGGTCACTGAGATTATCGAGAGGTCATGTGATACGGAAAACGATTATCCACTTCCGAGGCAGAGTAAATCCACAAAACACAGCGGGCAAATTACCTTCCGTGTCTTCCGTCAGTCCAGCTCAAACACAATGGATTTGGATGAAGCTGGAAAATCCCAAGGGAGAAAAAAAGGAAGCGAGGCGCAGCTTTTTATTACTGTGCACACAGTTGCAAAGAGTGTATGGCCTGGCTTTTGAACTCCCCCCCCCCTTCCTCATCCAACCCGACCTCCCAGTAATTTTTTTTTCTTCTGGGCCAGAGTGGCTGCTGTGTGGCCAGGCCCTGCTGGTCAAACATTTGTAATTGGTTGTTATGTCAATGGGAGGATCATGTAACGGGGTCAGTTGAAGTGGGAAAAAAAGCCAGAGAGGATGCACATCTTCCTTTTTTCTCTACTCCTGCCTTTGTTGACTGCATGTTTACCACCTGTCTTGCCCTCCGTGAACCTCCCATGCAATGACATTGCAGAGTAGCTACATGCACTTTTGTGTAGGAGGTACGTTCTCTTATATGGATTTTTTTCCTGCAGCTCCTGCTTGCTAAACCATTAGTGTAGAAGCTGTTTTATTTATCCTTAGTTTTGAGGTGAACCGGATACATAATAGGGGCCTCCTTAAAAAATCCTTTGAGGGTCTCTTAGGTTTGTCTTAGGTTTAGGTGTGCCTCGAAAGTATAGTGTTTTCCCTTTTTTAAGGCTATGGTTATGATGACACATTGCCTTTTGCTCAAAATGATAGCCATCACGTGTCATCCCTCAACACTTAATAGGTATTAACATTGGGGAACTGTGTGTGGGAATTTTGAATTTTCTTTAGAAATGTTTTAGGACAAACATGTCCGAAATCTGATATCCAGAAGTTTCTTGGGTTGAATCCTGGGATTTGTGTGGAATTTCCGTAAAACAGATACTACTTAAATATGCTTTCCTGGTGCCCATCAATATCTGCGGGTAAATTATGGCCATACATTTCAAGACAACCAGTAAAAGTCCCTCATACAGAACCTGTTGCTGGCTTTGTATAAAACATATTACCGCTTGACTATCTATCAAGAACCCCATCCTTTCTTGATCAAAAAAACATATACAGCAGAAAAAAATAAAGGTGAATTCTGTTTTAAACTTTTAAATAATCCATTTGAAAATCAACACTTGAATTGAATTTATTGAAAACTGAACAAAAGTGATTTCAGCTTTTTACTGTATGTCAGCATGGTTCACAGTTTCATATAAATATACACCTGAACTGAACTCACGATAAACACGCTGTTAACATAAATAAACAACAGCAGGTGTATCAGAAACTAGATAAAAAATGTTGCCTTAAAGACCAGGAAAGGAGCACATACGCACACTACACAATGCAAATAGTAATAACGTAGCACCAGGATATCAAGGAAAACCAACTTGGCTACATCACGAAAGAAAACGTGAATATTGGGGACGGTCAAAGAAACTTCGGATGTTGAGTAATGACTCAGCAGCATGCAATCAGCATCCAATAAAAATTCATGTAAATGTTAACAAAACACTTGACAAGATGAAAGCTTCACTGCACAGGGCCACGCTATGCACCATTACATCAGTGAAAAATGCATGGGAACCAGCTCCTTCATATTAAACAAGAGGAAAACAAGATGATATGCTGTCAGTGTGATAGCTAGCCAGTATAAAATTTGACATTACAAGATTCTGCAGCCACAAGATAAATCTGACCCAATCCATTAATGTGTCACAAAATTTCTTTGCACTTAGATTTCAGAGGGGGGAACGTTAGTCTCCCAACAAACCACTGCAATAATTGTGTATTCCTTCAAATTTGTTGAAAGTAGTAAATGCTGATGTACCCTTGTTACCAAATGATACAATACAGACAGATCTTCCCTGGATATAGGCAATGAAGACTTCTTTGAATCTCCTCCATCCCCCAAAATGACACAAATACATTACAGGAATCTACAGTTCCACACTGTCACATCGTCAGTACCAAGAGAGACCACAGTTAAGGGGATTAGGTTTAGTAGAAAAATTGGTCTTTTCCCATCACTTAACAAAATCCTGCTTATCCAGAACGAAGTTTCAAGAAGCCATTCGGCTCACTCAAAACTCTTTTTGTTTAGTTTATAATTCTAAACAGGTGACTTTTCCTTCTCAACTATCATGAAACTGGCTGTGATTTTGGAACTGTAACAAAATTAAAACATCTCTGCTACTGTGGTCTGAACAAATCACAAACATTGATTGCTCTCTTGTTTGTCCGTGTAAAAAATAAAACTATTTAAAAGCTGCTGGAAACTGTAATTTTCAGGTCACTCCAATCAGTATTGAAACAAATGTAACAAGTTAGCTGATCCAATGCTTTACCTTTAATGATCAAAATAAAGATGGCTAACTTCTAATAAGCTCGTTTGCAAACATGTTGGAAAAACCTCTTGTAAAGAATTTGAGCTAAAAATATCATAGAGAGTTTGGACCTGTTACTCTGGTGAAAAAAAAGAAGTTTTTAAATTGCTAAGGCTAAATATCCATTCCACACAGTAGCTTTTTGAATCTAAGAGCTCTTGTGAACAGCTCGTCACAATAGCAAAAATTCCCACCTCATATTCACACCTTCAAAAAGCAGGAAAAAGGCAAATCCCTCCGTAAATAAACTGTTGCAATTTCCAACCAAGAGTGTCTGGTTAAATGCCAGCATTGCGTGCATTTGTCAATTCACTGTCATCTAATGCCCCCCCCCCTCGCCCACTCAGTTAGCACTTGATATTTGACAAAGTATATATATTCTTACATTAATTACATCATACCACGAATGGAGTGGTGGAGAAAATGCAATCAGGTGTGCACAGCCACTCTATCAAGGTGTTTCATCGCTTTTGTGAACAGACAAAAACAATATATGCAGGTAATGGGGAGGGGGCTGCACTCACATTCAGGAGTCTTGTTCGTGTTCTGGCCTTGAATCTTTTCAAGCTTTGAGCAAGAGCAATTTATGACTGCGTATTTACACAGGGGTTACAAGGATGTGTGGTTGAGGCATTTCTGAAATGAGTTGATTATAGAAAATAAATCAGCTCAATGCTATTTTTGACAGGATGCGAATTAAAGCTGGAAATTAAGAGTTTGACAACTCTAACAGAAGGAAAATGTAATTTTGTAATTTTTCCCTGGCTTTCCCTATTTTCTTTTCACTTGTTTATTGGCTTCAAAAGAAGTGCATCTACCTATGCACAGCACATATTTCTCACTCTGGACCAGACCAAGGGCACAGTCAGGGGTGGGCAAGAAAGCAGCGTAATGCCACCCCTCACTGAGAATTCCCTCCCTGATTCCCCAGTATATCACAATACATGGAGGTTTTAATTACTTTATCTTCACAATATCACTTCCTGCGCAGTAACTATACAAAAGTTGTTGCTATTCCCTCACCAATCTACAGACACGACCAGCCTTCTTTTCAAAAAGTACAGAATGTTTATGCTTACACTTGGTCTTTCAGAATAGATGGGTTTTACACATCTTTTTATTTTTTCTTCGGGAATATCAAAGTACAAACCTTCTGACAGCAAACAAGGAACCAGATTCCACCTATACAAGAAGTGCAGAAGCTCATCAGATTTGTTCTGCCAAATGTGCAGTCTTATTTTGTAAGCAATCTTGACTGGTTGGTTAACGTACTTTTTTGACACCTCACTCCTGTTTCCATATAGGGTGGCAAAGGTTCTGTAAACAAACATTTGCATGCAATCTTGAACTTAAGAGTGAAAACTCAAGTCAACCAGGTATTTCGCTCTCTGCAATGTACCAACACCTGGGCACTCTGAACTGTATTTTTGGCCAAGGCTTAGCAGGTGGGATAATGAAATACAATCTAAAGTGTGCTAAAGATGGAGGCCCAAAATGGTTTGTAATGTTGTTAAATTCTCATCAACTTGTTATTACTCTATCCAAGATTATAACATGATGGGCAATAGTGCAACGTGACCCCAACATTGCGTAAAAGCGTTGATTGCAGGAGAAGTGTTTATCAGTAGGAAGATAAATAAGAAAACGTAGTTGCTGATTGGTCGCAATGATAGTGCCCTGAACTCGGGGCTCATTAGGCTGTCAATAACTGCTTTGGTGTGGAGGCAAGGCTCCTTCTGATGGTCACTCTTTGGTCTCTTGGCAGTGGTCGCTTGGGAATCATAAGGAGGTATTTGAGGTCAAATTGTCAAAGGATCTATATATAGGCGGGAGAGAGTATTGCTGTTCGTGATGTCACTGACCACAGATGATCTGTCAAGCTGCAAATTAGGAGTTCAGAATCGACACATATTTGAATATGGCATTCCATTTTCTCCACTTTAATCAAGCTTCAGGAGTATTTATCAAGCCCCATGACATTAAATCCTGGCCAGATTTTAAGAAGCTACTAGTACAAGTGTATTCCTTAGAAGACGAAAAGGCTGAGCAAAACTCATCTAGGAATTTCATCCTGGCAGGAGAAATCAAATGAATTATATTTTGAGAAATCAATTTGCCAAACTTTTTCTGCATTTGTAGTCAGGAAATGTGTGTGCAGGGCAGCGTATTGAAATTATCTCCCATTAAAAAATACCAAGAATTTCTTTACATTTATGACCCCCAACATTTAACTTCTTCAGTCGCCTGTTAAAGTGTTGAAATTGGCCCTTCAAAATGTGAACCAACAGTGATAAGCACTGTGAAGGAAATGAATAATTCCATCATTAAATGAAGGATACATGGTCCAACTGCACTTTTCTACCGGTGCAAGTTTATTGAAATTCCCTTGTGCCCAACAGATGCAATGTACAGTGGACTAGCCGCTCATGCAGGAACATTCACATTATATGCTGCAATTCATGGGCCATTAATTATAAGACACAGAGAATGAACATACACTTGTACATGACACCAAATGGTAACATGTTGGAAATGATGGATTCTTCCTATGTGCGGGTTAGCAATCCCCCCCCCCAAAAAAAGAAGGTAATGCTTCATTTCTCAACCATTTCCCCTTACACTACAGAGTGAGTTCATCATGGTGCCACGAAAAATGTACTAAATTGTACTACACATACTAAATTGTGTCATACTTTACTTAATGTAAACCACACGACAGCAAATGTTTCATATGTAAGAACCAATATTGTAATCATGTACCAAATGAATATTCAAAGCTGAAAGAGTAGGACAAAATTTAAAAGTATTGTTTAAAGAACATTGAAAAATTGAAAGTCGCACACAAACGACCTAGCATTAGTCACAACCAACACTAAGAGAGACATTTTCAATCTCAGACATTTAACACCCATCCTCAGTAATTGATTTGGACACATATAGTCATCTTGGAGACAAAGATGGCAGATTTCATTTCATTTAATAAGATGGAATTTCAGCCTGACAAAATTTTTAAAATGTAAAAAAAAAAAAAAAAAAAAGAATCATCACACGACAGATGCCTCTGCATTCATCACCAGTTGTGTATCCCAAGGATGTGAGGAATTGATACTACGGAAAATATCTGAGCGTTAAAAGGAGATTTAGACAGAAAAACTGTCTGTGCCTTGCAGGGGAGTGTTATCTGATTATGGCTTCTTGTATTGAGTTGCAATGGGGATGCATCTCCCGACTTGGGGCTGATGAAGAAACTTTCCCTGCAGGGCCCTGGGTTTCAACACACCATCTTAATAAGCCAATCACATTTGTCGTGGGGGAAATAACACAAAGTAAACTGTTGACCTCCCCACAACAGCTTGGTTGACTTGCACAACAAGCCATCTCTGAGAGGTACTCCATTCTGCCATCTCTCATGGCTCCCCCTAATTTGGTAGTCTGCACCACACTGCAGTTGACTCTTTTTTTTTTTTACACGTACCACCCCAACAACATGACAATATGTGGGGACAAATTGTGACAGTATAATGCGATCTGGGGCTTCAGGTGTTGTGCATGCGCAGCAACGGCTCAAATGGGGTGTTTATAATGAGCCCAATTTCAGACCTTGGTCTTTGTCCATCTTTGAATGGGACTTCTTGCCCTTATCTCCCTGGGGAAGAAAGGGGAAAGAGACAGGCTTGATGGAGGAGCCCAGCTTGTCTCATCAGAGTTTACAGGTAGATGTATGCGTGTGTGTGTGGGGGGGGGGGTGACGTCGGTGACTGATGATGGCACGAGGACGATGAGGCCCAAGGAAAATAACACATTGCCAGAACTTTACACCAATACCATGAGGGAGACAGCTAATGTCTAGGACTTGTCACATTAATAGATGTAACTTTGGCTCCTATGGTCTTACATCAATGCCACCGAGAACTGCATCTCCTTCGGCATCGTAGGAAAAGGGACAAGAAAAAGAGTGAGCTGAACTAATAATGGCCATGATTGGTTTGGTATGCTGATCATGCCAGTTCAAATGTCCGTCAGTTTTTGCAAATGGGTGACAGCTGAGACGGAATGGGAACTTTGCACTTTCCGTTTTGCACTGGCGGCTCACAGGGAAAATGCTCACTTCCGTATAATCCAAAGTGACACGGCAAATATTCCGACTGCCCCGAAGCAAGTATGGCCCATTATAAGGAATTCACAGACAGTATCTATGTACACAATGGAATCTTATTCTGGTATTTTCATTTGGCCCTTCACTCTGGTTTGACAGCATAGCATTTCGTCTCAGTTGTTCTCAACCATCCATAGCTTTGATGCACCTGACTCGCAAAGTACAATTCCGTATGCTAATATTACATAGCTGCCTCTTGACAGCCAGAGTGTATACTGTAAATTCTAAGTCAACAAACCTATTGAATTCAATTACAGTAGAAGACCTCATTCAATTCTATTGGGCTTGAGCAAATAGAGAAGTTCCAAAGGCTTCATCACTTTCCCTTCCAGATGTCAAAATGGCATTATGAACTGTTTGGATTCTGAAAGGTCATCCCACCAAAAACTTGCAAGAAATGCAAGAAGTCCATTTACCTGCGAGTATGTTTCATTTTGGGCCAAGAACATCAAGTCTGTCATCACAGTCAAGACATTCCGACACCAAAATACATGTATGTATTTAGGCCCATTTCCGAAGACAAAATGGAAAAGGAAGATTTAATCATGTATTTCATGATTGTTTACAAGTCCCCTCCCATTTGGTTAATTTTCATGAACACGTATTCTGTTCCATGTAATGGCCCCAGAAAATTAAAGGAACAAGCAAACGCACCTTTAAACAGCAAACCCAACATGATCATGTTGGGTTGAGAGTGGGCTGAATACATTTTTGCCAACAATTTTGGGTACATAGGAAGAGCTCTTGCACTGGTGTTGTGAAAAAAATCTATCACAAGTACATGTACTCACAAGGCATCCACTCTCAAGTCAAGTTACATGGCACTCAAAATGGCCTGTGCTTACTGCAGTCTTTTGTCGCTGTTCAGTCTCTGTTACTTGAGACCGACTTGCGATTTGACTTGTGATGAACTTACGGGGCAGATCCACTGGTTCATTAAAATACAAGAATACAATGAAACATTCAGGGCCATGGCCCTCTCTCGCTGTCCCTTTGTATTTGTGTATTTTGACCAACCTAGATACACTGCTGGACAAGTTTACAACTTTGCCGTGCACGTGTATGGTATCTATATGTACAAATTGGGGAGGGGGATCTGAAATAAGACGGTTGAAGGAGGACTTACATACCAACCAGATGCTTTTTAATGCATTTTTTTCAATATGTTACTGCAACATATCTGTAGATAGGATTACTATAAGCTTTAACAGCGCTTTTTAGAATGAAAGGACATTTGTTCTCCCCAAGTGAATTAGTGCTATTTACTCTTTCAAGAGCCTACTAAATAAAATAGAAACTAACTTGAGAGCTGTCACACTGGCTGTGCTGTTGACAATCTAAGTCGTTTAAGTTTGGCAGTCCAAGGTCATTCTTCATTTCCAACAGTTGATATTTCCACGGACCCTCTTTCTAATGCACACAAGGTTCTAAAATCTATTGCATGTGCATCATGGATATGGCTTTGGGAATACGACTATGACCTCCAGGTCACCACTTGTGAAGACACATCCTTGCCTGTGGATGCACCGACTACAAGGTGAAACAAGTTGTAAACATAAACACCCAATGAGACTGATAGTTAGCATGCCTCATCTAAACTAGTGAGCATCACTGGCAGATTGAGGAGGAGTTCTAATGTGGCCTTGCCCTTGAAAATGGCATGGGATCTGCTGCAGGTTTGATGCTAGTGTAGCTAGTAAATGGCCCCCAAACAATGAATAAACCAACTCGTGCCATTTTTTTCAGTTCTTAGCATGACTGAGCTGATAGTGAGGCTCTACTGGCAAACCTTGCTACCCGATTGAGTTTTCTCATTGTAAACGAGTGAATAATTCTATATATTTTCAGTTCAGCTTCATTTTGGTAATGTGATACAGAGAGCAAATGGGCGGCAGGCTGCTGAATAGATTTATTTCAATATACAACAAATTATAAAAAAAAAAAGAAGTAAAAAGACATAGTGAATTCCTATGCTTGCATTTAACACAATATTGATGAACATGTATATTTAATACTATTTTTAATTTGTACATGAGCTACATGTCAGGCATAACATTTTCCACATTCCAATTTCCTCATTCCAGTTGTCTGCATATTTCCCCACATAATACTCGTCAGGTTTTTCCTCTGGACAGCATTATTGACAATCCCTGAATGTATATTTATCGTCCACTCATTCCCCAGGTAATTACAACTCAAGCCTCACTCTGCCAAACAAGGATCAATGCTGATTAGAGCAGGTTTAATTAATTGCTGACGAGTTGGCACACAAAGATTTCTTTGTGTCCCACTCTGGACTGCTGTTGGCACTGGTGTTCTGGACAAGTTTGCCCACGATGCGCCAATGTTTGTCTTGATTTGGATATTTCAATATCCTGGGGAAATAAAAAATTGGCCCACTATATAAAAATCTAGGAAGGTAACTATTGCTTTGAACAAGTAAAAATCGACCGATTCAAGCACGAAGCACTTCAGTGTTGGCACACACACACAAAAATAATTATTTGGCTTCAGGTTCACACCAAGTTCATTCTTTCATTTATCATTTACAAAAAGATAAATTCCCCTCAGCTCCTTTAGGTAACCATACATTTGTGAACAAAAATAAAAGGTATGCAATGATTCTGTCCAGCAACTCACACATTTATATGATTCACAACCTGCATAAAAAATACAGGTGAAACCTCTGAGCACATGCAACAACAAAAGCAGTCAAATACATTGTACACACATACATTACGAGTTTAGTTTAGGTGCAGTAAAGACAGAGCACAACAGAACAGATGCTAATATTCCACACACAGGGATTCGTCATTAAATCCAATTCAAGATTTGAGACTATTTTGTTGCACCCAACAGAAAGTAACCTATGCTTGATTCAGCATCACAGACCTTACACTGCCAGCCAAGAACACAGGAAATTGCTAGGCAAAGAAAAGGTGTATTCGGCAAAACCTGGTCACCAGCCAACATGCCCCATACCTTCAAAAATCTGTAACTGGTTCCCTGTTGATTTTGGGATAGGCTTACATTTGCTAAGCATTATCTTCTCCTTAGTAGCTGCCTGAAATTGGGGCTTGGGCTTCAGTCACCTCCACTGCACCCTTTCATTTTTGCCTACATCATTTGAGCACATAAAACCCAGAGCATTCTGGGCAAGGTACCAAAGTGACTTCAAACGGAACGAAACAGTCACACATTTGGGATTAGTATCATCATTTAATTATGCCTACAAATGGGTAATACTTTACAGAAATTGTCATTTTCGGTTAAACTACAGTTGAAATCATGTACAGAGTTTATTATATGAAGACTGCCTGTCTAATACAATTTTTCTCTTTGGGTATGTGTGATGGTGGGGGGGCGACTGCAGTGTATATAATTATATGCAGGAGTAAGACTTCATGCCGTGGGCTGTCCTATCCGAATCAGTGTCGCGTTCAGACAGATCGATCACCAGAGAGTTCACAATCACACTCACCTTGTGTTCTAGTTCCCGGCTCCCTTGCTTTATAAAAGAAGCGACATTGAACAGAAGCGGTGATGGTGGGCAGACTGTGCATCCTCTTTTTTTTTTTTGCGCATTCTTCCGAGCGGCCAGGCCATCGTTGAATATTTCTGGAAAGCTGAGACCGGACAGGCCGGGACAATCTATAAAGTACTGGGAAGGATCATGTTAGCAGACTGGAGGTGTAAGCAAATGTGTCCTATGTTTCACGAATCTATACAGATGAAAGGCACAAGTCCCCTCCTGGCTAAAACAACAACAACTGCAAACGGTTGTTTCTTCACCTTATATATCAGTGCACCATTACTACAGATTTCTAAAATGTCTCTGTTTGTTTCAGGATCTTTATACAGAGACCAAAGTCAACCTTGCTCAAAAGGTTTACCATGCTCCGTTTGGATCAGTCAAAGCTATATGGGGGATTATGGCATACAGGCAGCAAAATCGATGGAGTTGAGAAGCTTTTAACCTCGGGTCTTTAGTCAGGTCTTCCTGATCTATTTCCGATCCTGTTGTCAAATGTGCTGATGCAATTTTCGGGGATCATTTCTGTCCTTTCATTTTTTTTTTTTTGTTGCCTGGTGGACCAGTCCTGTGTTTAGTATCCCCAACCATGTGCCCAACTCCACCGTAAGATCTGCACACAGTTCAGATGGGGATGCATATTGACACAGATGACAAGTGTGTTTAAGTTTGGTGCGGCATTCGTCTTTGACCAGAAAAAAAAGGAAAAAACAAGGCCACACGCACATATACGTGTATACAAATCTATGTGTGTTTGTTAGCCATCTCATGTACATTTATTCTGCCTATCGGCTTACTAGATACTCGTGCACATGTTCTTAAAATTAAATTTTCCATTGGCTTGCCAGTTCAAGGAGCACATGTTGTTGGAATGCACCGGGCACGTTAGAGCGCACAGCGAGACCCGGGGCTATGAAAACCGAGCTCTGCAGCAATCGCCATGATCGCTGGATACTAGACTGTGGGGGCAATACCACGCTATCGATGAACGACAATGGGAGGGGGGCTTGTTGACTGGGCTGCTACTTGGGGAGGTGCAATTGTACAGAAATTATTCTGGTTTTGGCTCATGTTAACCTTTTCCCGGCCTCATGACACAGACTAATAGCAATGCCTCTTGTCTTCCTTGGGAACTAGCTTCAATGACCCCACACTTGTGAAATTAATAAAAACATTCTGAGAGATGTTACCAGTACTTTGTGCCCAAGTTATGACTTGAAACTTCTGTATCATAAAGTTAAGATTAAACAGCTGAAAGTCACAAATGTCACAAAAATGGAAAAACCCATCCGTCTGAATCATTTTTCACTGAACAAAGTCCATTTTCTTTGAATTAACATTTGGTGAAATTCCATCTGTGGCAGAATCCATAGTGTCTATTTGTAAACAAAGTAATGGGCCACATATACTTGTAAAACTGATATTTCTCAAAAGTTGAAGAACAGATTTATCTAGTGTTGCATTTACAATCGTCAACAATTTCAATAGAGGGATTTCACATTAGCGCTGTCTGCGCATATCTGCATCAAAACTGAGGCTCTCTGTGTTGGACTTCGTTGCGTGCACCCGCGGAGTCCACACAGTACGTGGAGTATCCGGTTCGTAAGTGTGACGCCACTTCAGTTTAAACCACGCCCACTGCACAAGATACACGACCATCAGAGGTACGTTAGTTTGCGGTCAATTGTCATTATTTTTTCTTTTAATTTTACGTGTCGAGTCGTCCTGAGAGACTCTTCCACAAAAATTTGCAGCCTGAAAAGTCTGAATTTAACATACCTTTGTGTAATTTGTGTCTTGACTCCTTACTTTCAATCGTCTGATCGAATTAATAATTAAAGCTGACACATACAGCCTCATTTTCAAACGCGGAAGTGCACAGATCGACACGAACAGCATCGTATTGGGATCCCTCTAAATGAAGGTTTGCATTTCCTTTGTTTAATATGATCTTGGGGGTGAGAATATCATGTGTTCCCTGTGAACTTCATTTGTTCTAAGGGAGACATTGTCATTAAATATATTCCAATAAATTTACAGTGACACTCTGAAAGAAGATACTAGTAGCAACAAAATATACTTTTGACACTCTGTTTTCCTCTTATTTCATTTTTTAATTTTGATTTTTTTGTCTTTTTTACCATAAAAATGTGCCCTGTGCAGTTGGATAAGATAAAACTCCTGGATAATAACAGGCATAGGAGTCACTGAAAACCTTATGAGACTTTGTGTACCACTAGCGGGCAACATTTGAATATCCCCAAGCATTTGTGCCTTGAAAGTTTTAAGGTAACCCAAATAGCTGACCTGGTGTGCACAAAAGAGCTCGGCACAGAGACCAGCTGTGTGAGCGATCGTTTGACAGATTGCAGGTGACATGCATTTACATTAATTTTTATTTCTTAATTGTACGTGTAAATAATCACTTTAGATTATTCTAAAGCAGTGCCTCAGGGAAGGCAGGTGGCACTGAGGGATGCAAGGCGAGGGGGGAGGATGAAATCCAGCAACAAAAAGTTGAGCCTACAATCACAAAATGTCAGGCTGTAGGTCAGGGTAGGTGGACAGCGCTAGAAGTGTCCTTTCTTTTGAATTCAGCCTGTGACGTGGTGGAATTCTGCAGGTTTGATCAAGCAACCAGCATTACACTAATAGTGTCATTAAGGACATTAATTCACTGGTATAAGATGTTGCTAATATCTGGTGCTGTATGTGACTTTTTGAAATAGGAACTAGGACTAATTTGAGTCAATAAATGTGCTTCTGCAAAGTCAATAGTGAGAGATATTACTAGTATTTTGTATAAAAGGTACTTAGTTGAATTATGTGGTATGTGATTTGGGTGTATGTGTACATGTATATGGTTTGGGTATTAAAATTATGCTTCATTTATAGTGCAGGGTTGAATGCATAAGTCTTTGAGTTGCTCCAGTTGTTGAGATTTCTTTTATCTCTGTAACTGCTCATGATCTTTGAGCTGGTGCACAGCTTTGAGGCTGCTGATTTTCAATGATCTGTGAGGTTTCACTAGATATCTACTCTGTACAAAATGTTACACTTTTCTAAATGCAGCTATCACCTCACAACATCCTCGAGCTCAATTCATGGTTTCAGAAACAACACCAGTGTTAAAAAAATTCATTAGCCATCAAATTACCGTCGTATTGATGCAATTATCATCAAAACAAAGTTATAACAAATACTGTGCCGGTTAGAAAAAAATCATAAATCCAATCTTGAGTGTCTTCCCTAATACATCAATTTGTGAACCCATAACAGCTCACTAAAACACAGATGATCCTTGTAAATATAGAGGGAATCAAATTCTGTGAACAGAACATTACAGAGTGTTACATCTGGACATGACTTTGAAAAAAATTCTTAAATTCGATGTGGAAATGGAGACTGATGATTAGATTTCATTCATCTTGCTGTGGGACTATCTATGTTACATCAGTGATGGCACCTGTAACTTTACTGTTTTCAAACACCCTGTAGAAAAATTACCTGTGATTTCTTTTCCTTGACTGTAGAACAAAAATGATTGCATCTAGTCCAGTACTGTATCCTCTTAAATGCAAGCAGGCAAGCAAGCAAGTGAGAAAAGGGAAATGGGGGAAGAACGAATAAACAAATAGGAACAAATACAGATGAGTTGTATCATAGAGGAGTCACGGCTGGATGATAGCAGGGCGCATGAATGTGTGCTCCCCCATTTCCTGCCAATTGCATCGTCATTAGAACCCACGCTGGAGTGCTTAAAAGGATGGTTAATGCATGTGCGGTTTTTAACCGAGCGGTATCAAATTCGGCTGCGTGCACTGGTGGCGGATACCGGCGCATTTGGTTTCCGAGCGATATGCAATTGTCAGAAGGTTCTCCATTTCTGGGCCCCCGAGTGAAGCGGGGAAACAGTGAAGTTACCCATCCCCTCTCTCTCTTTTCCTCTTCCACTCACCTCATTCTCTGTCCCAGGGATGTTTGAATTGTAAGCGGGAAATGTAATTCAAACAACTCGACTTGCCGTCAACTCATTTCCGTTTGTAGCTGTCACCCGGGAGAGAGAAAGATGTTATTGTTGCATGCATTTAATAGCTTACGGATGGAAAGGATGCCTGTGAACAGATGCAGTCAATTGCACCAAGAGAGAGAAAAAAAATTGTATTGAAAGGTTAGATTTGAAACACTGTTTGTCACAACCAGTTGCAGGGGAAATTCATAGTTTGGCTCATGTTTTTAATTTCACCCCGATTCCTCCGGGGTCCACCGATATGCTGTTATCATAATACTCAAGTTCGCACTATCTTCTGCTCACCTGTGGCAAAAAGGTTTTCAGGGACACAGCACAGGGAATATCCTATTTGCAAGGGGTGAAATCTTTAACTTGCAGTTCCCCAAAGCTTGTTTGGGGGAAGCACAATATAACTAATGTAAGATTCAAGCCAAAGACTTCTTATCTGGAGTAGTTACACTGCTACGTACCACCATGCTACTGCCTTGAGGAGACCACTTTCAACAGCCCAATGGAAACAAACTGTATCGTGTTTTCAAATTAACAATGGGTCCTCCACTGTTCAAGTGTGACAGAAGACACACAAATTCACTCAGAATATTGAAATATGTGAATATCAAAAAATCTTTACTCGCATCCTTTCTAAATGAGAAAAAAAATCTATTTCTCGAAGTTGTGCACACATTCTATATGAAAAAAAAAAGAAATAGAAATCTCTAAAGTTCCCATGATTAAATGTAAATGATTACTGTTTGTTTATGTCTATAAACAGTTATCAACATTCCTGTGATGTTCTTACAGTAAAGCAAGAATTGAAACTTTTCTGTTATTGTGCACTGCTTGATGGTTCAGTAGCTCTGTGAAGTATGCACCCAGATGATTGCTTCTCACCAACATCAAGGTATAAGGGCGTCTCATTCCTGGAATATCAGAGACTTGCTGATGAGAAATTCTTCAATTGGGCTGGATCAAAATCTGTACACTCTGCAGGAACTGGACATATGTGCTCAACGCATTCTGCAATGCATGCACATGAAGCTGAGAGCGTGCATAAGGTACCAATCAATGGACAACGTTGATTTGCAACAATACACAACTTCCTACATAAAGAAATTCAACAATGGGTGATTTTGTTTTGATTCTTTGTATATGTATGCTATGAAATCTACCAGCAGTTGGATTCAGGAACCTTCATTTTGTACTTTTGTAAAATTCTGGTAAGTCCTGACATGTTTGGGTTGAAGTTAAGCTTACATTTACAACAAAATTCACAGATGCCTCTGATTCAGCCTTAGCCAAAACACATGAATGCATGCATATTTTCAAACACATCCCAGAGGTCTTGTAAGGACAGGGACAAGTTTTACAATACTTAACAGGACAATTACTGCGTGAAAATAAATCTGACAATAGCCTCTGGAGGTGTATGACCCAATTTGAATAAAATCCTTCAAGCTGACTCTGGCTTTTCATTTTTTTCTTCTTCCAAAGTGGACTGGCAAGACAGATAAATCACTTATTTTTAATTCAGTAAGAGAAACAAAAACAAAAAAATGCCCCAAGTAACATGCATGTAATGCATGCACCTTAATATCTCTCCAGGGCAAAATAACATCTCGTTGCTGGATCCAGACAAACCAATATAAAAATCCCCTCCAGATTTGCCATGTCTATACCCCGTCTGGTCGCCTGAAGACACTCAGAAACACGGACACACATTTATATATTTATATGAAATGCCATACGCTATCAATCAGCCTAGTTTTTTTGAGCACCGGATATTTTCAGTGTACAGTCTACATTTGAACATCCCCCCCCCGAATCCCGGGAAGCAACCACAGATTCAATCCTACGGATCTCCTCGTCCGTTATTTACACAAGGTTGCGATGATTGGGGCGTGCGAGGGCAGCAGAGGAGCTACACAGTGATCACAGGGATATAAAAGAGGCTTTTCATTAGTACGATATGCTACTGTCTCAGTCTCAGAATCAGCTTCCCACATTCCCATCCTTCCCCCAAGTCTCAGACTACCAGTGTACCAGTTCACATTTCAGAAGCACTGAATTTGACCAGACCACATGCAGTAATGGAAAAACCAGCAGTTTTATACCTGAGAAGACAGGAGAACCAACGCATGTGGGTTGATGGGCATCGGGGAGACAGCCGCGATGCATTATCTCAGGTCATTTATTTGTCCCATTGTTTTGTAATTGGGGATGCCTGTCCCCTCAAATGAGGTACACATCCCCACAACGACACATTATGCATCCAACTCAGTAACAAGTATGAGAAATATCCTACATTACAATTGTTATAAAATAGGGGTTTTTCTCATGTGAATGAGATCCTCACTCCACTGATGAATCTTCAGCTGGTTTAAAATCACTTTGATCTTACATGTTTTTGGACACAATAAAAAAAATCTACAGATGCCTGAGAATGCAAAGTCACCAGTTGCCATTATTAAAATAATTTAAATAGACAACTGTGGAACAAAAGTGAAACAGAAACAGCAAACAAATTTTTTAGTTTCACTTGTGTAAGAGCCATTTTATAACTGTCGATGGGGGCCTAAAGGTTGGTTGTAGCTCTACAATTGTCAAAAATTGACTCAAAGTTTTAAAAAACTTTTGAACTGAAAGAGCTCTGAAATACATCTTCAGCGTGAATGATTTCAAAACATGAGAAATTGATCACATTTTCCCTCCAAAGATGAAGAAAAGCACTCGATCCTTTGGCCTACAGTAAAAGCAGATACAAGCCACATCATGGGGTATGTTACATGCACATGGTGTGTGTATTTTGCGTTATCACCATGGAGTATGGATGGCTTGACAACATGTTGCAACGTCAGTCTTAGTCATGCATTTTTACCTGCATCAAATAACCTGCAGCCCACCAGTTGTCTTACACAAATGTAATGAAAAACTGACCCACACACCTGTAATTGGCACATACACACGCATTCAGTGCATGTGCATGTAGTCCTAGAACCAGTTTTGCATTCAGGCCCTTGGAAACCGTTTCTGCTTCAAGGAGTGTCAAGGTGACAGATATACTGTACAACTGAACAATCACAGGGGCAGGGGCAGTCAGTGAAAAAAAAAGATGATAAAATACTGAATGTCAAGAAATTTGTGACTGGATTTGGCTAGTTTCTTGTTGAGCCATCAATCAGGGCACAGCTGAAGATGAGCTCACAGACGGGGATACGAGGCCAGCCTGCGCATCAGAGCAGATACATACATGTCCATCGATTCCCACCCCATTCCATTAGATGGGTAGAACTCGATGTGAATAACCAAACGGTTTGAAGTGCCACGGACGGCCATATTCCTCCCCGATATTTCCCACTTTGCCTCCTGGGATCAATAAGCACTTTATTTCCAACTTTCAAGATGCTGCAAATGCTGTTTCTGACAGAGTTGGGTCATAAATGATAGTTTTTAGGGTCCAAACATGGAACACATTTACATCCCATTAAAGGCTTGGACAAAACAAGCACCAGAAAAGGAAAGAAAATTTACCTGCATACCACAGGGCCAAGTTGACAATCAAATTTAATTTTTCCGAATGTTTCAAACACTATATAACCCCCCAAAATTTTAATATCTGTGCAACTATTCAAGTAAGAAAAATAACTAACTGACGATTATTGGTCATTTATTAAGTAGGCAAAAAAGAGCAAGCCAAATGTAAAACAAGCAAATACTCCTTTAAATATTTACAGAAATAAAGATACAACCTACACAGGATGAGGTTGTGAAAAGCACTATGACAAATCTCTTCTCTGAAGAAATGCTACTTTGGGGAAAAGTTTTTTTTTTTACACTGCAGCCTCTCCGTTTCTGTGCAAAGCTTCAAGTCACATCCAGGTAACTCATTTTGGAATAAATCCTCCACACAAAATGTCAGTGCTCCTTAATGCCCCTGTTACACTCTATGACCAGGAGGACCCCGCTTTGTTTATTGAAATGAGGCTAGGATGGGATGAAACTAGCAAAATCAGGCACAAAATTATTCTTTCCTGATCACACTAGGTTATTGCTGCATTGCCGGCATATGTTTGTAGTTCGCATTACTGTCTTAATTTGGCACAATTAAATTGATTGTTCCACGATGTAAAAGACTCCGATGCAACTGTACTAAAGACCTTAAAGATCACAGTATGATGGAAATACGTTGTTGTTGCAGAATAAACCTGTGCAGTATGCCTACTACAACGTGCTGTCATGTTTCGGAGCATTTTGTATATGTATTAGCTCAAACAGTGACCCCGTCAGTTCTCTCTTATGGTGGGAACGGCATAAAATTCTTCCCGATCAAACTGCACTTGTACCACATCTATAAAGATCCTACTACAATTCTGATATGCCAAGACTACATGCATGCCGTATTTATAGGTTCTTAATATGCTGCCACTGAGATTTGAAGCCACTACCAAGCCACTCAAAATTTGGGAACGACCTCCCGGTCCATGAAGACCCTATCACGATGGTATCAGTTTCCACTGAGTTCTTATTACAATGTACAAGATCTCACCACAACTGGTCATGCTTTCTCCATTTTTTGAGGATGTAGTAACATCCTGTATGAGTGTAATGGGGTTTAAGCAGTCCTAAGTTAGATATGCATATATTTCAATCAATTCCATCTTAACACACAAGTTTTGTATCTTTCTTTAAGACACAAAACTGGCCTAGAATATTTCACAGAACAAGGGTACAGGTAGGCATGCACAGAAAGGTTTTACACAGAGTGTATCCTGAAAATCCAGTCAACTGCCAGATTTACTCTATTTCCGAGGGATGAAGGCAGTTTTCTCTCGAGTTGATTCAATTATATAAAGAGAAAATCATCTTAGGCTATCTCCCACACCAAAGCTGGGTGCCCCACCTGTATGAGAAGGCACAAAAAGGACTTGAGCAGATTAAATCTTTCCACAGAATTAGAGAGTTGGCAAGATGAAGCCCTCGATCCCATCGCGAATTGCACCTGTCTGGCTCTGAAAGATGGCTCAATCCCATTTCTTCATTCGTTTTCCTCTCCATGTATCTCATTTCTGACCCTCAGATTCCCTTTATGTCTGTCATCCAAGTCAGCAATGCCTTGCATCTCCCCTTCTTTTTTTGGCCCTTCTCTGTCTTATTCTTCTGCTGCCTTGATCTGATATTCTTCATCTCCCAATCTCTCTCTCTCTGTCTCACTGGCATGCTTCTTTTGCCCCATATTCGGAGGGCCATCCAATCAATAACGATAAGTGCAGCAGCTAAGGTCATCATAGCCATCGCAGGACTGGACCAGCACAGAACATCGGGCATTTAGACACACCACTGCGATCTCCGACATAGATTATTACCAAACCTGGCAGTCTCGGTGCAATGTCCAGCCATCTGAAAGCAAATGGCTGCTGTACCATGCTCGGCCAGCAAACAGCGAGAGCTTATAAAAAAAAAAGAGAAGAAAAAGAAGTGAGAGGGAGTTAAGGAAAGCTCCTTGGAAACAAATTCCATTTGCGAATTAAACTGCGCATATCTTGCACCTGACTGGGCAACATTGCCTCTACATAGAGAGATCATTGGGTTATTTCCTTCTCATGGAGAAGAGCGCATTTCATTCTGAAGTAAACACATCAAAGTGACAATGGCAAGGTGGGGGGAGAGGGAAAAAGATGGAACGTTTTGGAATGTAAATATGCGAGGAAAGAGAGAAGAGGCAATGATGCATTATGTACACCAGAAGCGGCACGTTGCAGCCCGGGAGATCAGAATCACATGACTTCACTTCTTCCATGGGATAAAATAATCAAATTGGGCTTAAGCCAAGGATGCAACACAACTACAAGTGACTATAGGGAATCAGCAACAGTCTATGTAGACACAGCACAGACATATTGATGGGGGAAAGTAACTGAAACATTACATTTCTCTTTGTGCAGATCCAATAACATACTTCTGCGACCATTTTGAACACCATTATCCATTTCCCTGTTAACCCTAACCCCCTAGGGTGTATGTAAAATTGTATTAAAATTGGAGGATTTGGGACTGTTAGGGTTCATCAGTCTTGATAAACCATACCCACAAAAGAGATTCTATGAGATTAAAAACTGCAAATTTTAGAATTTAGGTTCAGGATGTTTTTTGAAACAGGGGTGAAAATATGTGATATTAATTTCTGATGATTACATCAAGTTTTTAGCATTATGTAAGTTTATTTTGAAAAATTAATTTGTACATTTCTTTTCAATACACTTACTAGGTGACTGAGATTTATATTTATAACATTGGCAAACGCCACAAAACTGCTGCACCGCTTTCAAAAGTAAAACATAAAAACTGGTTACCTATGCACAGATTTCTCCTCAGAAGACACTACATCAGCACCTGTTCACAACTGGCATTTATTTATTTTTTGGGATTCCGATTCAAATCTTCATTGTTGGTTGTGGATTCCCTGAATGCAGTGCCATTCACCCCCAAGTACCAATGAAATGCAGAGAGTATTCAGGAGACATTTATCTTATAACAAAGCCAATTATCAGGGAAAATGTCATTGAACTCTAACAAGCTTTTTCTTTGCATCTAGAGAAGGGGACAACTTGAAAAGGAATACATAATAAGAGGCTATCCATGAAAGAGTTGATCAGTTGTTCTAGAAAATGTCATGAACGTGCAAGCTTTGAATGGGATTTTCTGAGAATAAAATGAATTTGATACAGACAGAAAGTATTGCATAAAGTGACTTTAAAATGGGGTAGCTTTTCCATTTTGTCAAATAGAAATACTCTGCAAAGACATTCCAGGGCTCTTTTTCTTTCAGATAACTCAAGTTAGCCAACTCAGCCTTATTTACTTATATTTGGCAGTTTTGTATCATACTCAACAGTTCTCTGTAGGAATTTCACAAACTTCTTCAAGAATGGATACCTCTAAACATCTAATGCTGTACTGTCTTGCTGATGATTCCTTGAGTTCATGTAACAATAAGCATTGTTTTAACTTGGGCTTTCCAAAATAATTTGTACTCCAAAAGAAAAATGTAATTCGTGTTTTTTCCTTCCATCTGGTTTCACAAAGATTATCTGAAGAATAAAGAAGACAGGAACTAGGCCTACATACTTTTGATACCAAAAAGATTAAGACAAGTAGTAAAAAAGTCTCTTTTTGGTGCTCCCAATTATTCAGTTTTAACTACTCTGAAGGAGTACCCTTGTGGTGGTCAAAAATTTCAGTTTGGGTCATTCCTCTTTTTCTTGTCAATCCTCTTCATCACTGAAGAGGTTGGCAACGTCTTTGTTAAGGTCTGTGTTAATTGCCTCTGCCTCCTTCACAATGGCCAGACAACGTCCCCCTGAGGATGAAAGGCGAGCATTTCTGGCACTCTCCACGGTGATTACCGTGGGCCTAATATGCAGCACATCAACTTGTAAATTAGCAAGGTGTCCCAGAGCAGTGTCTTGGGTCTTGACTGAACTGTTTTTTTTTTTTCAGGGCAGAGGATGGAAAAGTTGCTCCACTATCTGTGTATCTGCTCCATCACTGATGACACTGATGATAATAACAATGTATATAACAACGACATTGGGCGTGTTGCTCCGGGGAGGGGCGGTTTGTCTTTCCGGGGCCCCTGCGAGGCAGGCCAGCCCTATGCACCACACATCACTGTTGTCGTCTTGGTCATGTGCTTTCTCTCTCTTTTTCTTCCCCACCCCTCGTTCTTGATTCTGGCCCACTTCACTGGCAATTTGGCCCGGCACTCAAGTACGTGCCGCACATAATGGGCGCGCAATGAGACCCACTCCAGTATGCTCCAGGCCAGTGCGCCAACTACTTGACATCTCTTTTTTCGGGTTGGAAGTGGGCCACGTCGTGCTGTAATTACAGACGCAGAGGGGGGGGGAGAAGACTAGGGCCAGGGCTAGGGATGTATGCCTGGTGCAGAATGCTAATCAGAGAGGGCAAATGCGGCCGGTGTGCACAGCATTCACTCATTCCTTTGATGTGCACATGCATAGGGAACCCTCATCATGATAGGTGTAAAGCAGATTGCGGGCACACATCTAAACATCAAGGCTGTCTGAATTTAAAAAAAAAAAAGAAATTGGATCACAGAAATAGACTGGAGCCAGAAAGTTGATTTATGCACGGAAGGAGCATCACGGGGAATGCACAAGTCCAGTTGTAGGTTTGCTTTGATCTTTTCCACTGGGTCAATGGTAACTTGAGACATAAATAGTCAAGAAATATGTTACTGTTAAGCAATGGAACATTTTAAAAAGATGGTGAATAGAGAAAAATATGTCTTTTTCTAAAAATGAACCCTTATTGAGCAAAACTTTCCATATTTCTCTATTAAATTCAATAAATTCAAGTAATTCAGATGTGACATATTTTACAGCTATCATAGGCAAAATCTGAGAGTTCTTGTTTGAAATATTTGATTAACTATGTGAGAATGGACAGTGGAATGTTCAAACATTTAAGTGTTTTCCTTCAAGAGAAAGAGTGTGACTAGGAATTATAAACTCAAGCAACCTGTTGGGGATCTTCTCTTCTCTAGGCCTAAATTCTGCTCATTCAATTTCAGTTTCAAACATGGCCAAATTCAAGGTCAGTTGTAAGGCTGTAGGAACTGTTTTATGAGCCTGATCAAGCAGGGCACCCTGATAACTGGATGAGCTTTCTTGCTTGCCGGTTTGCTCCACATGTTTATTCAGTCCAATTCCCCTCCCCCCCCATCCCAGAGTTCAGCTGATTCTCAGGTTCTCTCCAATTCACAAATACGGGCCATCCTCAAGGTCAACACCATGCTCTGCCGCGAGACTACGTTATCTCCGCCAGTGGCTGCTGCCTCCTGGTACCTAACAACCTCCTATTGCTCCCGCTGTGGCAACAACGGCAGTTCACTGAGGCGTGAAGGAGCCCTGTCAACGAGGTACGAACCGATGGACAGACGAAGGCCCCCGCCGGTGACTGTGCCCCTATTTAATTAGTGCAATGGGCGTGAGCAGAAGCAGCTGAGATTTGCACCTCGCTGAATGGTGGAGGAAATCAACATGACGACCAAAGGGGGGGTCATAACACAGCCATATTTTTTTTATGGAGGACACTGAATTGGTTAATTCAGGTAGTGTGCATAAGCCAGGTGGGTAATTCATGGATGGTATTTTTCAAGGTGATGACAAGTTCCAATGACAATTTTTTTTTGACGCAAGCATAATTTATACAACATGCTCCACTTGATCATCAAGCTGTTTGATTGAAAACAGATGCTATTTGACTGACTTGAGAAAAAATGTATCAAATACCCTAAAACAGACAGATCCATGTTGATGACTCACTCTTCACCATGCTGGTCTAAACACTTAAAATGTAAATAGTCCAAAATATGACAAATAACCTTTCTGAAGAACCCATCCTTAAACCAACAAGATTCATGTTCACATTGCCAGTGTCCAATGCCTGAAACATCAAAGAGCATGATAAATCAATATCCAGGTTAGAACCAGCCACCAGCAACTCTTCTTTGAGCTATCTGAACAACTGTGACATCTTATTGGCATGTCATCTAAACAATGCCACAAATTAAGCAAATACCGGTAATGGGATGGAGGCATGAAATGGGATAGCAGCTACAGATACAGGCTCACAGAAAAACTTTCCATCTTCCTGTCTGTGGATAAAAACCAATTTGGAGTTAGTATGCAGAGTTTGCAGACTGAGATTTCTTGTATTCCACCAAAGCAGGCACAGGTCATCACACACAGCTAGTGCAGCATGCTCAACATCAGTCAATGTAGACTTGAATCAAGTCGGACTTATGTTGCTCTTCCCAAGTTAGCCATCCCTGTACATCACGTACAGTACATGGTCGTCGCACTCAGCTGCTTATATAACTTCTCATAAATCGCCCTCATTTGATAGCTTTTCTGCGATATCCAGCATCAATGTCAAAGATTGTACAACGTGTGTCACCATTCAGTAGAGTCCCACTTGACAGATAAGCCAATCAGTTCCCCCATCTGTAATATGCAGTTAATCATCATCGTGATCTTGCATAATGTTTACAGAATTTCCACCGATTAAAGTAGCCGGACTTGGCATTTCCACCAATCAAAGTAGCCGGACTTGGCATTTCCACCAATCAAAGTAGCCGTACTTGGCATTTCCACCAATTAAAGTAGTCAGACTTGGCATTTCCACCAATCAAAGTAGTCAGACTTGGCATTTCCACCAATCAAAGTAGCCGGACTTGGCATTTCCACCAATCAAAGTAGCCGGATTTGGCATTTCCACCAATCAAAGTAGTCAGACTTCTTGACTCGTTCATTGTAATAGAGATATGAACGATATAAAAACAAGTCCAGCAATTTGATTGGCTGCTACCTGTTTTGGTAGACAAGCTGATTCCCTGTGTACAATCAGCTGGCAGATTCCAGATTCGTCAAGTCAGGATTTCTGAACTCACGGTAATAAGTGGATACAAAAGGGAGCAAAGCAAGTAATGACATGAAGCCTCCATATCCAAAGCATAAAAGCAGACGTCCCAGAATATCCCGACTTGAATCAAGTCTACAGTCAGTGAAGTATATGATGTATTTTTGTGATGTGAAAATACTTAATAGGCATGTGATGCACAAAGGAATCTGTACTGTTGGTCGTTTTCTTGGTTTCCATCCTTGATCTCACTGGGGACCAACTTCTGTGAAAATGCTTAATACTCGGTAAAACACGATGCTCACCTTCAGCATATTTCATAGACAAAATCTGCTTCTGCTCATGTATGAATGGGTATTTTAGTACTTGGGTCTGTCTGTACTGACTGCTAATTCTGTTCATAAAAAGGGCTTTTATTTTAAAATGTTGTGTCACACCTATGCAATGAATTTAAGCCCTGGCTTTAATTCAACCCATGGGTTTGAGTTATATGACTAGGCCTCACTGTATACTGCATGAAACAACCCCATTTTTATTCTTGAAAATACTATTGCTGTGTTTCAAAATGTGGGCAACAGCCAGATATCAATCCTGAGCTAATTACATAACAGACTCGATCAGTTTTCTTCTATTTTGCATATTTTTTTTAGTACACAAAGTGTTCATGACATTAAGTTTATCAGAATGATAAGATGAAGTTCATCATCATGACTACTACTCCTTGTTGAACAGGTTCCGGTGAATGCAGCTGTCTTAAAATTGCAGCATCAAAATGAAACTGTGCCACACACACAAATGAACAATAGGTTGAATACATATCTCCCCCCCCCCCCCGAAAAACAAGCCTACCCTGTCAGCGACCTCTTTTCTGCGTCTTGTCTGGCAAATTACCAGTCTTGTCTTGCTCCCTTCTCTCCTAGCCCCCCCCCCATATCCCTTTCTCGTCCAGACCGCTGATGACATCTTTGTTTTTTATCGAGCCCCTGCGGTCGGTTTTCATCAACTTGCCAATACATTAGCCAACGGGCTGACAAATAGATTGCGTTGGCTGGCCGTGCTGGACATGCTGATTGGTCCAGGACGATTGGCCAGTCATCAGCCACACTGGAGTTTATTACCCTTGTGTGTTGGCATGCCAGAGTTTTTCCAAAACGTCTGTAAAGACTAATATGACCCCAACCTGGTTCTGCATATCCAGTTACAATCCTCACAAACTAATCCTTTCCCAACATGCATACAACTCACATCCTAGTAGTAGGAATACCTGATACCAATACTGATGAATTCCAAAAGAACTACGTAGTTATGGTGGGTTTCAAAATTTTTAATTGTTTTTGGTTGGTAATTATACCAAGGATTCCTCAAAAACACATAGGCCACTACTGCTTGGAATCCGGAAGAAACTTAAAGAAAATTTATTAGAAATGACCAGATCTAGATGTGGAAAGAAAAACCTAGAATACTACTCCAGGTGCGCCTTCAGAATTAGGCAGGATCAGCACGAATAATTAGTCTAGCTTTGGTAGGAAGTGAATCTGACTCACAAAGGTGAAAAGTAAAAGGTAAGGAAGTATTCATGCAACAGCCTTATTGCCTTGAGGAGTTATCTCAACCATGGAAGACACCATATAAAACCTACTACTTTAAACATCGGTACGTAAACGCGGTTTTGGGGCCTACGCTGATGACAGTGCACAGACTAACAGGTAGAAACTCAAGTGCCTGTAGGATTCAAGTCAGTTTCCTATGACTTTGGATTATGTAAACATGAGATCACATCATTTCACAACTATGCACCAATCCACTACATGGCATACACTGTCACTCCACAGAACATGACAATGACATTATGACAATGCTGGTCTAGTATGGCTCTTTTGAGACCACGGAATGCACCATGATTCAGTCTAGTATTGTAGTCGAGACCACTTAAGACCAGACCACACAAGACCTCCAGTCTGAATTCCAGTTACAAGCTATTTAGATGAAACACAACAAAAGCATTCCTTTGTCATTGTTCACATTATTACTTGTGACTGGTCTTGTGACTAGTCTTGTGATGGTCTTGTGTCTGGTCTTGTGATGGTCTTGTGACTGGTCTTGTGATGGTCTTGTGTCTGGTCTTGTGATGGTCTCAACTACAGCACTGATTCAGTCATAAATGAGCATCAAAAGTGAACTGCCAGTGAGGTTGGGGCAATTTGCGGCTAAACTGCAAACTCGGCATTGGATTAAAGCATCCATTAACATGCCTTCAAGTCCATTTATATCCCCCCTTAAGAAAGGCTGGGAGCGTGAGATCAAGACAGGAGCACGTCTTAATGGCTCAATTAAAATGAAAGTGAAAAAGAAGAAAGGGAGAGAAAAAGGGCCCTCATTCAGTGACAGGGAAAGAGCTGCTTACATGAATTTAATACCGGTCTGGACAGGAGCGGCTGCAGATTGATTTCAATTGTGGGCAAACAACCCCAGGGCCTGATGGGATTGCGACGCACTGTTTTTATAGGGTGTCAGTGCCGGTAGGAGACAAACGTGAAACTGCTCTCATAAACCTGCAACTGTTTCTGCAGGGACAAGCCCCATCTCCACGCTTGACGTTTGCTTCTCTCCTCTTGTGTCAGACATTTTTACAGGAATTATTATTTGTACCAAGGACTCTGTTGAAAGGGCAACTGATGAAAGTTAGGGATAATTTCTTTCAAAGGATTACACAAGCCTACACAATGCTTGCCCATTTAAAGGTTAAATTACCTGGTACTTTTCATATGATTAACAAGATACTTTAAAAGTTTTGTAAGCTGTATATCAACAGTTTAATTCACCCACAAAATGCACAAAGAAAAAAGGGTCAACTTGGCACAGACAAAAGAAATCACCAATATATTTCAAAACTCTTTCAACAGTGCAGATTCATGAGTTCAACAGAAGTATTTGTTTTACTTATATGACCAATTTCTAATTGGAATCTAATTGTGTTTTGCAGAAAGACACATCTGCAACTCTGTCTGTTACAACTCATTGAGGCAGGAATATTAATACTTGAAAAGACCATCAGGGATTTAAGTATGCACCTCAAACCAAGAATCAACACTGTTTAAAATAATCATAACCCCTGATGCGGCGCAGTAATCAATTTTGGCACCTCCTGCTCCCTGTAGGGAGTGTGTACATCATTAGGTGGTGGCATTCTTTTAACAATTATGCTGTGGGCCATCTTTTACGCAAACACAATCACCAGTTTTGCTTTTGAGGATTGCAAAGTTTGCTCCTGGGAGAGAACTGTTCCTGCTTTAGAGCAATGCCCCTTGTTTAGATTTGGATGGTCATCGAAACACACGTTGTCACTTCAACGAAGTATGTTGCTCAAAGACAGGAGGGTAAAAACTTTTGTGCTGGATTTGAACCAACATGCTGGTGATGCTCAAACTTCTACCAAATGCACAGTGGTGACAACTTTATGCTCAGCGCATGCCCACCTTAAGTGTACTCCATGGCACATACATGTACTTATTAATGTTTGTGTGTGAGAGGAGAGTTTGATCTTTTAACATCTCTATTCAAGGCAAAGGCTTCATCTGAAGTATTAAGTTTATACTCCCTGCTGTGAGTGCTGCACACAGTCTCTGTGAAATGGTTGCAATTCCATTAGGTGTAAGTAGAAAACTGCAAACTTAAAAAATCTGAAATCCTCCTTGTCAGATGATTTCCTGCAATACACCTATCCACTCCCGATTAAAACACTCAACAGGATCTAATCAATATGTGTAGGTCAGCTTCATTTTCCAGTTTGTTGTCAGCAATCACGGCAAGACCACTTCCAATCTTACAGTCACAAAGCCCAGCATTTAATCTCAGGATCAAATTCACAACAGACCCCATCACCCGATGCAGAAGATAATGTCAGTGCCCCACATCCAGCAAATACTTCTCCAATAGCTTTCATGAGTGTTAATTTAAAAGCTTGACCTTAATAAATAAATATTAGGTAATCTGGCAATTTTTTGGGGGGGAGTCCCTTCCTTTCTATGTGAACTCCAAACAGATGGACTATAAATTGGTAATTAACTGATGGCTAGATATGTACAAAAGCTCTAAAGTTCAGGACAGATTAGTCACTCCATTTGCAAATTGACATATATGAAAGACAATCCGTACAGCATGCTCCACCTCCAAGTTTCAGTCTCTTGAAATTTAGAAATGTTTTCACATCACTGGAGTAAAATCTCTGAAAATTAATGACAAAAAGCTAGACAGTGTACATACCATCCACCACATTTTTCTCAAGCTGAAAAAAGGAGACTGAAAATTACTTGTTTCATCACTTTCCATTATTCAGCCCAGGTGAAGAGAAATTGCCAGCTACCTTATGACTAGCAGGTCCATTGCTCCAGCAAAAGGAAAAAAAATGAGTTGGGGGCACTACTATGTGTTTTTCTTTCCCTGACTGTAATAATGTCAACGCTCCGTCAACATTGGTGAGCGACAGGAAACAGGTTGTGGTCTTATTAGGAAGGCCCAACTTGAAAAAAAAAACATATATAAACAGGTGCTTGACTCTGTTCATCACTAGTAATTTTGCCGATCTGCATTTCAGCTCGAAGGCTTTCTCCAATTTTTCTCCCCTTTTTTTCTACTTCACTTATATCAACTCTCTCCTGACGACACTCGCATGACTGTTCTCTCATTCGCTCATCTCCCCTCTTTTTTTACCCACACTACACATCTGCATGTGTGTGTATATGTCTCTTTTTCCCTTCATTTAAGATTGCTTTTGTAGATTATTGTCAAAGCCAAGAACATAGCCGGTGGAGGGATGTGACTTTAATATCCTGTGAGATGAGCTGTGTGTCTGCTACTGCTCATCAAGGCATTCCTGCAGTGTCCAAACCTTCTGCAAGGAAGGATGGGGTAGGGGGAAGAAAGGGAAACTCCAAACTGTTGCCATGCAAGGTTTCACTGGGGATATTCGCTCATGGCTCAATCGGGCACCAGGGGAGTCTAGTTCAAATGGCAAAGGGTGTGGGGAGGGGATACTGCATCCTTGTGGGCCAACAGCTGAGACGAGGCGATCAACTTTCGAGTCTGAGGAGGGTCAACAAAAGGGCAATGGACAAGTGCACACATTCACTGGTATACGGTACATATTTTGCTGAAATATTCCAACACAGATTGTGTATGACTCCTTATAAATGGTGACACCAAATATTTGGAAGATGAAATTATAATATATTCTTATCGACAGCTCATGCTAAATTAAAACTTGATGTCCCAACTGAACTCGCAAAACTTATTTTCTGTGCATATTGTACATGTACAATTACACAATGTCTCAACTTGTTTAGTAGAGTTTGCCATGCGCCTATTTATGAGAGTCAGAAGTGGAGGTTTCAAGATGTACTTCATGATGGGGAGATGTTAATTTTCATAACAGATTTTGCCCTCATACTGACATATATTCATAACACAATTTAGTCAGTGTTTGTACAACAGCTTATGAAATTCACAAGCTTACTCCAGTGGGACTTGAACCCATGACCTCTTGCTTACAAGTGCAGATGTCTTAACCACTCGAGCACCAAGCTTGCCAGGGTCAGCTGGTCGTCTGAGTCAGATGTAGAACAAACTACTTGAATAAAGTACAAGCTCAGTTTCCAAGGGAAAAGCCTTTTATGAGCATTAAAGTGAATTGTTTTGTGGATCATATACATGTAATGCCCAGCCACAGCAACACTGTAATTCTTTAAGCTTGTCTCTTCCTAGAAGGTAAAACATGAGTGTGATTACAGACTCTTCTAAGAGTCCAATCACTGGAAGATCTGAGTAAGGACACTTCTGGGAAACTTCACAGACATTTTTCAAGCAATTATATCACCTGGTAATATGGTGAACCGATGACAAAGGGCTCCTTATAGTATCGGGAGATGAAATGTTGTTGCCACTGACTCAAAATGTCATCATGTATCATTATCTGGGCCACAGTTTAGCAAGGCAAGGACCCTATGATTTACAGTGACTTGTTTGAGAGACACATGAAGTGATCGGACTAATATATGCTGACAGCACATGTGCATCTTCAATTCATGCACATAGTATACAGTGTTTATGCATATACGTCGATGTATGGGCCACAAAATCCCCGAAATTAAAATTAACATCTCCCGGACACAAAGTACAACTTGAAAATAGTTTGCAGTGCCTGCTGCAACATCTGACTCAGACCAGCTAGTCGACCCAGCATGCTCAGCCATCAAGTGGTTAAGATGTCTGCACTAGTAAGTGGGAGGTTGTGGGTTTGATTCCCATCCAACTAAGCTTGTGAATTTTTTCATAAGCTCTCGGACAAGCACCTGAGTAGAGTGTTTATGCATCTACGTCGGTGTAAAGGCAAAATACCCCGTAATTAAAATCTCACTGATGCAACTAAATCTTGAAAATCATGACTTCATTGCAGCAACAGCATACTTGCTGCTCTTGCATTGTCTTTTGTGATCTAAGGTGTTGGCATTTTTGTTATTTTTATTTTCTAAAACTTGTATTGTCATGACACCTTTTATGAGTTTTGTTTCAGCATTAATGGTGCTGTTCTGTGTTTCAGAGTAATTTGTCTAATTTGTCAGAAAGCTGTATTTCACGATTAACCTTTAGTTGCTGACAGTTTTGCCTCAATTAAAAAAAAGGCCCTTTCTATTATGAAGTGGGTGCAGGCTATCATAAGCAAATGTGCTTGGCCTAAGCAGTGCCTGTGAAAAATTAACTTAACCCAAATAGGCCTATGATGTTCTTGCAATTGACACAAAGTGAGATTGTGCATCAATCTAAATTTACAATGTGACACAATCTCAGGTAATTCAATTTTGCAACACAGTAATCCTGTTTGAAGTAATTTAATCCCCACAAACCATCAAAAACACATCACTGATGCACTTTCATTTAACCATGGGGATTCACAAGATTAACCATCTTTTCAAGCAGTCAGCTGGAACACAGTTGCTTCGGATGTCCATGATTAATCTACCAAACCAGGCAATTTTGAATCCAAAGACAAGTTCCAATGTTCAGGAACCTCCCCACACAACAACAAAAACTCAACTTGGGGTGGTCTAGGCACTGACTTTTGCTAAACTGTATTTGGTAATGACCTCCACAGCATAATGGAAGAATTCACCAAATGAGCAAGCCAAGTCGGGAGAAAAAAAGTGTAATGCATTCATATATAGGCTACACACACACGACATTATGTTAATGAGCATGGTTGTGCACGTGCGCATTAAAATACTCCTTGATACTTGCAAGTAAGCATGCACTGGTTTCTTCATTAGCTGAATACACATTAAAAAAAGCAAAGGCAAACACATAAATATTGTCGTCAAATGCAAAGAATTAAATAAATAAATAAATAAAATTATTTGAAAAAAAAAAGCCACACTTGGACAGCCAGGAAGGATAGGCCCTAGGTGAACTAGCCTTACAAGAATAACATTCTGGCCTACCACAGCTGAAACCACTTGTGACGGTGTTCATAATTATGTTTCATGTGTCATGACGTGAGCCCTCTGCTCATCAGAAAGTACCGAAGCAGGTAACCCACACAATCCACAGAGGCACACGGGGCCTTTACAGAATTCACGGTCTCATCTCCTCAGAGAGAATCCAATTCCTCCTTTCGCCCCTGCCTTTGGGAAAGATTGAAGGAAAAAAATCTGAAAGCAGAGTTGGATAAGGTCAAGGAGAGAAACAAAGAGAGAATATCAGAGCTGACTGCCTTCAGGAAATGGAAGATGGGACATCAGACCACAGGGAAAATGGAAGAATCTTGAGAGAGAAAAAAAAATGAAAGAAGAATCAATGGAAAGTGCAGATGACGAAATCACGTGGCAATGGATCTGGGTTAAATCCAAAGATTTCTCTGGGCTCACTGTACTGTTATTTCAAGCTGACAGAAGGTGGGTCACATCAAATATTTTGAATGTAACTGTCTGTAAAAAGAATGAATAGTGCAAATGCAAGAAATGTACTCCTTGTGAAACAAAACAGGTGTTTCAACTTCTGCTTTGAAAACTCAGGAAAGATATCAAAGTGCACCCAAAACAATCTGTGCAGAAACCAACTTGGGGTCTGGAATTGGAAAAACAAAATCCAAGATGCTTAACTGTGGAATACCATGTACAAATAACCTGTACTTTGAGTTTGATTTTGAAGCCAAATCATTTTACAGTTAGGAGTGAATAAAAATTTAACTATCTGTTGGTGATGGTATTTGTTAAGGCGGAATCGCTGTTGAAACCTTGCCTAAACTCCCACTATACTAACGATGGACGTTTGGGAAAAAATGCATTCCGACTGCATACAGTAGGATTTGTTACCTCTTTGTTGTGTGGACACCGAGTAACATCTATCAACAAACCCAAAACTACTACTTTTGATGCACTGTGATGGGTGGAGACTCCTTGAAATATCAACAAACTTAATTTCTAATTTTTCACATGCGGTTTGTATGACTTATGCACAGTCAAGTGACAAACCAGACGCTGTACTCCAGTTTGTTTGGTCTAATTTCATCACCTTTGTAAATGCAACAAAAACACCTGGAATTTCAACACTTGAAGTCAGGATTTTATTCAGTTTTTAACTCAAACAGAGGATCAGAAACTTAAAGCAATAACAACACTGGACTACTGCATCATCTTACAACTTTCCATACACAATTGCATCCCTCTATTCCCTTGTCAATCAGCATGCACTAAACAAATGGAACAAAAGAGAGAACTACAACCAAAGGAGAGAACTATGGCCACAGAGAGTGTCTGACTCCTGCGCTCAGCAAGGATTCCTTTTTTTTATTTTCCCATCACTAATCGTCTACTTTCTTGTTAAGTTTGAGCCAAAGCCAGGCACATCTGACAGCACTCCCATTGTCCCAGTAGACAGCCAATCATGCTCCAATAATAGCCGGTGCTCGTCGCCTGACAATCAGGACGAGGAGAAGCAGCCAGAATTGGATTTTTTTTCAGACGGGGCTCATCACACCTCTCAACAATGGAGACAAGCTGATTGCTGGCTGAAGTGATGTCGTCCTCACATGAGGAAACCAAGCAGTGTGTGTGTGTGGGGGGGGGTGGTAGTTGGGATCAAACTTCCAAAGCAGACAGCAATTGTTGTCAAGCCCGTTGGGGAAAAGTGTCTTGAAAAATGCCCTGGCAACGACGAGAGATGAACAGACGTAGTAACAATCTTGAAGGCTCATCTCTTAGGAGACAGTTTTCATCCATGGCTGCATCTTAATCTGGTGAGAATTTATTTTTCCAGTTAAATGTATAAACTACCTTAATTGGCATTGCATCCAACTAAAATTGATCAGAAGAATTTTCTTCCAAAACATGGGAAGCATGAAAACAGGCCCTTGGCTGTAGTGCACAATATCCAACTGATTGCACTATATTTTTCAATCTGTGAAACATCTGACTTTTCTTCTCTTTTTGTTTTGAAACACCATGTAGAAAAGTAAAAAGCCCAAAATAGAATATGAGGAATACCCCACCATTAATTTTGGAGGAGGACAACAATGCACTTAAAACAAACACAGCTTCCAAAAGTAAACAAACTATGTACTAATTGCTATGGACATGTTAAAACAAATAATGCCACGAAAGAAGGTCCAAAATTCTAGAAGCAAATTTTGGTGCCCATTCAAGTTTCATATTTGCTGTTTAAACAAAATAAATATACACACTGTATTAAATACAACCTATTTCATTAATCAGATCAACTTGTTCTTTGTCAATTTGCCTCTCTGAAACAAAACACCAATGACCAGGTCTCATTACAGGGTCCTAACTTACTCAGCGTCCAATCATTGTCCAAGAGAGAGAGAGAGAGAGTGAGAGAAAGAAAGCAACAGATGGTTAAGTAACAAGACAAGTAATAAAAGAAACGAATAACCTCGTCTGGAAGTTTCAGATAAAAGCTGCAACTTGATCAGTAATCAAGGGTAATTAAATGCCCTACTGACAATATGACCTAAGGAGTGAGGGGTTCTGAAACCCTACCGCCATGAGTAAATGTCAGGCTGGCTCGCATCCCACAAGAGGAAGCCTCTCCATTCCCACCGTTTAGCAAGTTGCAACCACCGACAGCCAATAAAGAATCCCGTACCAGTTTCTGACAGAAGATTTCTTTCACTCTCTCACTCCCCCCTTTCCCCTTTCTGTCTGTGTGTCCTTCTTTCTTGGCATATTTACCGTTACTGTTTAATATTGGCCCGGTTCATACTCTGAAAGCAGGAATTTTTTTCCTTAGGATGGTTCAGTGGGGATGTCCTCTAATTGATGAGGAGAGATTTGCGACCGGCAGAACTCAGCAGCGAGTAATCGGCTCTCTCGTCCTTTCCTCGTCTTTTCCCCTTTGCTATTAAAGAGAGGGAGCCTTGGATGAAAGGCAGGACAGTCACCAGAAAAAGAAGTCATAATTTGTGGTGTTTGGAAATGCTGGTAATTGGCGTGAAATAAGACTAGGATGTGGAGGAGAAATTTTCAAGTATATCTTGTGTGTAGGACCAGTGCAAGCCTTTGGGATGGAGAAGCAGACAAATAGATGAAGCGTTATTTCTAATGATCAGCTATGTACATATGAATTGGGCAAATGAATGAACACACAGACAAGTTTACAAGATGATATGAGGTTGACAGTTGTTGACGGTAACTGATAAACACAGATGAACACCAAAATAATTCTGTTTCAATGGTAAAAAGAAGAGAACGGCAAAACGGACTTGAAAGATATAAACATTTCGCAGCCCCCCAAAAAAGTTACACCTGCTAAAGATTTTGTTCTGTGAAAAACTACTTTAACACCTTCATCTGTTTTACTGTAAATAATTCCCATCCTGTGTACCAGTTGATATCATCACACCACTATAGACAAGCAGTGCAACAGTTTTGTTTGTTTGATTTTTTACTTTTTCTAATGATCAAACATACTTACAGGGGAAAAAAGGAAAGAAAAGAAAAATGGACCGAAGTTAATTTGGTATTTAATTATCCAAAAGCACAACTTTTTAAACAGATTTTCTCAAAGAGAAAACAAACCTGGGCACAATCAAACCAAAGCACAGGCAAAAAGCATTATAAGCAACATTTTCTACAGGTAAACTTGTGTCTAAAGCATCACAGATGTTACTGTACACATTAAGCAAAGACAGACTTCACAGGGAAAAAAATTCTAACACGTGGATTTAACAGAATAACTAGTATCTTGGACAACAGATCGATACACTACAGAATGTTACAGTCAACCCTGGAAAGGAACTGCTACTGTACATTGTCTCCAAGTCCCCAAACATTTCACTCCCTGTCCGTTACCCCACAATCAGGCTTTCCATTTAAGCCGCGTAGCTCCCGCCACCTGTCTTTGTTGGGCACCGTGATTGGTTGAACAGGAGGGGAGGTAATCGGCTAGCGTTTTTTCCTTTCTTTTCTGGGACCTACTAATCAATATCTGAAGAAACAAAGACTTGAATGGGATGGTACTGAAGGCCAAACTGGCCAGATTGTGCAGCGGGAGAGGAGAGAAAAAGGGAAAAAAAATCAATGCCTGTCTGTCATGGACAATCCTCCGGGCTGTTAAGGGAGCTACTTCGGTCTGTCGTGGGGCGAGAGGGGGAGAGAAAATGGCCAGCGGGATGGACAGCACAAATGCAGGATAAAGACTCAGGCAAATGGGAGAATATATTCCCCCTTTAGACAAGCCCCATGATGTCAATTCTCTGATTTAGCAGCAAGGAGGAGAAAACGGGGGAAAAAGTGGATAAAAGTTGTTCATCCTCAAGTTGAATGCAACATCTCCGCAGGGGTGTTTTTCTCACACACTTGATAGAAGGGTGCTTAGTTTCGTCACCCTCTTAAAATAGCATTATCTTCATTGAGATCAATAACATGTATTTTTTTATTCTAAAAGCTTTAGGAATGAATACACAGCCCTGAATTTAAAAAAAAGGATGCAGGCCTGTTTTTGCTAAAATGCTAAAAGAAAGACACCGTATGGAGCATCCACACTCGCTACATTTCTTCTTGTTAGCAAAACTGTGTCAAATTAAAGCTCATCAAGAAAAGAGCCACTGCAATTTCAGTACCTCAACACCCAGGTTGACTTATGCTTTCCAAACCAAACTTCCTTGGAAAGTGGTTGTGTGGAAGACTGAATTCACAGTGAGCACACACTAAACACTTAGCCAAAACAGCATCGTCCCCTAAACAACTTTCTGCCCCCCAAAAAAACACCCAAAGGACAACACCAAAACCACAAAACAAATTATCTCATAGTCACTGCATACATGGATCCATTGATGGGCAGTTAAGTCAACACACACAAGGAAAACACCTGACCAAAATGAACAAACACATCAACTAGTTAATCTACAGACTGTGCCACAAAAGTGGACTAATTGCAGGCTAGGCAACCAAGTGCCTCTTAATCTGATTGGACAAGAAAAAAAAAAGATACAAAGAAAAGGAAAAAACTTTACGGAGATTGTCCTGCCATATTTTTCTTAATGTAGGAGTTTCATCTGATGATGCTCAGGTTATTGATGAACTGCCTGATTAGCTTAGCCTTTGTTTGGATGGGTCTCTAGAAAAGAGACAGTCGATGGATACAATTTAATTAAAGTGGAGTGTCTGCCCTTTCTCTCTTGTTTTCTCTTTGATTGGCTAGGACATTTGTGGACAGGGATTTTTTTTGGGGTCATTTGAAGAGTACTGTTTACCAGGTAAAAATGGGTAAGGCAGGATATGGCTCGGTTGTACTTTATATTAAAAACTGATGTAGCAATTGACAACTCCAATCTCCTTCCTACCTACCGAAATTCATCAACAGGTAAGGCAGTTACAAAGGGCCACTACTAGGGAGGTAGGTACAAGTGTTAGGGTTGGGACAGGAAATGGAGGAGAAGAGATAGGCAGGACCAACTCTTCAGGATACTGACTAACTTGCAGGGGTGCAAATATTTACATTAAGGGACTCTCCCATGAAGGTATTTGAAGAAATCCAAAGGATTTGGAGGTTTTTCTAAACCTCCAACTGATTTTACCCTTTTGTAGGGGTACTTACAATTACCCTTTTCAAAGTACTAATCAATATAACAACGGGCACTAACAATCTTTGGGGCTTAAACCATTTCAGGGTTGAAAGTTAAACTTTCAACCAACTTGTTCTTTCTCAGAAGCTAACCTCTTAATTAATAGATAAACAAAACTGAACAGAATGGAGTAAGGCCTTCAACATTGCAAGCATAACAGGGGGACTGCACTTCACATTTTTTTATGGTTCCTTGCCATGTTACAGGAACCAGTGCAGAGGTTACAGGAACTACTGCAGAGTACCAGTCATAAGGGGTCTATTTTAGTGATGTTCCAAGGTGAACGAATCTACAGATTTTCATGTCACTCATTTGACCTCTCAAAATTTCATTTTTTTTTTACAATTCACAAAATATTCAGGCTTTCCTTTCTAACTTGCTAAGAAATATCTCGACATTTTGTCTTGATGAAGAAAAAACACTGAGCTGTTTATAAACCTGCTTCCTTGTCTCATTTACAAACTGTTTACCACAAAAATACAGCCAATTAAAGTCACCTAAATATGAGGAAAACATTCAGTTGAGCACAAAGACGGTGATATGATTCAACCATCAACCAAACTTTAAATCTCTCCCCATGATGCCAAACTTGTTGAGCGAAAAGCACCATTTTTTTTTCTTTTTTAATGGTACATCTGGCAAGCACGATCAAATCAACAACTAGCAATCCAATTTCCATTCAATTTCAGTCGAAGCCGTCAAATCCACGACAAATGCCATCCATTAAGGTTGTGTAATACCGGGGGGATAACAAGAGAAAACCTCACAGCGTGTATAGCAGATGCATGCCATGCGAGTTAATTATATTATTTGCGTTCTTCATATTGAAGAATGCTACAGGTAGGTTTGTGAGAAGCAGGGAGCACTGGAGTATCGCAGACCAAGTATAGGAATTTATTTCTTTCCCATGGAAAATGAAAAGGTAAGACTTTGGGTCTCACAAGTCCATATTTTCCTTGTAAGCAACAATCTGTCGTTTTATCACACAGAAGTTCTCAAAGTGAGTGGGTATTTTGTTAGTTCTCAACTCTCATCATTTCTTCACGATCTCTGACAATCCAATCATGGGATGTAACGGTGGTGATACAAAAAGAAAAAAGTACAAAAAGATGCCTTCGTGAAATCTAATACTTCTTCATCAAATATCCATTATGTCCCATTATGCCAAAGGTCAGAGCCCTTTGGCAGCAACAACTTTCTACTGATCAGCCTAATCACTGAGGTCTATCGAAGACTGCCAAAATCAAACTCTGACAAGTGAAACAAATTGGGTTTAATTGCAAAGCCAGATGGATGCAATGAACCTAAAACAAGCTTTCATTCAGCTGCCGGGAGACTTTTCTTTCATTGACAACCAGTCTGTATAATGCACTGTTTGGAACGTCAAAATAAGAATGCGCTAGTTAGTTTGGACAACATTTAGGCAGAATGCCAACATTATGTAATAAACTGGAGCAAATTGTAAAACAAAAATCTAAATGCTGCAAACAAAATCTGCCCAAATAACATATGGAAAAAGTGTTGCCTCCTGTAACCACCATGCGTGAAACCCAGATACCAGCATGATGCATTTCACACACGCTTTCTTGTGCTCACAACATAATTGGATTTAGAAAGTACTTTACTCGTACCATATTTGAGCAGGCACTCTTCCTTATGATGCAAGGTGTGGCACACAAGTTTTCAGTTTAATTTTTCGTAGTAACAACTTGCTGAGAAAAGTAGAAAGTTTTTGAAATCAACAATAACAAAAAATTGTGCACCATCAGTCAACATCTCTGAACTTGTGTCACCACTTAAAAGAACAAAAACAAATTGTTCCATTTTTTTTCTAAAATTACGTGATAGCAAGTGCATTAGCCAGCCATTTCATTTCCATTCACTCCACTGATTGCAATGTTTCTCTCAGTTTTTCAATAAACGTGCCTCTAACAAAGCAATTTACACAAGACTCGGACAAAATAGTACTTCCCTTCCTTTCAGACTGCTCACAGAAGCATGAAGAATTCTCCCACCACCCCCTTCCCTTCCCTCATCACCAATTGCAGCGGGATGGCCGACCAAAAATAGAATTGTTTCATTAAGTGCAGTGCCGTTCTGGTGCAAATTGGATTTGTTGAGCAATTATTGCTGAAATAGTGGGGGAAAGTGTAGCCCTTAAAGGCCAGTTTCAGGACGGTTGTATGTCTTTTTCTTTTCTCCAGCTCTTTCTCTTCTGCTGTTCACAAAGAATTTAAGTATGGCAAAACAATGAGAAGTAAATCTACTTGTTCGAGATCGGAAGATTAACTTAGTTTGGTCTAATGAGTTTTATATTAGTATGTGCATGTACTCAGCCGGACTGGGTCTTGGTGTTGGGAATGCTGTGTGAAATAGCAAGATTATCAATTATCACTACATTGAACAAGAATTTTTTTTCCAGCAATTTTGTGGGTACATTAGAAATCCATCTTGCATTTCTGACAAAGGATTTGTAACAATAATTATGGTAACAACAGCAAAAAGCCTGACACGTCAAAAACAACAGTTTTAATCAGGTACTGAATTAGCCAAAAAAATCTGCAACAAAGCATTATAAGCAAGATAAAAAAATGGGGGAACAGCCACAACATTTTTAAAACTGAAACTTCAGCATAATAGTCCATACCTTTTAATCAAGTACTTAAATAAGTAAGGAAACAAAAATTGGCAACAAACACATCAATTTTGGTATGAATAACCTTTCACTGTGTTGCATAAGAAAAACCAAAGGGTGTACTGAATCTGTATTTCCTTCCATTTGTGTGGATACTGCTTTGACTGCAAAAACACTTGTTCATCTCTAACCAGAGAAACATGGGCAAGAACTCAGCAAAAACCTCATCCGAATATTGATTGGCAAAACTTCCTCAACTGTAAATTAACCAATCAACACCCTGTATCACGGAGGGGGGGGGGTTAACTCCAAATGGGTATGAACACACAAACAGAGGGGGGCTGAACAGACTGCGAATGCGCAGGGTAGAAACATGGGTACATCACACCGTGTTGTTTCAGGGTGCTCTGCAAAGTTTATGCTATAGCAACATCTTCATTCATGCATTCATTCATGGACCGGCAGTGGTTAGTGGCCAAATGCAAAGTGCCTTCTATTGGATGAGTGTTTGAGAGAATGATGTTTTTTTAGGGCAGAAAGAGAGGGGAATAAAATGAAGTTACGGGAAGGGTTGAGAAGAAAACCCCTCAGGTCAACAGTAGCTCAACAAAGGAACAAAGTAAAGCCTAAAAATTCTTGACCACTCTTGACCACATTTGTTTTTTGTTTATATGTTTGCTTCTGAATGCTGCTTTGAATACTTTCCTTAAATTCTGCACAATTAAATCAGAAACAGATTATTTTACTATTCAATGAACAATATACGCTCCAAAAATGAAGCTGATCTGACAGTCTGCTTATCTGTACAGAGAGAAACTATTTGTCTGGAGGAATGGAAAAGAAAGCAATAGAAAAAAATTTGATCAAACTTTTCTTTGAGTCTGTATGCAGAAGATAAATTTATCAGTTGTTTCGTCTCAACGTCATGTTCAGTCTTTTTGTTCACTTGAATGGACACATAGGTTCATCAGGATATTACAACAGATGAGCTGGATCTGTGACACTTGTAACTGGCTTTTACTGTAACAAGTCACTCTGACGTGGTGTAAAGATTAACTACCCCTCTCAGTCAACTGTTTAACATATTTTCAGCATTCAAGCTAAATTTTGGTCAGGACAAAGACCAGCATTATCATTTTCCGTTAAGGACAGGTCCCAAAGGATAGCTACGAGTGGATATAATTTTTGCTTCTTGGGGCAGGGCCCAGAAGCAGAAAACAGGAGAGGGACCGAGGGAACAATGGGATCACAGCTCCTCGACCTGAGGCCGCCCTTCAGTTTGCCCAACGTCTGTATCCTTGGCTTTCCCACGTCTCCCTCCTTCCCCTTCCAAATTTTCTCCAGTCACAGGATCCCGCTGTGTAAATTCCACGCTGGTGGACATGTACTGCTACAGACAAGTAGTCAAATACTGTAATTGTATTAGAGGGGCTCGGGGATTTATTTGGTTAATACCTGACTGCGTAGTTGGCTGTGTGTCGATCATCTTCAACCCTACATCAGAGCACCTAATTTTGACTCTTTTTTTTTTTTCCTGCTCTCTCATAAATTCGATATGAAACATGTCAGGTCTGTTCCAATTTTGGGGCCAGAGCATCTGTGTACACTTGAAGATGAAATTTCAGGCAAACACTGAAAATTGAAGAAGAAAATGGGGCACCACAGCCCTTTTTCTTAATTAAAACTTTGCCAATGGGATGATAACAAAAAATCCATTCAACACAAAATTGATACTTCTGACCAATCCAAAGATATATGAGAATAAACCTTAACTGTGTCCATTTAAAGAGTTATTCATGAATAACTACGGCAGTTTAGCCATTCCTATTAGTTGAGAGCCCACCACTTGGCCGGCCTTCAATTAGGAAATAAATATGTGCTTGGCCGGGTTTAAACATGCTGTGGCTCGGGCATTAGTCGCATTCATTCTCCTGAGCTGCTCTTAAATATTAGTTTAAAACTTGAATTTGAGCATTACTTAAGACCGACTGTGCACATACTTATTCCCATTCATAAATACCATTTTAGACAGAGTCAAAGAAAACCAATGTACAATAAATTTCCAAGGACTTTGTTCAAGAATTTTACTTTCATTTCCCCATTTGATCGTATATTTTATATGCAAGTAGTCCACACAAATCTCCTTATATAGACTTGGTGAATGTGTGGCAAGTTCTGCATGCCGCACGCACACAGAGTCTTGACCAAATGGAATCAATTAATACATGGTCATGTGATGCATTTCAATCAACAGACATAGGAAAACTGTCCCAGGTATTTATAAATGGTTGATAAAGCAACAGATGGCTTTGCACCACCTCATGCAGTATGCATTTTGTCAATGTTCATGTAATGAGATTGTTAATGACTACTCCTACATGCTACAATGTGGCTACAGGACTAGAGGGGTTTCTGAAAAGTAAAATTTTTGAAGAAAATTGCTGGACATTTATATTTTTTTTAAACTTGTGACAAAACGTATTCATGAATAGGAATGAATTTGTACTTGGCCACTCCTGGCTTTGGAGAATGGATGATGATGATGTCCCTCCCTTTTGGTTTGGGTCACTATCAGCATCCACTCTTCTGAGCAGGCTTGAGCGAATGATTACGCCAAGCACAAATATTTATTCCCTTAGTAATCACATTCATTCCTACAATTAAACCAATTTCTAGTTTGCACACATTAGGGAAAAACATGGACCGGAGCAGATGCTTAAATGTCCATGTCATTCTCTGCACTGACATTTGTTGTAATAGTTACTGTTCCAAAGAGATACTACAGCCATATTACAAATTGCATGCAAGGATAGGGCCTGCTTTGTGCATCCATTGCAATCAACAAGGATGACTTACTATGCTATACTTCCTTACTACCAGTTCACACCTCAGTTGGATGTGAAAGTGAAGTGAATTTGTGGTGAAATTCGCTTGACTGGAAATGTGTTCCAGTTTCGCAAATTCACAGCACAAACATTTGATCTGATGAAAAACCCTTCCGTGCAAAGTACAGACTAGCCTTTAAGATGTTGCCTGCTCCAAACATTTTTAAAAATGAACATGACAAGCTACAGTCCAGTATATAGTGTCAACCATACCTCGGTGATTAATGTCAGTGATAAAAGAACCCTTGATGGAGCAGTTCTATAAAATTCTGCTGGAATAAAGAAAAAGAAACAATCCCAAGAATAACTATGGTTGTAGTAATGTGGTATTTGACAAATAATTACTGATTGGTGTTGAAAATAGTGAAATTAATAAACATGAGCAAGTGCAAAATAAACAATATGACACCTTTCAGGTTTTGGATCACCGTTTGTCAAATTTGCTTGGAGTGAAATGAATCTTAGAAGTCTTAATCACATGGTTCACTCAGTTTTAATCAAGACACAAGAGAACAAGATTGGCAAGGTATTACAGGGGCATTAATCACAGAACAATGGAATGGACAGCAGAGGAGACAAAAATAGTCATTGCTCACCACCAATGATACAGCATGACGTAATTCAGCCAGAAGCTATGTTACACGAATGGAAAGGCAGAAACAGAAATCCTGACTTTCAAGTGAAAAAATATGGTCTCCTAGTAGGGAGCCCTCTCTCAGCCTGTTAAATGCCAATAGCAAAGCACAAGCAAATTAATTTCCTCCAACAGGTCACTTGACCCTTTTCTTCCTCATCAGTAAACGATGGTAAGTATTTTGTCCCTACAGAATTATAAACTCTATTTTCAGTTTACACTTAAACATTTGAAGGACTATGATGTCAAATTATGCAAATCTTAATGTATTTTTTTTTACTTAATATCATAACAAATGACTCAGTCAACCAGAAGGCGCTTTAAAAAATCTTTGAGGTTAACAATAACAAATGGTGCTTATCAAAAAAAATAATGGTAAATAAAGCACCAAAAAGTTCCATTAAAATAAAACTTGTTTATCATGCCAGTGAGGAATACCCAAGCTCCATTGCTAACTCAAAAGTTGTCGTTAGGTGCTACAAGTATTCACATAGAGTCACAAGTAACTCTGCCTAATATATAAAGCCATTTTGCTCCTTTATGGAATTAAGCATTCAATAAAGTGTGCTTGCCCAAGGACACAGACACTACATGGGGGGAGGGGGGGAAGGAGAGTCATGTCCACAGCTGTGGTCTGTGCCCTTGAAAAATAGCAATCAACTCAACTGTACAAGCTCTTTTAGGGAAGAATAAGTCTTCAAGTTGGGAAGCATGTACCTCAATCAAGAAGTTTGCACTCTGTTTTGGTAAAACACTGGGACTAGAGGTGGAGGAGGAAAAAAAGAGGGACCTCAGAGCTAATCGATTTGAACTTAGTCTAGCATTTCCTCCTGTCTCATTGAGATTGTGCACCATGCTCTTGTATTTACACTGCTAAGCTCTGCAAAGAGGGTATCAGTGACTAAAAAAGTAGAAATTAATCTCCCAAAATGGCCTTTTAAATCCCTGGTACTTAGTGGTGAGTTACCCAACCAAGCCTTGGTAATGCTGCCTCGAAGGAGGCGACGCACAGCCGTCTGTTTGTTTCTGTGGGGCCCGAGGACCAATACTGTCTGCCATCGCCACATCACAGTGCACTTCAGAATGCATCAAAATGTGGAGGCAAACATGGGGCAGAAGACTGGAGGACCATTTGAGGAAGGTTATGACTCTCTCTCGGCAAACATCCCTGGCTGGAAGGAACGAGCTGAGGAGTTTAAGAGCAGAGGTGGTGGTGGTTGGGGAGGGAAAGGGATTGGGAGGGACAGCTCGATGGAATTGAAACTGGTGAGAAACTGCGCAATCGCTAATATGTGGCTGGGGTGAGTTATGACAGTCGGGGGGGATGATGGGGTGGTCTCATTTGGAATGAGGAGCAATTATGGCGACGTTATCGTCGACTTTGATTGCTTGTAAACACACCGGCACAAGAGGAAACCAGAGATTTCTAGTTTGATACACCTCCCGATATTAAACTGCCTGGCAGACTTTATGACCCGTGCCGGCCCATTCCTTATTGTTGGAATGGAAGGCTTTCAATCGTCTGAAACTAGTCAGTGTCAACTAAAAACAAAGACAGAGAGGGACTGTAATAACAAAAGGCTACTGCACTACTCCAAAAGCAGATGGATAATACACAGGGTTTCTTTGTCTTGGACAAAATAGAGGAGAGAATCAATCTCAATCTCTTCCCTTGGACCCCCTCAGACCATGCTCAGACCTACCTTAAACTGCTGACGTGACCTATAAATTTGCATGAACAGCCTTTCTCCTAAATATTGATTTTTTTATTCAAGACTTTTCAATTAACAATAAATTCCTTTTTTAAAAATGTTAAACTGGTATTACCTTCAGTTGTTCACATCACTTCCCTGTCAGACTTGGGTGCATCCACTGCAGTTTTAAAGACCCAGTCAATGGTTTAAAATAAAAAAAGCCCCATAATTGTTCAAAATTCTTCCAGTGAAACTGTTCCTGAATAACAAGGTGTACATCAGCTTATGAATGAATGAACCCTTAAAAGTTTGCCTGTGCATGACAAGCCTATTAGAAGAAGACACTTCCTTGGGAAGGACTCCTGCTTCCAAGTGAAAAAATAAATTCCAGACTCTGAGTGGTAATGCTAAACTTTAACTGTTGAATTTTAACCCCCCCCTCAAAAAAAAGTTACCCCAATCTCAAAAACACAGTCGGGCTCCATCCTAAAGATGTCTCAGCAGAATTGCTAGAGTGCATCGTAGCATCTGAAATTAATAATTCACATCATCTGAAGATCTGTCTCCAGCTTGAGTCTGCCACATCTTCCTTCCAGACATTCTGCATCCTACTGGTCCCCACTGTAGTAGATGGATAACTTCCGGAATTCTGATCAGCGGGAAACAGATGGAAGATTCTGACATTTTGTACAAAGGAAAAAAAGGAAACCTTGTCCGATTTTATCGTCCACTGGTACAAACTTTAGAGGAAAGACAACCTGCGATGATGAAAAACCAAGGCAGACTGAAGTTTCAGAAGTTCGACAAGTTACATGACTAAAACTTGCAGGGTTTTGTTTTAAGAAGACAACTGAAAGCCAACCAATCTAAATCTTCAGATTAGTTCAGAAATACTAGAAGAGATATAAAGAAATGGCTACATCTACATGAATGAATAAAGAAAAAAGTTCAGCGCGAACTGTGTGCAAACTAGCTAGTCCAGTACAGGTGTACAGGAAACAACAATTCACCCTCCATTATGCAACACCTGCTTGCCTGTTCTTCTCTTACTACAGATATACATTTCAAATGCAAAGCCAACTGTAACATCATCACTGATTAATACCTTCTGGAGATTTGTTTATTAACATCAGATATTTGCTTTGATATCAAAACCATCACGAGCAAGGAATCTGGTTTATATAAACCCATAGAGGGACTTCACATCAGCGCCGTCTGCGCATATCCGCATCGAAACCGAGGGCTCTCTGTGTTGAACTTCGTCATGCGCACCCATGGAGTTGGCACAGTACATCCAGTATCCGGTTCATAAGTGTGACGCCACTTCAGTAAACCAGGCCCACTGCACATGCAGATACACGACCATCGCAAGTACGTTAGTTCCCGGTAAATTGTGGTTATTTTTTCTTCGATTTTATGTGTCGAGTCATCCTGAAAGACTATTCCACAAAAATTTGCAGCCTGAAAAGTCTGAATTTGACATAACTTTATGCACTTCGTGTCTTGACTCCTTACTTTCAATTGTCTGATCGTATTAAGAATTGAAACTGACACGTACAGCCTCATTTTCAAATGAGGAAGTGCGCAGATCGATGCTAAAGGCATCGTATTGGGATCCCTCTTTAGCCCATTGCAGATCCTTTCAAGAAACAACATTTATTTGTCTACTCTGAGAATGAGGCCAGCAAATAATATCATTTGATACAAATTTTCCCACCACTATGAGTCTTACAAACTACAGCGTGCTGCTCAAAACATTTGTATGGTTCTGCACAAAAAGAAACATCAACATAGGGCTTGTGTAGCCCATGAAGTTTTACTCTTTTGGAGGAAAACATTGAGGCCAAAGAAATACAGGACTAGTTCTATGACTCCAACCCCAAAATTCTGCAAGATCTTTTGAAAGCATTACCTCCTCTGTGTCTGCTTCAATGTACATTTATTGTCCTGAATTCTCACTACATGCCTGAGCCATTTCTATTTTGATTCCCTGACCTTATATAATAAGTACCTTTAGTGTGTTGTCTGTGGAATTGTCTGTGGATATTCGATGCCGCAATTTTCATCTTCAGCTCTCTCGGTTGTTATCAGATTCTGGCTGAATTCTTTCATTGTGGATCATGCTTCAGCCCCAAAGGTGACATTTTTTTATTGACCAACACACTTTGCAGTACTGTACTTATATGTACATGCATTCATGTAAACATGCAGTAAATTTGGTTAACTTAATTTTTGTCATGTTGACCTGACAGAATGGCTTTACCTGATCTTAAAACAGGTTCACAAAGTGAACTTGGGCCTGTCAACAAATCTGTTACAATGGCAACTTTAACATTTCCCACAACTGAATGCATGTACATGTAAGCGTATAGCAATAAACTGGTAAAAGGCCAAAACCAGGGAGATATTAGGATTTTAAGAGTCACTCATCAATCACTGTCCGATCAACAGGATGGTCCATTGCAACCAATTGTGAAAATGGCCAGGGGAATTTAAATAAAAGGGAAATATGGGAAGTTGATCATACTTTCAATTGCAGAAGATTTACTGTTGCAACAATGGAGCATAAATCTCAAAGATATCCAGTTCCCTCATAAATAAGATGGCCACCCAAGGCCCCCCCCCACAAGGAATGACAAGTGTCTCGCAGATGATAAATGGTTCTGGACAAAAGAGGAGGCAACGTTGTGGTCTAGGGGTTTGTTAAAATGAAAGAGGACAGTAATAAAAACAGATTTAACAAACTCTCTGATTTCTTTCTCAAACTTGTGCTGACAGATTCCATGTATGGCTAGATATCACACATCACTTTTTTTGGGTGGGGATGGGAAAGTTCTGGCATGGCAAGTAGGGGCCACCTACTTTTTTCATCTTTTTCACAAGCATACAAACTGTACACTGAGGGGAGGGTTAGAGGTCATTTATTCTTAAAAAAAAATTGAAAATGCTGATAATATGCTTCCCAGCAGAAGAGAAATCATATTTTCCTTGTAAGTCTGTCCTCTCAAGGATGGGATACGGGAAAAGGGTACTCGTTGTATACTCATGAAACTAATAGAAAAGGATGGTCCCCAAATAATGTGCTCAATACGGAGAAATGCAAAGCACCACAGCTTCAAACAGGTGTGCATAACAATGACGATGACTTCCAACATAAGCTAGAGCAATCTGAAGCACTGCTAGTAATACATCTTAACTAAGCCTCCAGATTCATAACCAGCTGCATACATAGGGTTTGGAATGGGGAAGTGAGAATTTTTCTGCACCCAATGGCTTAAAAATCTTTTGCTGTACCCACTGAAAAGATGTACTTGTCATATTCAGTGAGCCAGTTCAATACTTCAAAAAGGCAAGGTCATTAGGGAACAAAGGATGTGCAAGAGTCCACATAGAGCGGCGCTGATAGGACAGACCTTCATTTTGGGCATGCGCTGTTGGAATACCAAATTGGCTCATTAACAGAGAAAAAAAATTGCCAAGATATATGGAGGGCGTGCTACCCTCCTCCTCTTGGTACTGTCAATGACACAATGTTACAAAGTTACAACAAGAGGAAGTCAAGAACTCATCAGACCCAAAATGAAGAAAGAACATTTGCTGGTAACTTGACAGAAAAAAGTCACGATTTTCTTTAACCACATCATTCTGTTGTTTTTCTTTCTATTACCCATCACACAAAAAGACCAGGGAATATCAATTCTGAGGCAAGGAGGCATAAACAATCAAGTTGGATCTGCTTTTATTCCAAAACAGATGAATGAAATTTGAACCAGGACACCAGAGTCCAAACAAACAATGAGAATTAAAAAAAAATAATTTGGGGAAAAGAATTCTGTTGATTAATTTCTCTTCCTTTCTGCCCTTCCAAATGATCTAACACTACCCTGAAACCATTGGCGAGACTTACAGAGAGCTGTTCATTTTAGCTACTTCTGTGGGGTTTCAGACAATAAGGGAGAGGGCAGGAGAGGTTCTCCAATGACTCCAAGACATTTGTGGTTAAGGCCACTAAACACAGGACAGCGTCATGATAATTTCTTGGAAAAGACCCAGAGTATCATCTCCGCTGGTCGTTGCCGCCAGCGATGAATTAATTCATGTACTGAAGGAAATACGACACTGCAGGATCAGTTTCCAAAATCGCCTAGAGAACTGAAGAATTTGCCCCTGCGGCCCCAGAGGCAAAAAGGTATACCAAAAAGTAAAAAAAAAAAAAAGGAGGGAGAAAAAAGACAGGAATTGAAATAAACCACCATATAAAATACTCCTTTTTTGGCAACTTCGCCAGCTGAATTGCCCCATAATTACTGTCCTGACAGTGTTGCCATGGCAACTTGTGACCATCTTGTTTTTGAGTTGATAGTATCATCGTCATGTCTTGCCTGCCCCTCCTTTCCCCCTTGGCTTGTCACCACTTCAAACACTAATTTGCAGCGTGGGCTGACATGTTGACATTTCTACTAGAGAACCTAACGCAATTTCCCCTCGGCTGGCGCTGGGCTCGAGAGCGACTATCATCAATTATGGTCCACTCCTGAAAACAACGGCTTCTGTTTCAAACTTAATACCCCCATCTTGAGTTTAAGAGATGGGACCCTGTCCTTATATGGATGTTGTTTTAAGCATCCCGGCTCTTTCTCTCTTTTTTGAACTAAATGTAGAAGCAAAACGCTTTGACTTTTTAAAAATTTTCTATTTCTGGTTTTTTAATTAAATTTTGAAAGTGAACAAGTGATGAAAGTTCCCTCAAAAGAAAACCAAAACAAGTTTACTAGAAGTTTACAATTAACTCTTTCAAGTTTCCAACAAACTTGATCAAACAGAAGGGACTTAGATCTCTTTTGAATTATGAGTGCGTTCGGTAAAAAAATGGAGAACTTCCATAATTTTTCACAAATTTCTCTAGAACATTTAGAACAATCTAGAGCAATGACGAATGTTTTTTAGTCCTGAAATCTTCATCAGTCAAAAAGACCAAAAAACTATTTTCCCAATCCCAAAATAGCAAAGTCAAGAGTTTACCCGAAATGACCTCTAAGAAAAAAAAAAGAAGAAAATTTAAAAGGGTACTGATCTAGATAACTAATAACTCTAATGATGATCTACACCCCAACATTGGTGCAATTTTGGTCAAGGGAATGGGCATAATCTTTCTCATCCATTTGGAGGGTTGCTGGGGGTGGAGAGAAATGAAGAAGTGGGGAGGGGGGACGGATTGCAACGCTACTGATTCTTGCACCGTCTCCTCTTTTTTCATCCGCAAGAATCTAGTCACGACTCAAGTCAGCTCATTAGTCAGACCGCGCACCTCATCACTGGGTGAAATGAGATCCACCGGATAGCCCATTAATCATAATAAAATGGCTCCGTATACACTAACAACCCCATCAATAAATTAGGACGCAGGGTCTCCGGCACCAGATATGCATGATATTTCTCTCCTTTTTTTCCCCTCCTTTTAATGGTATACTGTTTCATTAGCCCACATTTTATACGAGTATTGCTGGCTCAGGAGAAAAAAAGAAGCACGGGTAAAAAAGTTGCAAAATTTTGGAATAAATTTATTAACTATACAGTAACGATCATATCAATCAAAAGAAGCCCCAAGCACACTATAATTTACTTCACCTGTTAACCTTTAGCGATAATAGTTCAAAATGTAAACTGAATCTTCAAAAAGAAAGGGACAAAACAAAACACCAAGAAGGGAAGGAAAGTTACTCTGGATAAATTCAGTAGATAAACTCCAAATGCCCTGAAACTTTCAGCACAAACAGCAAGCAAAACCAAATCTGGCAATCCTCACTCATTCGCCCAAATTTCCACCATAAGGTATGTAGGGCCGTGCCTCAGAAACTACCTAATGACCAATGTCAGGAACCAGTTGCAAATTATGCAACTGGGCACCCCTGCAGATTTTAAGCTTTTCAGATGAACGAAATAAAGGCTTTAAAAGGTGCTTCATTTCTCATTTAAGTCCAAAGGTTGTTGATGAGAATTCTTTTGGGTAAGACTGAACTGACACGTTGAGAGCAATTTTTCATGAATACCTTTTCTTTCTCCTTGACTTAAGGGGTAACGTTTCTTTTGCAGACATCCTCGTACACTTGCTTTAACTTCAACAGGTTACTTGGTGCCCACACTTCAAGCACACAACAGCAGGTTTTCCCATTTTATTTGGTAACTTATATCTTGGCAAAAGAATGCATTTCAGTCATTTAGAGGTATCATCTCTATGCCAGTTTAGACATCTATAGTTTGAAAAAAATGAATAAATAAATGAATAAATAAAAGGAGAAAAATCAATCAACTGGATTCTATGATGGGTCACATTCTGTTTATGGTGATGAACAGAACCTTATGGGAACAGGTGAATCCATAAAATGACCATCAAATATTGAGTCGAGATGAAATTGAACTCTTCAACATGGCCTTAACCACTTCCTGCTTGGTGGAATTTGCATATGCGGGACGAGTTCCCCGGCGATTTTCAAGGTTTTCGGTTTTCAAAATTCTTCAAAAATTCATAACTTCGTCTACTGGATGTTTACACCCACATGAATGACTGTCTGATGGCTACTTTAATCTGACAGGCAACCTCCATTGACGCCCAAGTTTTGCTGCCAGGCCTGCCGCCCAGTGAAGAGAGCCCAGATTGTGCAGTGTTGCATAATTTCCTTTGTTTCCGAAACTGGTCCAATGCATTGCTGAATGGCAGTGGTGTCTTTTCAAATGCGGCCAGATTAGCATGCAACGGTATTGTATCGCTCATCACTGGAGTGCTGGAACACTTTGTCCCTGCTGATAATCCGCAGGCACCTAATGCCGCAAACAGTGGTATACCATTTCAAAACAATGACAGATTACTTCCGCTAATGCCAACAGAAAAACAATGGCAATTCCCAGTAGTTCGGTCTTTTGTTCCAAGTATACACGGTCTTTTGTTACAAGGCCCAGCTCCTTTGTCCCATTTCGGGCACCCCGGCTATGCATATAAAGCCAACGTCTCCGGTACCGGGCACCCCGGCACAGAGTGGTTAAAAATCATGTAGGGAAATAAAGGAGAGTGGTTCTAAGTATTAAGATGTCAATGATTCTGCAAATGGTTGTTGAACGTTGTGATGTAGTGTCAACAGAGTTGATAACACTACCAGATGTACCGGTACCCCAAAACAAAAGCGTCCTCATTTGGCACAGCTTTAAACAGACAAAGCTGTGTGTGTTTGGAATCCATCTTGAATTTCTTAATAGCATTTTTTTCTTGGTAGGGGAGATTGAGTTTTGTGAAAATTTTCCACTACTTATTCAAAGCTTCCAGATCATTTCTAAAAGTGAAAGTGAGTTGGATATAATCATACAGTACTTTTAAGGCCATCTTCAAAATCCAGTCAAGAAACAAACTGGCTGCATCCGAATCTGTTGTCTTGAGCTAGGTCTAGGTCTTCCCTCCATTTGAAATGTGCGGAGATGCGTAGACAATAGACCTAGCCCTAGCTCTGGAAGCCCGTTTCTGGAAGCCCGTTTCTGGAAGACACGGCCTTTGACTGAAGGTAGAAACTCAGTCTCTGCAAACATAATACCTTAAAGACTTCACTATGTTCAGTTTGCCTGACTAATGCTTCTAGTAAACTTGCACAAACTCAGTATAGACTGTACATGTATGTTTGGAAATTCAAAGAAGATTCTTCAGGATAGGAGTTTATCAAAGGAGAGTCGGTTCCCATGGACTCCAATCAATGCAGCTTATCCTTTGCGTGCAAGGCAAGGCACCCATCTATGGAGAAGCAGGCTCTTGTTCAATAAGAGTGAATCCTTTTGCGCATGCAATACTCCTAACTTACGATGACAAAATCATCTCCATTTCAGGCTCAAAGCTGTTCCCACAAACAGAAGTATATAACAAAGGACAAGCAATGATCGCTAGCTAGGCCAATCTCAACCATCAAATGCAACATCCCATTTACTCAATACATTCCACACATGACTGACTCAGGCCAGAGAATGTATAGTTTCATGCATACCAAGGGTTTTACTTCTTTTTTAGGGGGGGGAGTGTTGGAATTCTTATCAATGCCAATTAGGTGTGACCGGAGCCTGGCCAGTTGGCCCCTACAGCTGAGCAGCATCTACACAAATAACACCGAGTCCAAATCGGCCGTGACTTTACCGCAGTTGCATTTGGCATACGTCTGTCAGCCATGCATGCTATAAACATGTACATTCCAACGATCTGACCAGAACAAAAAAGGCTCAGGTTTCCAGTTTGTTCAATCCCCTTTTTTCAATCTATCACTGGCTTTATTTTTCCCCTCAAAAGAAAATATAAAAGCACCTGTAGAAACTAAAGCCGCGAGTTTGTAGAACAGAGATTTAATTTCTGATATGCTTTTGTGCTTTTTTGTACAACAAATAATAGGAAATATGCATATAAAATGGATTGATTATGTTAATTTGTTTATTTTGTTAGAAGGAACAATTGTTTATTTGTTTTTCTGTTGAAAATGGAGGCAGAGAGAATCTAGATAAATACTCAAAAAGTTCCTTTGGCCAAGCGTTGACAGTGACAAAACGACACATTTTGACACAGACTTCAGAGAAGAATCTGAAAATCTTTTTAACATGGCCTTTTGCGCAGAGCTCTCGGGCCAGTCGCAGGGGCCAGAGACCAATAGCATATGATACTGCTGTCTTGGATGTGGTAGTTGGGGGGGTTGTCACCTTGGCTCGTTGTCACAACGTTGCCCCATGATGAATGGCTGAAGCTTGGTTAATAATCCATGAATGCTTCCGTTTGGGGCTTCGTCTCTGGCCCAGAATACCGAGTGTATGTGTGTGTGTGAGGGGAGGGGAAGTCTCTGTAAGGTGCCATGCATATCCTGTGTGATGTGTGCCAGTCGTTAGAAGTGAGAAAGGTACTGTAGCCCACGTCACAGTTCAAATTACACCAAGCTGCAATGCTCACAAAATTGGGAAACTAACTACAAAGGCCGAAGAGGAATAATTAGAGTTGACAGGTAAAGTTTTGGAATGCATGACTTTCAAATGGCATCCACTCAAGGAAAATAAAAGCCAGTAGCCCATCGCTGCTAATTTCCCTTTAAACTTGCAATGACAATTTAGTGTACGCTAAAGACACTTAGGAATGTTCTATTTCTGATAAGAACAAGCACAAGGTGCCACTCATCGAGAATTTCTACTCACTGACTGTAATGTTTCCAGATTCTTCGTAATTCGTTGATAGATTTTGAAGGATTTTACTGGACTGAGGGTTCAGCCCTTCTACTACTTCTTTACATGGTGACTGATGATCCTTGAAAGCTTTCTTACAGAGTTGAAGATTTGGGTTCCCAGCAAAACTAACTCGTGCAAAACCCCTGGGTTCATAATGCTCAAATCCTCAAAATGTGTCTTCAAAAGTCTTACTTCTTCCAAACTTGGCATCTTTAAATCCAGACAGGATCAAAAAACCTGTTTCCTTGGGTAGAACTTTCTACTTCAATTGCCCCTTTTTTTGTTGAAGGGACCAAACAGCCATCATGTGTGAACATCTCTGCCTATATCCCTAATTCTTCTTCACACCCCTCTCTGGCATGGGCATGGAATCACCCTTCCCAAGAGCTTTGCACACTTGTACCCCCTCAGGTGTTACAATGAAAAATACTGGGCCGAGCCTTGTATGCAACACCCCCTACACCATCCCCAGGGTTCAGGTCTGCACCAACACTAGTGATGCATATACATACATGTACTCTGTGCCATTAAGTGCCACAGTTATGTTTTACTTTACCATTGAGGGCAAGGCATTTTTCCTATAACCATGGCCATAGCCTAAGCTCAGGCACTCCCCACAGAGGACCATGCTAAACAAAAGAAAGAACCCAGAGGACTGGAAAATCTCCTTGGCTGTGGTGACTGTCCTCTATGTTAAGGCGATGCCCACTGATGATCCTGTTCCTAATCATATTTCTACTATAATAATTCATATTCTATTATAGAGCATTTAATCAATGTATATAGTAAAACAACTTTTCCAAGATTTTTGAAAAATGGACACTAGTACTATTGGCACACTATTCTTAACTCCCCTCTTTTCATTCCTATTCAATTCCTGTTCTTGGTGACATGGATATAATAGACCATTACTTGAAATTTTCAGCTTTACAAACTATGATTTTGAGCAAACTATCAGACAGTGCATTGGCATGAAGTGTACTATTCAGTCCATATTAAAATAACTTTGCCTGCACTTTGTCTATGGGCAATTCTGAAATCGGTAATTCATAGATCTTATGTTCTGCAGTGAGGCTCTTCTGATCATGGCCAAATGCAAGACACAGCAGATCAATATGATCCAAAAATAAAGACGAAAACACACATACGCATACATACAGGCAGAGAAAAAGAGGGGGTCCGTGCACGACAACAACTTTTGATGAAGTCTATGCACGCGTGGCCACATCATCCTGCGGCCCAAGTCCTGGGCTTTCAGCGGAGTCGAGTTGCAGAAAATATGAAATATTTATGACGGTGCCAAATGGCCCGCTGGAAGTGTGAAAGCGGCACCGTTGCCAGAAATGCCTTGTCATGATCCGCCAGGAGGAACAAGACAAATGTCCACTGCAATGAGGATAACGATGCACAAGACAAGGAAGAAGATGGTGATGAAGAACACTGTTTATAAATATTCATATTTCTTTCTTTTCTTACCAAGGCTTTATATCCTTAATTCTTTTTTTTTTCTTTTTTTTGGTGGGGGAGGTGGTTTGGCATCTGACTTTTAAATTTGCACCTCTGATATTTGAATGGTGTTTGCCAGTTCGACCTGCAAGCAGGTAGTGGGCTAAATGCAGAACTGTTTAGAAATGGTAGATCTGTAAAGGGCAGGCTTTATGCACGAGATGGTTAAAAAAGTAAGACTACGTGATGTGAAGTCTTAAAAATGGCCTGAAGCCAAATTCAAAACACACGCCCCCATTTTGGACTGTCTGACCAAAATCCAGTTCACAACTCCAGTGAATGAGAAATTGAGATTACAGTAACCGAAAACAAAAGGAAAATGACAACATGCAAAAGTTGATTAGGATAAGAATTAGCTTTCAAAGTTTTGAATATTCAAAGATGAACACAGTCTGAAGCAGTTCATTCGTCCCAAATGTCAAATTTGACGGTACTAGCCTTTACCTTTTCCTCATCTTTTTCTTTCTGATCCGGATAATGGTAATGAACACCAGGGACTATATTGGTAGTGTCATCAAAGAGTAAACCCAGATATTACATATACCTCATACAGAAACTTTTTACTCCCCTCAAAAAAGTTACCATCTACAATGTGACGCAGATGTATACACATATCTCTAATTATGACACCTCACCTACAGGCTCTGTATCTTCATGGGCCGAAAGGTTGTCACATGACTTCTGCTATATTTGCTGTCTTACTTTTCATGGCCCAAGCGAACAATACCCAATAGCACCCAAAGTACTGGACCACTGGCACAGTGTGAAAATGTATATATGGTGTGCACATTGTATGCAATGCAATGTGCTTGCACCAAAGAGCTGGCTTCAAACATTTCATCAAGAGGATGTTTAAAAAGTGCTAGTAAATCTTCAACAAATTTCTAATTGAAATAGATATACTTTATATGTATTAAAATCAAATAAATCAGTTATTGCTTAAATCAAGCAGAATCTGTGGGACTTACCAATGTTGACTGCTTCATCTCAGGGTGTTTTGAAACTACCCATACAAGGTGAACCAGTGAGCATTCTATTTTTTTTCTGAAGCTCAGGAAAAGGTAATACCCGTGGGTCAGCACAACACATCACAACAACTCCCTCCAAACAAACCTCCCTCATCATGAAATAAGCAAAGAAAATCGGTTTCAGTACAACCAGAGGACAATGTCACTTGTTAAAAAGAATGACAGACTAGGGAAACTTATATCTGTAATGGCACAAGACTTAAAACTGATGGCCAAATACAACTGTAGTGATTACCCTGACATCTTTAACCAAGTGTCCATATGGACCGTTGTAAGTTTGTCCTTTTTGATATTGCTTGTTATCCAAACCACACTGGGAAACATCTTAAAATGTCACAGATATACCAGAGTGATAACACCTCGATAAATAAATAAAAGAAAGTAATCTACAAGAACTCCAGCTGCAAAATAAAGTTTAGTACCAAAAAAAAGTATAGGGTTTTTTATGATTAACATAACCTACTACGACCTAAAAACACGCCTGCAAAAAGACTTTGAGAAATCAAAGAATGAAAAGGAAGTTTGCAGACTAGCTCCAGGGTAACTGGCTCTCATCATGTGACGTGACGACCAGGCTAAAGCTTTCACACTCATGGAAGGAAATGTGTTCTCACACTGCTCCAAAGCCAACAGGGCAAATCTTTGACTGTTCTTAGAGGAAGATTTACATAAGATTTCAACAGCCTCATTGGTTATTCATAACCAATTACAAAGGATCAACACCTTTGTCCATGGATCCCTCTAAAAAGCTTTTTTGCAGGAATATAAAAATTGCTTTTGCTCTCAATTTTTCATATGGGGGGGGTTTAAGGGGGAGCCTTTTTTATACCTCCTAGTATTTTTTTTCGGGAATTCATTTCATCATGTTGCACATTCTGCTGGAGAGACACACACACAAAAATCTCTCTGGGATATGGACAGTAAACCATCTTCATCTGGAAACACACGGAGAGACCCCAGGGAGAGCGACAATACAGGAGATTGCGTTTACATACAGATTTGACAGGAATAATGACAGATTTAGATATTTGATTGCCCTGTGCCATTGGAACTGACCACATTGTTGCTCTGTGTATGTGTGTGTGGGAGGGGCAAGTAGGTATTGCTACAATGTACCTGTAGGTGCCTCATCAAAGAAGACGAAAGAAAACATCAGACAGAGGGCCCGTGTGAATTGGCAAGATGACTTGTTCGGGAAACAAATGCTGGAAGGGAATGAAGGGCATTTCAACAAAGATGTTTGGACTAACACAAACACATAACAACTAAGTTAAAAGCAAACACAAACCATTAACATTTGGAGAATTTGAAGTTTGCATTCAAACTTTGCTGCATATTGGTATCTTTAAGAGTTGACCCCTGTATGTTTTTTTTTAGTCTCCCACTACTTTATTAGACAGAATCCCCCCCACCTTCCTGATGACAACCCAGCAAATCATCAGTGTTGAGTAAGTGTGCTCACACTGTTCTCAGGAGTAGAACACAAATTACTCTCAACATTTTTTCACAAGTATTTACCAGAGCAGACATCCCAGTGAGGACCAATGTAAATCTCAAAGTAATTCCATCAGCCAGTATGCCCCTTGTCATCATCAAGATGAGACGGTCCAATCACATCTTCCAAGATAAACATCATCAGCTACAGCAGCACTTGACATACAGGCTAACAAGATACATTAAGTGAGTAAATATCAAAGGAAATTTTAAGGACTGTGCAAATATCAACCAGTGAAAAATGACGGGGAGTTAATTTTTGGAAGACAGAATGAGCACAGATTAAGAGTAAATATATAAAAAAAGAACAAACTGCCTATGAATCATTTTCAGCTGTCACCTTCAGGGTTTGTAAAAGAGCTGAATGATGCAAAGTTGTCAGTCAAATCTTTCTTTTTCATCAGTGACAGTATAATTTCTTTTCTTAAATAATCCGTCTTAATGAAGGTTCTGTCATTTACTCAACACACGAGTTCAAGTGGGCAGGATGAAAACGAGATTCAGCCGATAACCAGCTCATCAATTTATCACAGTTTAAAGACTCTGAACCTTTTTTTTATCTCACTCTTCAGTTTATTATCGCGCTTGACACTGCCAGATTTTAAACAACCAACGGACAGCTATTTCTTGGTGGGTGGGTCATTCATCAGTTTTTATCCTGCATCAACAGTTCTTATCTTAAAAACTTGTTGGTCCCAGGGACGTGTATAATAAAATCTGGACTCGCAATGCCCTTAATCAACTTATAGAGTCATTGAATCCACTGGCAGCCATTTTACCGAGCCGAATACAAAGCTTTCCTGGTAATGCCCGCCTTTGTTCTTCCTGACGTCAATAGTAGGGAGCCAACCCACGCCTTTGTATTTGGCTCGGTAAAATGGCCACTGGTTGGCTTCTTTTTCATACAAAGGCGTTGCAAGTCCAGGTTTTTTTTTATATACGTCCGTGGTTGGTCCTGGCCACGTGTGTCACAAGGAGGGGGCAAGGGGAGCATGCTTGTCCTCCCCTCTTGGGGGAAAAAAAAGAAAGAAAAGGGAGAAATAGTGAATGGGAGAAAAAGGGGGAGGGGTTGAAAATCACAAGGAATGACTTTCCTGGCCTCAGACAATCAGCCACACAAGCAAGATGTAGGTCTTTCTCTTGCTATGTCACAGTCACAGTTTTTATCTACCAGTGGTTAGCAAGCTGTGGCCACATCAGTACCTGACCAAAACAGTAATTCTCAAAGTGTTAAACTCTAACAACGTCTATCAAAATGATAACTATCTCAATAAACAGTCAACGAAATATTTCCCTGTTTAACATGTGGTTTAATATGTGGTAAGTGTGTACTTTGAGACAAAACATGCCAGCAACCAAGTGTGAACTCTTTGCAAACTTTGGCTGTTAGTTCCAATTGCAGGCAATAACTGCAAGGTCTTTGGTCTGGAAAGATCCATGACAGCTGTGACCTCATTTCCACTTTTAAACATCAATACAACCAGCAACCACGTTCTAGTCGGCACTGTCAACAGTAGGAAAGATGACTTAAAAAAGAGCAAAATTTTTATCAATGTCGAGCATCAGAAATGCCACTGACTGGTGTTGACAGAGTGACAGTTAAGGTATCAGGTTAATCTCAAAGGAAGGGAAAAAATGACCTACATCAAGAGCACAGAGTTTGAATTGATGCCAAGTATTGAAGATGCCAGCAGAGCACGATGACATGCTGACAGTCCAAAACATGAGATTCTTTATTACATTTGCTCCCAATGCAATGCAGGAGAAAACTGGCACAGTAATTAATTTTGGGGTTCACAGGGCCTCTCCTACAAAGAAAATAAGAAAAAGGGCAATTTTGGATGGAATTCCTATGACAGGCTGTGACTGGTGGATGATGAGACAAGCGTGATGGGGGATCAAATTCTCCCCTCAACCCCCGTGACCCCATGACCCACCAGATCAATGGCACCAGACCACTGATCACGAAACCCATCTTACCTAGGCATCCCCCCCCACAATAGATTACAAATCTGCTGGTGTTGAAATGAACCCTTATCTCCGATAATTGAATGACACTGATAGGTCTGTATCATGCCCAAGAAAAAAAATCTTTCTGAAGATGAGGCATCAATATCCAGAAAAGTACTGTTTTTATTAAGCCAGAAAACAATCTCTTCTGACTGTCGAAGGTTGGAACCCTGGAAAAACACACACAGCCACTCAATAAAGTTATCCCTGGATGTAAGTTTGATTCTCCAAAGAGGCAAACAAGGGTGCCCCCTACAAAAGACAGAATCCATGAAATCCCGCCAACATCAACAAAAAGCCACAAGTTATTACCAAAGTTATTGCCGACATCCCATCCAAGAATTCCCCTACCAGACACTCAGGGCTGTCCCTTTCCCCCCACTCTTTCCACAAGTTGGTGCCAGGGATATGTTATGGTTTTAGTTTCTTTTTTCAGTCGTGGCCTCTTCACCCGGAGTACCCGGCTGACCACTCTACCCCGATAACATTGTGCAAAAACTGTGTTCCAGCACGGGATGAGAATGAAGAGAAAAGGGCAGATGCTCTGCTATCCAATCTTTTAAAAAGGGGAAAATTGCCTTGGGGGAGTATGCTTCAACAAAGCACATTTCTTTTCCAGGAGCTGTTATGAAAACCTCTTTCTTAATCTGTGCTTGGTGGAAAGTGGTTGGAGCCCACAGGGTGCACGTATTTAAGTGAAGTAATTTTTTTTCTCATTTTACTAGCAAAATACATCTGATATTATTAGCTAAGAATTTCAGCACAAAAAGAACACCTTGGGAATAAATGTTGAATTATCTGTCTTAGATAAGGAAAATTTTCTTGAGTAAAAAGAGCCAATGTGTTATTGCATTCCAGAAATTTATTTTACATTAAATTTCTGGACAGAAAAACACTGCTTAACATTTTGGTTGCTGTTCTTCTATAAATGAAATAACCACAGAGCAATATTAAGATTTATAGTTCTGAAACCATAGATATAATCCAGTGAAACATTTCTCTACAGCTGGTACTTTTGATAACCAAAACTGAAATTAACTTTAAGCATGTGGCTTTGTGATACAAGACTTTTTTATCCATCTTTCGTATCACTGGAACAAAGAGCAAAGGGGTTAACATGGGTTTTTCTAATTTCAAATTAACCATCATGGCCTCATAGGCACCTGAAAGAATAAACATGCTGCCCCGCACAAAATAGCTGTGTCCACACCACTACAAGAAAAAAAATGCAAATGAAATCCCCACAGGGGTGGGGCAGCTGTCATAATGATTGGCAGGTGAGTCCCTGGGGTTAGGGCTGTAATTCCCCACAGGGTGGGGGGGGGGAAGAATTGGTGGTTGGTGGTTGGTGATGGTGGTGAAAAGACAGCAAAAAGAAGAGGCTGCTACATCTTGCATGAATCCGAAGCTCACTGTAATTATAACTTGCCATTTTGATTGGTAGCCGGCAGCAAGTTACCGGTGGGGGCAGTGCGGTGTGTGGGCAACGGGAAGAGAAGCAGACACGCAACATATTGCCTGCGGGAACACGCGACACAGAATTATTCTCCCTTCTTGTGGGGCAATCAATTTTCATTTATCACGTCTGGGTGGAAGAGGTGTTTTTAGCACTATCTTTTTTGTTGGGGGGGGCTTTTTTTTCCTAGGACACAGGCTTGGATACTGCAATTGGAAAATGGACTGTGTAAGGCAAAGTATGGGCAAGGGTTCACGCTTAATTTACACGATAAAAAATCTAATCCATTTTACCTGTGAGTAATAATCATTTTAAAGAGACTTTTCAAAGAAAAAGCACCATGCAGATAATTTCCAATTTTGTGTGTCTGTGTGGCATACAGACAGCAAAATTGATTGTAACTGCTTTAAGAGAGTTACACTTATGGGAATGAAGTCTATCAAAATATTCCCATTCCCTAGTTATTTTGGAAAAGGGAAAATTTTTTAATGCAAATGGAAAACGTTACAGCCACTATATTGAATGAAATTCTTTCTTGTCTAAGTTTTACACAGATGCTGAACAAAATTTCTGCATAGAAACTTCATGAAATCAGTTCTCCTGATCCCCCCCTCAAATTTCCGCTCTTCCTTTTTTTTTCCTAAAATGAAAAGAATTGCTAAAAGCTGGGGGGGGGGGGTAAGGCCTATTTTAGTAGGTCATCAAACAAAAACTGACCAAGTTCTTGTAGCACACTTCTTCCAAATCCTAAGACTGAAAACCCAATATTAAAGTGTGTTCCTTTGATGACAAATGAGAAACTCTCAGCACACCTTGAACCACAGGAAAATTTACGCTATTACACTAAAAGCCCCAGGACACAGAGAAATTCCCAGAATTTACTACTGGGGGCTGTGATTCTCAGGCAAAGCAATCAATTTGCATAAATAAAGTATAATGTGTGTGGTGGTTTGGGGTACCTATTTTTGTTCATAGCAAATTGGAGTCCAATTAATGGGTTCACCACCCGGCCGGATATCGTTACTGTGAATCAGGTTTAAATCGCACTCAAGATTTCCTAAGGTACATGTATATGTGAGGTTGGATTATGATGCCTCTTTTTTTTTCTCACAAAATGCTGGCCTTGGATCACTCTCAAATGACAGATACATTTGGACATTCAGCCCAGGCCAAGGTTACATTTAGCATGGTGGGACATCTTGGTTGGACTTGGGTTAACATGCCCCAAGGTCAATGTATGAGTTTTGATATTTGTAGTTTTAGTAAACGTGAACATGCATAGCATGAAAATGGCATGGCCTGGCTTGGCTTCGGTTCGGATCCCACCCATGTCTGGAGGTGGCTAGGGCCCATCACTCCAATATTATTTTAAGGAAGTGAAGTTGGTAAAACGGAACTTCCTCGGTTTTTAATATTTTGCTCTTGATTAACGTCTCACTTCACTTAAATGAAATACTCAGTCTAATGTGCGACATGGCCATTTACAGCTTCATCCAAAACCAACAAATGCAAACAAACAGACTCCTCTGGAAACATTTCTGCAACAAAAATCACAGTTTTTATTCATCTTTGCAAGGAATAAAATGCAAACTGAAATAAGAAGATAATTTTATTTGGTATATTTAAGGCTATAATGTTCAATGGCCAACTTGGGATAATGACAGGATGTTTACATTTTGGAATCTTTACACCAAGCCTAAGACACTAATTATTTTTTATTTGTTAAAATTGGAATGTATACTTTAAAAAAAAAAACTGAACCACAATCAAACAAGTGTGGCATTCTTTTTGGGGCCTCAGATTCATTGGAAAACCATAGTACAGCTGCCCTTTAAAGCAACTCTCTGGGGATCACCTCCAGGGGGTAGGGACACTGAGGCCCTTGAGGGGAAGGGGGGAACAAACTACCACCCAGGAATCGATACCACAGAGACACTGTCAGGCTAGACCAACGGGTATACAGCTCCCCCTTGCATTTGTGGAGGTTGCGACCGGTCATGACTGATTCAGTGCTGTAAGGCTTTGGGAGGTACATCACAAGTAACGAGGGAAGAGCAAACGGGATTACACTGAGGGGGTGCTAATGGGTGCATGCCAGCAAAATTCAATGGGGGGGTATGAACTAGGGGGTAAAGGCCAAAGATGGCGCAGCAAAGCTGGGGTGGCCCTACAGATGTGGGGAAGCATGTGAGTGCAATGCACTTTCTAGGGGTGCTTTAGCAATAAGGTATCAAGAATCACGAAAGCATGGAGGTGTTGACAGAGAAAAAAGCTATCCACTCTATGCATTGTCCACTGAGAGGAGCTTAGGACCATGTGCCAAGGATAAGGGCTGTTGAAAGGGCATGTGGGATCCACTGGTTCAGCATAGTGAAAATTATTCATTACCAAGAACACAGTCTGAGCACTGTTGGTGCAAGACAGAAATATATTACATGTACATGCAGTTTGTTTCGAGGTATTTTCTTTCGCCAACAATGTAGTTGGTCTGCAATTGTAATTATGGACACATAAATGACTACATCTCAATTTTCTCCAGGCAAAGTACATGACAAGACTAATATTACTTCATGAAAGTTGCATAAAACCCAAAGCATGCACTGGGTATTGCTAAGCATATCCCAAAAAAATTATGGATTCATCACCTGGGTTTGAAAATATGCAGTTTTGAAAAAATTTCCACTGCATTCTATTAAAAAAAAATTGGGACTGAAATTTTAACACTGACTTCATTTCTACTGTAAAATGCAACTTGTCCAATACACCCCCCCCAAAAAAAACCAAAGCCTTCAAAGGCCAGTAAACCTTTTTTTTTTAATTTGAGACTGCAGATTAACAGCACAATTTGGCCAGCTTTTAAGCATAATTATATCCCGAGCTCACTGCACTGGAATAGCTGGAGGGCAGATATTTAAAGCAACTAGATATTACAATCACCACATACCATGAGAGGATTCAATTCAAAAAGCCGCAATTTAATGAAAAACGGCACAAATTCGTATCAAATGGCTTGGTCTGCAGCCACTGTAACAACAAATAAGCTATGGAATTACATGTACTTTCTCAAGAAAGGCATATTTGAGTTTTCCTTTTTTTTTAAGTCAGATGAAAATGTATATACTGCTTCCACATTAAAAAGGATGGGAACTTAAGACCGAATATTGACATTAAAAAAATGTATATTGGTAAAGCATGCATTAATCAGTACTCTACTAATGTGCAACAATGATGTAACAAAATGATTTGGGTATGTTTATTCAAGGGCACTTTTTTTAAGTGATTCAATATTGCTGCTATAGGCAAGGTGTATTGTTACTGCTGATACTACCACTGAACATATCTCACCAGATTATTATTACTACTACTATGAATTTACTGATCTCATGGTGGCATTGCTGTTGTTTGGTGCTCAGTCGATGAAACTGCAGGTGCCTCTGTGCATGGTGCTGCTGCTGTTATTTTTGCTGCCGCAGCATGTCATTGTGGATTGTTGCAGCAGATTCCTCTATCACTGCTGTAAACTGCTTTTGCTTGTGCAATCCGCTCCGAGCAGAACAAAAGAGGGCCTTTTTTTTGGTATATGCGCGTTTGACGCGAAGCACGCTGAGTTGGTGTAACTAATTTACTCCAGCATGTATGGTCTTTGTGTACACGCAGAACGCGCCCAAGAACCCGTGCAAGAACCCGTGCAAGAACCCGCTTGTAACCACCTGTCTTTCTTTTTGCCGATTGGGGGTGCACTTCAGCTCGGGGCGGAGAGCTTGCCATTCGGCTGGGGATAGAAATGAGGGCGCTGCAAATTTGCCATGTTCCGTAGCCAGTAGGAACAATACAGCTACATGCATATATGCTTGTGTTGGTTATCTCTCAAATACATGTACAACTATAATCTCAAGCAAACATAGCTTGAAAATGGTTACATCATCTGATAAATTAAAGTTCATTTTTTGCATCATAAAAGTTGGCCAGTATTGTGACCTTACACATATGCTTGTGTTGGTTGAGAATGCCAACAATACTTATGCTACTGTTTATCTGTTACCAACTTGCTACAGTCCCTAAGGTGCTTTTGAGGAATCCTTGGTGTCATTACCAGAAAAAAATAATAATAACAACTGTTCCTATATCTGATGCATCTGTTGCTGGTGTATGTGAATACTGTTTCCGGGTTTCCATATTTCCAGAGATTTTTGCTTATATCTTTTATTTTTGTTTGGCTGTTTGGCTGGGTTTTTTTTGGTCATTCCTTCTCACTCGTTTGAAGTTCTGCCTTTACATTTTGGAAATTCATAGACAGTGCGCTTAATTGAGCCTCCTGCAAACCCATGTCAGCCAAAAGATTGGCACTTAAATGCTGATGATTAACCTGGTCATTGGCGGGATTGCATTCATGGCTGATGGGCTGATGGAATCCAATTCCCACTCTCTAGCTGACATCCAATCTCATGAACAGTGGGAGGGGGGCAGTTTTAACCATTGTTACCAAACCAGTCTTGGCTGCAACAGTCCCCTCAGCTCTTAATCTATCTGAGATATGCAAATTTATGTCATCTTCATGAGCTGGGGAATTTACATTTGGAAGTTGCTGACTTTATACAAATGCAATTGCAGGACAAGAAATAGAGAAGACAGTCAGTTGCAATGGCACACAGGACAGAAATATGAGATGTCAGTGGCAGAGACAGGGCACTTTATTACAAAAGATGAGCCACTAAAGTCTAATGGGAGTGTTTTTCCACGGGCAGAGACATAACTGTGCTATCAGTGAACTGCCAGAGCATTAGCATACACTGCAGCACTGATAAATCAAATCCCACACTATCCACTTTTCTTGCCCAAAAAGACAAAATAAAATATCAAAATATTTCTCCTCACATGATATTCTGCTGGCACAAGTGAAAATATACAGTACTTGTAGTTTCTGGATTGAAAACATGGAAGATTTTACGTTTGGCGTGTTAGTTTCTTCCCCTTACTATTTGCTTCACCCTCTTCCCTCTCTAACAATTAGAAATTCCAATTTGCTGGCAGTGGAAGAGTGTTTATGACAAAGTCCAAAGCTCCAAATTACAGCTGGAAGAACTAGATCTGTCGGAAACGGCCCCAAAAGGTTGACTTACGGTCGTTTATTTTGTACAGTCTCTCCAAGTCCAGAAGTTGTAAATAACAGGATGCAAGGGATACAGGGAGAAGTGTGGGGGGCCTTGTTAATTATCAGAACGCTGATTTAGGGGGTCTCTTTAGATACTGGAACAACAGTGGAGTGAATACAAATAACGGAAGGCCATTACTATTGAGAATAACTATGCTGTGCTTGATCATTATTTACAAGGCTAAGATAGCGTGATTTAGTGTTGGGACAGCCCAAGACCCCATATTCTCCCCTCCTCTCGACCTGAAATGAGTGCTTTCTGGAAATGACCTGAAGGGAGTATTTCACAACTGATGCTTTGGTTACTTTCTGTAGTTAAAGAGGGACAGAGCAGTAAAAAGCTGAACGAGGCAGCCAGGAATGAGGCGAAAGTGACACATTTGGCTGTGCTTTTCCTCAACCTGCTTTGGATGGGGGCAGTGAAATGCATGACAATTGTTCAGTTTCATTTGGAAAATGTCTTTGCAGAGGAATTTTTTTGGTCACTTTGCTGCACCCAGCAGCCCCTCTGTAAGAAGATAGCAACCAACTTTTTCATAAAGCGGGAAGGCAAACCTTTCTTCTCCAGGCAACCGAACCATGAAAACCTCATTGAAACATTGACCCCAGCAGGATCTGAACAGGATGCAGCAGGGATGCGAAGCATTACCATCAATGGATGGGTGGGGGAAGGTGCACATTTTGAAGACCCAAGGACTTGACAATTCCTCCCCATTCTGGGAAAGAGTCCTGCTGTCACTGGTGTGAAGGAAAAAAACAAGGCACATGTGGTAACAAACAGATGAACTGACAAAGAGCATTTCCAAACATTGTCTGCAAACAGGTTGAGGAAACTTCTACAGACCATCTTGGAGCTCATATTGCAATCAATACAAAACAAGGTGCCAGACCCAGTGGTATATATATATTGGTAAAGCAACACTTACACTTTAGCCAGTGCAGCAGACTACCGACAATAAAGTTGTGTCTTGGTATAAATTTGATTTCAAAGTATACATGTAGTATGATATGCTGACTCAAGATGGAACGTGTACATGTCAAACATGTTCCAACTTGGTAATGTAAAAATGTGGCAGGCACATAATGTCAAGGAAGCATTTCTGAAAATGATTTGAAACTCAGGAAAATATTGAACAAAGATTCCTGCGACTTACCGTATATCACAATAGCTGATCTGTCAATCCATGTACATGTACGTATAGTCCATTTTCATTCATTTCTTTGAGATCAAACTTGATCTTTGAGAGATCCTTTCAGATCCTTACATTTGTCGTGATCAAATGAATTCAAAATTGGCATATAACCACTGCCAATGTACGTAAACTGCGGCTGGTGTAAATGTGCCATAATATGAACTGCCCGTTGATCACCGTTTCTTCACGAGTAACATTTACATTCCTCTTACATGTAGCCTTCAATCATTATCATCAGTCTTATTATGTCCATTTTAACAGTGCTGTACTATAATAAAGAATAATATAGAATCAAAAAGTGGAGGAAATCTGGTCATGTAGCCAGGAGACCACATGACAAGTGGACCCACCAACTGACAGACAGGACCCCGAGAGCACATACCAAAAGGAAAAACAGACAAAACAGAAGGCGGAAGGGCGACATCAGAAGCACATGGAAGATAAACTGCACAGGATAAAGTGAAATGAAATAACATATTGATGAAGAGGCCTCCTTCTGTATTAGATTGAAAGAGGTTCTCACAAATAGTAGAAGTAAAAATCAGGGATGGAAATGTTATTTTTCTTTCCATTACATGAAAACTGCATTTTGATGAATCTCTGTTTTATTTGTGGAGGATTGAAAACTGTTAAGGTTAAAGATAACTCTGCCGTAATTACATGCAAAACCTTTTACTGTTTGTGTTATGTCCTCAATGTTTGGTCACTCCAATTCCTAGCTTAATGTTAGCCTTTAAAACAATCTGGGAACACACAGAGATGAATTCTGTTCAACGGAAACAAAACCTGTGGTTTCTGCCATGATTTATTAATGCATGCTGTGAGAACGAGACAGGGAGAGTAAAAAAACAGGAAAGAAAAAAAATTGTAAATTGCAGTCATTATCTGAAATTGGACCGGAGATAAAGTCACGCATGATGGCCTCGTCATTAAAGTAAATCGCAAACATCATCGCATTTCACGGCATGGCTCCCATCCCAAGATTTCTGTTACACGTGGCTGTACTTAGCAAGGCAACCGGATCTTATATTAATAAGCACTTTAATGTGGCCTTCCAGTCTTGGATATCTCTTAGGGGAGGAGACACAAACCTTCCTTCCAAAATGAAGACTCCTCCCTGTGGTTTCTGTATTATGTTTTTCTTCCTGTGTTTAACATTTGTTTACGTGTTCCATCACACCGGGTTATCAATTGTGTTCAGTCAAAGCGAATATTGAATTAAAGCTGAATGAAGTTGAATGTGGTTAGCTTTTCTATCCGTTGCTTGGGGATTTTACAGCAACATCATTTAATTGTGGCCATGCGAATTCTTTCTGACAGGGATGAAATCAAATGTTTTGTAAAAGTCCACAAGCACTGTAGTTCAGAAGCCTAGAGAAACCTGGAAAGATGATAATGAAGAAAAAACAACAAAGAAGCAAAAAAAGAGTTGGGAGAAATTATTGTTGGGAATAAACCCAAGCAGTAAGCACTAGCTTGGATTGAAAAACCACACCTCAGACACCTGGGTAGGATTCAAAGCTAAGAAGCAGGAAAGCACTACTGCAACAACAAGTGAAAAACTGTTACATTGAAGAAAACGGCATAGGAGAGAATGGAATGGTTCTGACTGACAAAGAAAGCCACAAAATATAAAACCACTTCAGTTGGAAGAAATAGATCAAGAATAAATCGCGTCAGAATCCCTATGTCCAATTGCATGGTATAAGAACTTACGCAGCATGTGTAAAATTACATAAGCAACATACAAGGGAATCACTGAACCGGATACCGGTACACTGACTGTGTAAAGCTGCCAGATTGAGGCTCTGCATGCCTATGGCGGCAGTGTGCATAGGGCGAATGGAGAAACTACTTCAGACCCTGTCAGCGTGATCGGCAATATGTATATTTGCCATGGTCAGTTTGACATTGTCAACTTTTATGGCCACCTCATGCTCATCAGCACCCAAGGGGAAACCGTTTTAGCATCCCTCACATACTGCTCTGTTACCAGCAATGTGTCAAACATCTTGACTATCAAAACAGAAGACAGATTTACCAACAAAGTGTCCAAGCTGCCCATGGATCAAAATCTTTGTTACAGGAGCATTGGGAAGCAAATGCACCATTCCCTTTTAATCACTTTCCCCCTTCATTCCGGAGAAAGAGACAGCAGTTTGGGGCAAACAGCCGGCCCAACTCCAGTCAGCTGACGACAGCTGAGCAAGACACCAGTCTGGGAATGTAATCTGAGCCCCAGTCTGCAGCTGAATTTCATTATCTCCAACATCCCCCTCCCTTAAGAGTAATGCCAGTTCATTTGGTCAAAGTAACAGAGGGTTGATGAATATGGCTACCTCTAAATTGATACAGGATGGTGGGTAAGGGGGGGTAGAATATGAACCACGATTAAAATCGGTCAGATACACGTCTCTCAGCCATTTTTCTGGGGAATTAGTTTAAAACCGTTGGCGTAGATACATGTATGACTGGCTACTTTTAGATGTTTTTGTGGTTCGAACAAATCAAATTTGTCAACATGTGAAAGACTGTTTAACAGTTTGAAGTTATAAAAAAGCTCTTCAAAAAAGAAGAAACATCATGATCTTGAAAAATGAGTAGGAGTATACACATTTTTTTTCAACAACAACCGGGGGAAGAGATGTCTCCAAAACACCAATTTAACAGAGACAGAAGTTTGATGTGAGGACTGTCGTCTTAGATTCAAAATGTTTTTTTAAATCCTAAATCAAACCGTGTCAAGCATTGTAATCTCCACTGAAGAGACTGTAAGGGATTTGTTCATCGAAATTTCATTACTGTGACCTGATCTGTTAATTTCCATCAAAATTCAACGAGTATTAATTAATATTTTGATTAAACAAGTTGTATTTTTCAATATTAGCATGAACCGGCAAAGACCACTTTCATCGTGATGATAATAATAATAATAATAAAAAATCAAAATTTGTATTGCATGGTCTGCATACAAAGAAATACTACTAAAATTACTTAAAAACAAAATACAGAAACGACCAACGAAAAATTAACTCCCCTATCAAACACGAATTCCCTTTTGAAAATTTAGGATAGGTTTTTGTAGTGTCTGCTTCAACCAATCAAATGAAATGTACCACAGCTGTTTTGTCATGCACTTTTCTACAGGCAAATCGAGTACAGCTTGCAATTATACATGTAATTCAGCTAGCACTCAGTGCAGGCCTGCGTGATGAATATCTCACCACAAACCACACTGGTTCCCGACTGATGACGCATTATAAATCTCTAAACACCAATGTCTCCAGGTCTTATTGATGAGGGCTTTTATCTACCCCCCCTTCTTTTGCCATGTCTTCACCCCACGTCTAACAAGTGTCTGCCATACAACGACACCCTTCTGTTTCTTAATATCGGCCGGATAAGAGCAAACAGAGTTCGTCTACCACTGGCCTGTCTCAATTATTGACTGATCGAGACACGATCTTTGCTCTTTTCTTAAACCCTGTTTCTGCTAGTCTCAAATTTTGTTTTGGTCCTTTTGGGGGGAGGGAGAGGTTCATCCTTGTGCGACTCATTTTGGAGAGGGACGTAATCGACGTGATTACGGTGATTACATCTTGTCTGTTGTCTGGCAGGGGTTTGAACAGCTCAAGTCTGATTTCGATCCCAGCTCACTGTCTCTAGCGGTTAAAAATAAAACCACCAAAAAAAGATGAATTACGGAGATTATAAGTCTCCCTGTATCTACGTCACTTGGGGCCAATGTGGCTCGATCTGTTTTCTCCACAAGTAAAAAATAAGGACAGACTAGTGATTAATTTTTTTTCACTCACAACGTTTCCTCACTGAATTTCTTTGTTGGCTTCACAGAGTAAGAAACTGGAGCATGGTCTTACTGTAAGGATTGCAAAATGGCAGGAAAAAGAAAGAATTCTTGAGGAAAGGGAATCTGTCTAGGTTTCTATGCTTCGTTCAACAGAGAACCAGGGAATTGGTTACCTGTTTTGAGTATTACTTTCCGATTATACAACAGGAAAACACATTTATCTAAGGAAGAATCGTGACACAATGCAGATTTCTTTGACTTCAATCACCACTGACCCACACATCCATATTCAACCCAGTCAACCCCGATCCATTTCCAAGTTTCATCATTTCTGCAGAAATGAAGACACACATTTGGAACTCATTTGTGGAACTGATCAAAATTCATATATGCATTGCCTCTCTACCTGATGAATCCATCTACCACGGAAAAAAATTTGGAAAGAAAAAAACTCGGAAGCCAGAAAAGTTACAAGCCTGCATTGAGTATGCACATACTTGCCGGTACATTAAAATGTAAGAAGTCAACGATACCATGGGCCTAATTAGCCCCGATACGGCCACAAAAGTGACGCTCTGGTTTTGATGTAAATTGTGCAAACAATCGAGCTACCTACACTGCCTACGGCTACACTCGACTCACTGGTGGAACACCACAAAACCAATGCATGAGCATCACCCATTTTTTTTTCTCCTCTTAATCCTGACCGTCCATTACCGTCGGAAAGAGTCAGTGCGCCTGTGTTTGTTTGGATGTTCGCGAGTGACAATTCCAGCGCCCTGTTAAATGGACAAAAAACCCTGTCGGGCCCCGTGGAGCGAACACAATTCCAATTCACTGATTCCCTTCCCTGAAAAAAGAAAAGGAAAATGAGCTTTGATATGGCTGCTGTGAAGCACTGGAGTGGAAGGCTCGTTGTCAGCCGTGAATGGAAGTGGATATTATTTTAAGTTCAGTCAACAGTTAATAGATACAACAGGTTTTGAGTCATGCTTTTTCCCTAAGGGGAAAAGGGAGGGGGAAGTTGAGATTCACCTGTGACTTAGTGCTAAATTGTATTTATCAAAAACTGCAAGTGATCGGATTTGACAAGAGATACCATGGGGAAAGATACAGCCAAGTAAGGGAAATTAAATGCTTATTTGAACTACATTCTGTTTAATTCTTTTTGACTTGCAAAATTCGTTTCTTTACAAAGTGTCACACACGCTTTGTCAAAGTAGACATTTTTTCTTGTTTGAAGTATTTATGGATTTTACAGCGCAGTGCTGATTAAGATTGTGCATGTGTTTGGCAAATGTAGATATCCCTTTGCAATTGTGCACTATGGAACGATGGACAGGGCCAGTTCACAGAATTTCCGTCTTGCCCTTGTGCTAATGGACAGTTCATACCTAGTGACTACAATGTACATGTATATTGTGAAAATCTGGTGTACAGTAATAAGGGAGTATTTTCTTAAAGTGAGGAAATCACAATTTCATGGCATGTTAGATTGTCATTGCTTCAACAGGTATTCCTTCACAGCTCTTAAAGATGCCACATCAGATGAGTCTCAGGTTATTTCTGTATCAGCTTATCAGAATTCCTGCATATCACAACTGGGTATCTTGGGTGAAATGCACGATTGAGAAAAATTTAGTACTGGAAGAAAGCATTTTGCAAAATCAAGTTTACCGTCATTAACAGTCGAGGAAGATTATGTGGTATCAGATAAGGACAAATCAATAACATTTCTTACTTGAAAAGATTTGATGCACGTGTTAATATGGTTGAAATTAATACAAAGGTGTACTTTATGAAGGCTGTTTTTTTTCCGTTGTGTAGGGCAGGGGTTTCCCATGGAACTGCAACACAGCAAGGAAGTCTTTTCTAACTAGAATGTGTTTCCCATGGAACAGCAACACAGCAAGGAAGTCCTTTCTAATTAGAATGGGTTTCCCATGGAACAGCAACACAGCAAGGAAGTCCTTTCTGACTAGAATGTATTTCCCATGGAACAGCAACACAGCAAGGAAGTCCTTTCTGACTAGAATGTATTTCCCATGGAACAGCAACACAGCAAGGAAGTCCTTTCTGACTAGAATGTGTTTCCCATGGAACAGCAACACAGCAAGGAAGTCCTTTCTGACTAGAATGGGTTTCCCATGGAACAGCAACACAGCAAGGAAGTCCTTTCTAACTAGAATGTGTTTCCCATGGAACAGCAACACAGCAAGGAAGTCCTTTCTAACTAGAATGTGTTTCCTATGGAACAGCAACACAGCAAGGAAGTCCTTTCTAACTAGAATGTGTTTCCCATGGAACAGCAACACAGCAAGGAAGTCCTTTCTAACTAGAATGTGTTTCCCATGGAACAGCAACACAGCAAGGAAGTCCTTTCTAACTAGAATGGGTTTCCTATGGAACAGCAACACAGCAAGGAAGTCCTTTCTAACTAGAATGGGTTTCCTATGGAACAGCAACACAGCAAGGAAGTCCTTTCTAACTAGAATGGGTTTCCTATGGAACAGCAACACAGCAAGGAAGTCCTTTCTAACTAGAATGGGTTTCCTATGGAACAGTAACACAGCAAGGAAGTCCTTTCTAACTAGAATGGGTTTCCTATGGAACAGCAACACAGCAAGGAAGTCCTTTCTAACTAGAATGTGTTTCCTATGGAACAGCAGCACAGCAAGGAAGTCCTTTCTAACTAAAATGTGGGGCAACGAAAAAATGTTGATCTCCCAAAATCAGAGTAAAATCAAACATAGTGCTGACAAAGAGGTTAAATATAGATGACCTCACAAATTAGCTTTGGTCTTGAAAATACTAAAAACACATTTCCCAGTAACAAACGAGCCCCATTCTGCTGCCAATTATATCACCATCTCTAATCTCATAATTCTTTTCACAAACTTAACGTGATCAACAGTAAATGAATGTTAAATGCTAAACAAATGAGCCACTTTGTGCAAGTTTAAAAATCACAGCCCTTTAAAAGAAACCTTCTAAGAAACAGATACAAGGTGACTGAAATATCACATTTTGGGGATAGATATACAACGTTCGATGACCTCCACTAACCAAAATGTCAGATCACCTGCAAGCAATGCAGTGTGTCAGCTCGCGATGTGTCGCGTTTAGAACAACGTCCCCGGGTCCACCCCGGTAAAGTGTCAGTCTGCATCCACCTGCGCGGGAGTGCAATCAGTTTGAGACATCAACCCCCCCCACTCCGACTTGAATGGTACATGAGAACATGTGACTCATGTGGGTAGTCAGCAGCCCCAGTGCAAAGCTGACTTAGCAGCCGCCATGGCTCCCTTGCTCAGTTGTACCCCCCTTGCCTGAGACCACGACAGTTTTCTTAAAACCATCAACCTGACCGGCCTGCCCTCGGCTGTGAATCACTTGTGCAAATTTCACTCCAACACACCACCAGGTTTTAAATGAAAAAAAAAAAAAGAAGGATAGCCTTATTTTCCAGATCCCTGGGCAGCATAAAAACTGTATTACATTCTACAGGTTACTTTCTGATGGCCTGTCCTGGGCAGGTATCAACAACTGCTACCGGTGCGTAGGTTTTCCGAAGGTATCATAATCAAGAAGTGATGGCGGCCTACACGTATGAGCACACTGCAGACATCTAGTGAACTACACACTGTGAAGATGTTTTTTAAGCATTCTTTCAAACTTTCAGCAGAAATATTGCAATCATTTGACAGTTTCTCTATGGCTGGATCTACACAGGTGTTCCTATACACCAGCATCTCTGCAAGTTGTGACTAATTAATGCAAGTACATGTACATGTATTTCATATGTTGCATATGCCCTAAAAACTAATCTCAACAACTACTGAGGTACTGGCAGGCTCTCGCCTCACTTCTGCAGATGAGAAATTTCAAACACAAACCTTTCTCAGTGGGTAGCATGACCATGCTTCACTCCATCACTGACCTGGCACTCCTTGGCATGTTAGCCAACACTGAACAGGAAAACTACAGTCTCGCGTGCAAATTCATTTGAAAAGGTCTAAAGCCCTTTCCCATTTGCAAGACGCCACTAAAATAACCCTACTGACCTAAAACGCACTCAACTCTGCTCCACCAAAAGTTGGACCAAGATCACAGCGTCTTTGGGGAGAAACATGATTACTGCAACATGTATCTGATTGCAACAATTTTGCATGTTATTATATAACTCGGAGGCACTCTTCAGATCCTGTGGGATTCTACAGGTAATTCTTTCTCTCCAGCAATCATTTTAACTTGAATCCTCCATCAAATATTTGCACTGACATCCACAAGGTGCCATCTAATAAGTTCAAGATGACATATTATTTAGACTTCAGAAAATTTCATCGAGGCAGAGCCAAATGTACGATTCATTTGCTGGACCAATAAGAAATGGTTGCTCCGAGTACAGAAGTAATTTCCCTCTGAAATAATCCTGACAGAGAAAGACAGAACAGAAATGGACCAAGTAATAAAACAAGACGACTGGAAGATATGAAAAGGGGAGGATAAGGCAACGAAATGCCACGTTGCACCTGCACAGGACACCTGCTAGCAGGGGCGAGTCTCACTGTTAATGCCGCGGCATTGGGAGGAGGGAGGCAGTGGCATCATCCCAGGCTACTTCTTCCTTCCTAATCATTTGATAACATAATACACCTTGCCGTGAGTTGATACAAGGACATCCAATACTCTTGAATTAATGTCGTGCATTTTCGCTGGGGAAATTGGAACCTGCGACGGAAGACATTTCTGGGCCGCAGTTGTGTGGACATAGCTCAGTGGGAATAAAAGAGAGAAAAGAAAACAAGGAGAAAAAAAAAGGCCATCTTGGCACAAAGAAACATTAAGGATTCGACAGTTGTTTCCATTTTAGAAAGACAAAATGAACATTTCTAGGACAAGCCGACAGTGTACATAAACTTGGCAATTTACGGGTAACATTTGGCTCTCCCCTCCCCTTTGCTCTCATCCAAGGGCATGACAGCCCACGACGGAAAGCTGGCTCCAACTCAAGACAGCAGGAGGACGGTCTCAGACTATTCTCGTCTCTTTCTTTTCTCAGCTACTGAAGATGACACCGATGCCAGTGACTGACAAGCAGACTTCATTATGTATTCAAATGGCACCATCCACATTGTGAATCACATGACAAGCCACAGCCAATTGGAATCCTGATTTTTTTCCCGAGGCGAGCACCACTTGTTGTCCAGTACGCTAAACATACACTCATTTCCCTGTCGCTGTGGGTGATTATATTTTATTTTAGCCCCACCCACTGAGGGGGAACTACTTTTTTGACATTTAATGTGACCAGGACACCTGATACATGTAGTTAAGATGCAACATAGTGCTTCCGTGTTCGAACAAAATGACGTGCCATTTCTTGAATACAAGAAATGAAATGACGAACAGCTCTGAGATAAAAAAGTAGCTCGGGCACGTAATTATCTTCAGCAATGCCCAAATGTTTCATCATGCTCACTGACGGGAAACATAAGGGGCTTATTACATTCAGTCTGGGGTAATAAAGACACCTTCCCGAGATGAAATCCGAGTCCAATGATCCAAACGATGGGACTAATTTAATCATACAAAGGTGTTATTGCCTTGAAGAGCAATGAAAAGAAGCAGAGCCTCCGATCAACTCAGCCAGGTTGGCTTTCCAATGGGGTTATTTTCATTTGGACCACCTCGCTTTTACGTGAAATTATATTCAAAAACACACATGAAATAACAGGTGGTGTAGGAATTTCTAATACAAGCTAAATTGTAATGTTAAGAGTGAAAGAACAGAGAGTTAATCTGGCATGTGACCATCTCTCTTTCTGGGAAAAAACCACAGCTTCACACAATGTAAAAAAAGGTGGCTATTTTATGTTTCTACAGTACGGGCGTTTCACAATAGTGCGCCTCCTAGAGTTTGTAACATGTTGACCAATCACAGTTCATGAAATCTGTGGACCAAATCCATGTACATTAGAAAGGTTTGACAGATTTTGCGCCCTGTGATTGGTCAACGCATTGCAAACTAATCGCCCGTATTGAAACTTGTATTTTATTGGTGGATACAGGAGATTTCTAATAAAGTATGACACTTACATGTAAATGTACAGCCAAAACTTTCACCGTTTTTCTTTCCCAAATAAATTTTACACACTGACGTAAGTACATCAGGCAAGTTCTATTAAAATGAAAAAAATCCACGTAAACGTGACATGCAACTGGAAGTTTAGCTTTGGCACTGTTCTTTTCAGAAATAAAACCAGGGCCTGGATTCTCTCCCATCAGGGTCAAATAACCACGCATCAAATCCTCACCACAGGCAGCTCTAAAGAAATAAAGTCAGAACTTCTTTTTCCAATGGACACTCACACATGTTCTTGCAACAACAACCCAGGCCTGCTCAAAATTCATCCCCTGCTCCAATCCACAAAACCTCCCCTAACAATTCATGACCAGCCACCAAAGACTTCTATGACAGATCTCCACCCCTGGGGGGGAGACAGAGAGAGACAGAGAGAAGAGAGGGGTGATGCAAACTCACTGACAAGCACCCCCGTTTGTGAATATTCCCCAGACGCGCCGTTTAAGGCTGTTGAATATTCCACGCCGGCTCAAACTCTTGTCTAATCTGGGCACTCTGCTCAAATCTTGAGGTCCGAGGTGCCGGAGTTAGGGGGCCAGCGACCCTGCCACAGGGCAGTACAGGGTGAAGTGTTTATTCTCACATCATCAGACTGAGGCTTTGAATTACCTGGACGGAAGGGACAGCATCCAAAGAAACTGCCAAACGATATGCAAAATACGGCTAGGCACAAAAAAGTCACGCAAATAAAAAAAGAAATTCCCGGACCATTCACACATGTTGACATCATTTTTGGTAATCAAAGCTTGGTAAAGATTTGTGATCATACTGAGCTTTTTCGACTTGGAAAGTGGAATTACTTATTCCTTTACCTGGATTTGCTATATTATTTTTAACGGATGCTCATTCTGTTAATGGGTCATTACTCCTAGTGTTCAGTGGTATATGGGCCCTCATTTTCTAGAGGGGTACACTAAATTGGTTTGATCACAGTTCCTTCTCTTATTTCTGAGTTACTTATGCCACTGCAGATCTTCCAATTCACTTCACCAAAAAGAAACTCCGAGGGAAACCGCTTGGCACATGAAATGGCAAAATGGAAAAAATTCTGAACATCATGGAGTGGGTAACATTTGATGGAATCATCGCTTAACCCCCCCTCCAAGTAGAACAGTCAATACACGTTTGACATTTCAGAACACAATAGATTTATTCAGTGACTTGAAGGACTTCATCAATTTACCGAGTGGACTGAACAAGTCAACTGTGCAATGCCTCAAACTTGACTTCACTGCCACCCTTAGCTTCAGGCTTTGTCTTTACAAATTTGGGCCATCGACTCTCTACAGGTCCTAGTTCCAAATCTATCCATTTTTTTTTCTAAAATCTGTCAATTTCCTCTACTACCTCCCCCTTCACTTCTGACCCAATGTTTCGAGTTTCAAATGGTCGCACATGCAGGCTGGAGATAAAGTCAAAGCTGGCAACAAAACCAAGATTTCAGAAATGACACCCATGCAATGCACCAGCAGCAAGCATAATTTCATATTGACAACAGAGGGCACTACACCAGAATTACAGTCAACCAGATGGATTTTAGGTGAATACAAAGTATAATGTATGAGTTACATGGCATTTCCACCGCACATGGCAAAAGGTCACGGCAAGACTCAGTACTTTTATAAACACGGCTCAACAACAGCTAAGTTTCTTTCTTACACTTTTTTGATCTGTAAAAATGTGGCTTATTCTTCCCATGTTGTTCATCCAAAAACTGGGAGTTGACTGGGTTAGATAGCTAGCTCAAGTACACAGCACTAGTCCATGGTTAGACCTTGAGCTAGCACACACTTTGCTCTCAAGCAAACTGCCAAGTAAGTAAACATTTTGGGAATGTTTCCATCTGCCCTGAAGGCAGCTTCAACCAACATCTTTCCCATACCGCTTCATGAGTGACCGAATGGCCCTGGCACGAAGTTCTAACTCAAGCACTTCCAGTTCCTGAGAAACTTTCCGTCCAGATGGCTTTGCTGGTGCCCCCTGGGCCTGCATGGCTGGCGGTGCAGTTTGGGGCACTCTTTTGATGTTTTCAACTGTATCCCTGTTCGAATCGTCCTCGCTGTTTTCAGACTTGCTGGCATTATCCTTGATTTTCTTGCTACAGTCAACATCGTCATCATCCTCTGTATTTACCTCGCCAATGCCATGATCGACACGACATTCCTTGTCTGAATTTTGCCCAACATTCTCCTCTGACTCCATTTCCCAGTTGCCTTTGGCAAAGACAATGAGGCTTTCATTCTCAATGTCTTCCTTTATTCTAGTGCTGGGGGCTGCGTTAGCCTCTCCGCGACTAGACAAGATTTTGTTCACAACTGCACCAACAGTAACATCCTGACTGGCATCCGCGGCACTCTTAGTACTATTGACATCAACAACAATGTGAGGACTGGTATCACCGTCAGCGTCAACTGAAACATTTTCACAGTTGTCGTCGTCATTGTTTCCATGGTTACCTGGGTTTGGCGGGCACTCCCTAGTATCACCGTGACAACCTTGGGGAACTCTGGCAGACTCAGGGGACTCCTGAGTGGCATCACCCTCCTCTGCGTCAGCCCAAGCGTGTATATTCGGGGATGTGGCATCCACAAAGTCATTTTCTGGTTTCTGCATGACTTCTTCAGCTTCTTGTCTGGATAGAACACTTTCCTCATCAGTTTCTAAACAAGAAAATGACATAAAAGGAGAAATCTTAAATTGAAATTTACACAGCGAAACAGTTTTATTGCAAACAAATAAAATCAACTGAATTCCTCTCCTGCAGCTGATTTAATGAATATTCAAGTAAGGGCATACCTTCTTATCCCATACGTTGTTGCGTAATTGTAATTAAAATTATGACACGTCATGAAAAATAATCTTGCATAAGTCCATGACTTGTGCGACTAATTATGGTGGTAGTGCTAATACACATGTGTGACCCACTCTGTGAAAATGAGTCTTAAGTTGCCAGAGCCACTTTTTGAGTTTTCATTTGTATTGGAAAGAGCAACTTGATTTTTTGGCTTTAATGTATCACTAAGTTTGACTTCGCAAGCGGCACCTTTTTTTTCTCTCCTGGTTGCTCAAAATCCCACATTCAGATATCATTTTGAATGAAATGCACTGAATAGAATATTTTATTGATATTGTAAACATTTTAGTGATGCATGACAATGCTTGTATTTCTAATTTCTGAACACTTTGTTGATGCTTGCTTATACTATTAAACCAGCATGCCCATTATGGTGTAAATTAATCATTTAGATTGTGTAAGTTGAGCCGAAGTAATTAGAAATGGACAATTCTACTCATTAATCATGTTTGCTATAAGGATAATCATTATTCAAGGTTCATATCAGAAATGCAAAATTTTGTTTTGGGGCGAGTGAAACATTGGCTTTGTGGAAACTTCATGCTTCCAAAGGTCAGACAAAGGCAAAATGAAACATTTTCAAAATGGTGGGCAGAGTAGTTCAATGACTGTCTAATGGCTGCTGTAATACTGTGATGGAGCAGCCACCATAAATGATGCGATCGTCCTTGCCCAAGACATTTTAACATAATTTAATATAAAACACTGCAGACCTGAGCATTTTTCTTGACATTGACTGTAATCACACTGTAGGGCTGAGTCTATTTGAATAATTCACTATTCGAATATTCGACCTTCAATTCGATTGAGTATCCGAATATTCGGTCTTACCGACAGGCAGATTCTTGATGATTAAACCACAAATACAAAATCAGTTGCAATAATGCACACAATTGTACATTATAATCACTATATTAGCTTGTCATGTGTACGAGTACATCCAGCCACGATTTAGCAAGATTTAAGCGACGAACATTAATCTCTGCCCTGTTGGAAATGTTAGTTCTTTTCAAATTTTTTAATGAATAATTCACTTTTTGAGTCATTGTACAATTTCTGTCGCTTGTCATTTAAATCTGCTTGAAACAAGCCTCTATCATGCAATTTTTCTCATTAAAAACAAAAGAAAATTCTCCCTTCATTTTCATGAATTTTACAATTGATTATTCCAAATCGGAAAATAACATTTGAATATTCGATAATCGATCAAATATTCGGATATTCGGCACAGTCTTATCGCACTTTGTGGCTATGCCACAAATTTGTGGTGTAGGGTATTAAGACATAGTACAACGCTATGCCACATTTCCTGAAGTTAACCGTTGAAAAAGTAGTCAGTTTGAGAATGCAAACCTTACATGTACAAGGACTTCAAGACAGCACCAGCAGGCAGTTGAAGACTATTGTTGCCATAAACCAGCCACATGTCAAGAAACCGTTAATTTGTTCCAATTAGATGAAAAAGTTAAATTGCATCTTCTTCATGCCATATGCATGCAAACAATTGCTACATATGCCTGTGTGCCTGAGCTCTCTGCTATGGCAGACAGAGTCAAGAGGCAAATGTATGAGATGTCCTGCCCCAAAGTCATGGCATTCTATGCAAACGCGAGTAATTTTGAAACTTCCTGTGCACAGGGCACTATGCGGGATTCTTGGGGACGAGCGCCATTTTTCTGACAGGTAGTTACACTTGTTAACACCCATGCAGGTCTCTCCGAATTGCCAGATAGCTAAACTCACCCACTTCATCACTAGTTATCTCCCCTTCCTCGCACTCCTCCCCCTCGGCCCGCACAATCTTGATGCGGCGGAACTTCTTGACTTTCCCGACTGCCACCTCCTCTGCTTTCTCCTCCTGGTCCTCCTCGAAGCTTTCCTCCACGACGGAGTCCACCTCACTGTCTTCGTCGGAGCGTCTGATCGGATCATCCTCGCCGTCGTCATCGTCATCCTCCACATCTGCATCCTCATCACAGTATCTTTGGTGGGTCTCACCATCAGCGTCCTGCGAGCTGCCATCTTGGCTGACTACGTCATCCTCTTCTGCCTTTCCTGTTTGTAAATTCAGCACTGGTGAATGACAGTTGTATGGCTACCGTCCCATTCCTGCCAACATTGAAAACTTGGAAAATAAAACCCAAAGTGCAGGCATAATAGAAGGGCCTTGTTGTCTCACTAATTGCTGCAATATCTTTACAATACTCGTTCACTCTCGATCATTGAATGCGTGACAGGTACAGTCGGGATCCTTTGGTCTGGGAACAAGACAGCAAAAACATATGTGCGTAGATCCATAGGGCTGTTTTTTTAGTGAATGGACATGCAACTGGACGTGAAGACAAGCATGTAAGGCCTGGGCAATGAATGTGCAGTAATGAATCAAGTTGCATATCACTGTGTGCCAGTGAAGCAATGATTTCAAACTCGATCCTAGGGAGAGCATTTACTGTGATTCACTATTGTTTATGTTCTTTCGTGTCACCGTATTCTTGGGATACTTGGCACTTAGTACTTGGCACTTGTTTTGACAAGCTTATTGGGAAGAAGCAAACTTCCTGAACATTCTACGGTGTGCAAGAAGGTTTCCTGACTGTTGCTTTTCTTCTGAAAATTGAAATGTTCCAATTTTGAGAATTAAAAAAATTGGAAAGGTTCCAATTAAATCAGAGCAGTTGGTTGGCATGCAGTCTAGCTTGAGTCTGAATTTTTCATGACTCAGACTGAGACTCAAGTCAAAATGACAAATTATATGGACTGGAACTCGACTTGAGTGAATTGACCAAAATTATCACACACAGAGTTCTGTGTCTGATCCATGTGATTCTTGAGTTTTGGAAACATGAGCAGGTTTTGTAAATAACCAAAACTGACTTTCCCTTGGACAATTTCAGTTATTCCACTAGCTACATGTAACTGGACGTGTCCTCAATGAAAAAAAGCGGTTTGAAATTGCTACCAAATGGTACCAGATTATGACACCCAAAAAATGTTAACTGGGCCAATTACAACAGCCGTGTTTCCCCCACAGTTAAAAAAATTTGCAAGAGATTCAATACCAAAAACATTTCAAACTTGTAGGCTGTAGCGGGCTGAAACAGTAGAGCATGTTCCACACATAAATACTTGGTACATGACAAGCAGCAGAAAAGCCATACCAAACTGAACTCCCTCAAAAACAATTCCGTTAACCCAAACCCTCCAAGGGTACTTGGCTAGAAAGCCTGCCACACGCATCAGTCTGCATCATTTGTCAAAGTGGATTGTCTGCCCAGTGTAACAAGATCCAACAGGTCGACTCTCCCAAAGGCCATACAGCCTGTGCTTGCCAGTCACCACAAGATCCAATAGTGGCATTGTTGAACTAGCTCCCAGTATCTTAACATGGCCAGTTTATTTGGCTGCTGTTGATTGCCAAGTGCATCAAAGTGATCATGCTGATGGATTATGCCGCGTCTCACAGGATTAGGGATAAAACAGAAAGTACCTGCATGGTCCTTTGCACCACTGTCTCCCCTGACAATCTCCTCTCCAGCCAGTTCCTCCTCTGCCTCATCCAATGACATAACCTCCTCTACATCCCCTACAGGCAGCGTGGCTTGAGGCAAGCTGGATGTTGAGTCTACCACCTCGCTGTTGATGAGGTTGTCGTCTGCGTTCTCGATCTTGGAGCTGTTCTTCTCAAGGTCCAAGTCAGACTCTTCCTCATTAGAGGAAGACTGCATCTCTTCCCCTGCATTTCAAAGAGACATCTATCAATAGGCCACCAATTTCACTTTGTGGAGAAACTGTACCTGTCCCATACACAGAAAAAAATAAAAGCACTTTAATTTCAAATCAGTTTACGCATCCTGGAGAAATTTCCAGGTGCAGCTACCTTTTTTTCAAGCATCAAAATGCTTAAACCTTCTTTTGGATTTGTGGAGGATCGACATGAACATGTAGGCTTGATTAGAATGGATTCTAATGATAGGTTACTGGGAATTCCGAGCTAGAAAATAAAGCCCATTCTGTATGGTATTATTGACAAGTTCTTATTTTAGATTTATATATCTGATCAGCATACTGTTATACTGTTTTAACCTTACACAACTAACATCCAACTAAATTTGACCACTGGTTTTAATTAATTCAGGGCTAAGCAGCCTAGCCATTTTGACTTCGAACAAGATTTATGTACTGATTTCGTTCCAGAATGAGAATGTGAGACTTTTTTTTATTAACCCCTTGACGACGGGAAATTTGTTCCGAAATCTGACTCCAAGAATTCCAGCCTCACTTGGCCACAAAGGCCACCTGCCAAACTGCAAATTCTTTGTTTGTGGCCCTGCTTAAAATTACACGGTGAAATGGCTGATTGTTCAGTGGCATGCGGCTCTACTCACCCTTCCACATTCCCTTTGCCTCTTTTCATAGTGGGGACTATTGTGAAGCTGGTGATTATGATGCAAATTCGGTCTTTTCATTTCTGGGCTACACCATATATACACTATACAATATACAAGGCCAATCACCATATATACAAGAGCCTGGGTCTGCCTTCTTTCATCGTGTTCGCTCGAGCGTGGGCCGAGAATAATAGCTGAAAAGCGGGCTGAGGATCTCAATTTTTACGACGGCTCTATTCGCGTCCCGGCGCGAAGGGGTTAACAAGCTCAATTTTGGCTTCCAAGCTAGGTATTGCTCAAGGTGTTGAAATTAATAATACATGAAAATGAAATGAATTGTACGAAATTGAAATAAAGAAACATCTTTCAAAGCTATTTTTAAATGAAACTGATCTGACAACACCAGTTACCTGCTGTGTAGTTGACCTACCTGCTAAGATGGACATGATGCGAGATTTGGACATCCCTTCCAACTGAAGAAGACACAGGTGCTGCAGTTCTTCCACTTTCACGTCCTGCAAGTGCCAGAAATACCTTTAAAGCTTCCCATTTTCCAAGCACAGGGAAATATATCAAACACAGATTCAAGCATTTAACACACCTTGCAGAAAATATGTGGATCATTGTCTGATGTGTTGTTGGGGGTAGGGGAACAGGGAAGGAGGATGGCTATACTTGGTTAAAAAAACTCAAAATTAATTAAAATTAAAGATGTTGACAATATGCCATACAAGAAAAAAGACTGATACACACACAGAATGCTACAAGTCAAACCCTTTCTTAACCCTAACCGCCAAGCATATTGTTTGGCTTACACTACACAGTACTACAAAATACTAAGTAATAGTCTGAGCCTGAAGGACCTAGCGATACAGATTACTACTTCTGGCTAGGTTACTTCCCTTGTTACTTGTACAGAGAACAATGAAGCCATGCATTCATAGTGCCACAGCACTGTATGGTGCATTGTCTTATGCATTGTATCTTATGGCTTCACAGAACAATAAGGTCATGTCCTTTTACGAGCGACAGCGCTCAGTACTACATTTTATTACAAGTAGTAATTTGTAGTATTATGTAGGGTTAGGGTTAATACTGCACAATAAATCATCTTTTCAAGAAGTTGGACGTACAATATGTGACAGTCTTATATTTATATCATTCTGTTTCATCTTCAGGTGAAAAAGTCCTGAGGATGTCTGTAAAACCCAGGACAAAGAAGAGTAGATGGCACTCTGTGGCCCTTCAGGAGAGTTCCAGTGTGAAAGTTACCCAGGACTAGGTTTCATTTGCCTGTAACCAACTGCATAGGGCTCAAAGAGTCTGCTGGCCACAAAGTGAGTTGAGGTTGCTCTATTCCTTCAGTAGGTTTTCTCCTACACTTTGAAACTTCAAGCTACACCAGGAAGTCAAGGCTGGAGCTAAAAATAATATATGTGCCTATAGAAGCCACTAGCTGGTGGCTGCAGCCACTTCCAATAAACATATGTGTTACTCCTGGCCACGGCCAGTCAATGCCAACACTGCCTTTTGAAGTCCTGAGCTATGATACTATGAAGTCTCTGAGGTTAATTAAGTGTTCCTTTAGCCACATTCCTCAAGAGTCCCCAGGTATCCTCTACAAGACATATGCTGGACGGAACATAAAGAACAGTATGCAAGTTTGGAATCTGTATTGATATTTTGGGAAATAGGTACAATGAAGGACAACTAGGTTAGCACCAGCACTGATCAATCCTGCATATTCAGAAAGACGAGAGTCTCTTGGCCTCGCAACACTGGAACACAGAATGAGGGGTGATCTAACTGAGATTCTCAAGATAATTTTGAGGACGTGGGTGAGCATATTAAACTTCTTCAGCATGTCACCTCAATCTAGAACAAGAGTGCACTTAAAAAGGTTGTGCCAGCAAGGGCTGTGCAAATCATTAGGCTATAGGGTCCATTTTCTGGGCAGACAGAATATCCACACACGTAAAAATTTGCCTGACAGTGCCAAACGCCAAGTCTATCAGACTGGCTCCGTCATGAATTTGATAGTTAAGAAGTGTACAGAGGTTCCACCTGCCAACCCTTAAGTAGTAAGTAGCCTCAGTGTGGGCTGAGAGTCACCTTGAGTATATCTGGCAGCATGGCCCGCAGCTTGTCAGCCTTCAGGACACACTTAAACATCTGCCCCAGCATGTCCTCCCGGTCCTTGACGTAGTCTCGGATGGGCTTCAGGCCGTTCTCCAGGTCCAGGTCTGAGTCTTGCTCCTCTGGCTCTGCCTTCTTGGCTGCTGGGTGGCCTTTCTTGGATTTCTTGGACGATTTCTTGATGAAAACATTTTAAAAGGTAGCTGTACGTTACATTAAACCCAACCTTCCACGGTCCTTACAAATCTTATGGGTGGTCTCAGAGGAAAGTTGAGATTAAGAAAGATATTTCACAAGGGGACTTGTGGCAAAAGTACAAAGTACACTGTACATGCCATTAGTTTCGCGTACAGTGGGAGATTTTGAAGGATTCATATGTTTAGACAGTGAAATCTTTCTCAATGAACCTAGACACTTTAACATGAACCAGTAGCATAACTAGGGTGCAATTTCTAAGGGGGAGGTGGTAACCAAGGGTGCACACTTTTTTCAAGGGGACAGTACACTGAAGGAAAAAGTCTCTTGGCCTGTACATAGCCAAGGGGACACAAACTTCTGCCGAGAGTGCCAGTCCCCATAATTACACCACTGAAGCTAACGTGACCAAAATCTCCAAAATGAACTGGATCCAGGGACCATTTACATGTAAGTCAATATTCCTTATTTGAGCGGGAATGAGAGAGGGCGTGTTTCGACATAGCAATGATGGCCCTTTGGTGGGAGCTAATCATATGCACGCACTGGTTCATGCGCATTTGGTGTGGAATGCACTGAGCACACACGATACATTTCTCATTGTCTATATGGTCATCTTGTTTTTATTTTAGCGCATCCACAATCACTGGCCCATTTGGAAATATTCTCACCAGCCTGTCTCTTTCTTGCTGGTGAGGGCGTACTTCAACTCGAGGTAGATTATAAAGATGACCAGTTTCAAATCTTGTCCCCCGACTCTTGTGCAGTGGTGAGTGTGAAAGTACATGTACCAGACTGTTTTACAGAGACTGAAATGCTCATTTTCCTTTCAAAAATTTGCAACACTTTGGTGAAAAAACTGTAAACTGAGCTTTTTAGTGATGATTTTGAATCATTCGAGGGAACGCAGTGGGATTGATCTATTTGTTCCTTGCAGGAACAAGAGATGGGCTTTTTTTATCACTGATGCTCATTCTGGATGGAACTCACAATGTGCGAGCAAAGGCTTGTGCACTTTTGCCACAGACGCACTGAGCATGTCCAATCACTTTCTGTAGAATTATACAGTCTCCGTGTGCATGCCAGGCAAATACATGTACCAAGTAAATGAACCTATTCCCGGCAACCTGTCTCATCTTTACCAACGAGGGGGTCTACAAGTTGGGTAGACAATTCGCTTCTACTTATCTTTACTTTTTTAGAAAAACTATGGCTTGATTTGGATCCTACCAAAAAAAAAAAAACCAGAAAAAAAAGTTGACATTTTCAGCCAGACATGAAATGGTAGTCAACTACCTGCTCCTTGTGAGACTTTTCTTTGCCAAGCTTCTTCTTCTTGGAGCTCTTGGTAGTCCACTCCTCCGACTTCCGTTTTTTCTTTTTCTTGAAGCTATCGCTCTTCTTCACTTTGCCACTACTCCCTGATGAGTCATCTTTTGTTGAAAAGGGTTGATTGGAAGCGGCGGACGAGGTCTGGGGTATAGCTTCTGATTGCGTCGAGTCTGGTAGCATTGCCTTAGCTACATGTACAGTACAAGGGAATGAAAACAGTGGTGCAAGTCATGGTTATGGTTATGGCTACTCCATGGCCCGGGGTTCAATTCCTGGTTTGCTCCACATGTGGGTTGGGTTTTCAGTCCCAACCCGATTCTGTGGGTTTTACCCAGAATATTCCTCTGGGGTTTTCCTCCCACCCCTAAAACTGTAACTCTTACCCCTTGTCTCCTCTCTACAGGTTTCTTCAGGCTTGCAAGCCTAAATGCGCTTTTGAGGAATCTTTGGTGTCATTACCAAAAATAATGAATAATAAGTATAAGTCCATCCCATGCCACTGACAATCATCCAGTGAGGAGTCAAGTCACTATTCACATGGACCCCCCCCAGCATTCCTTGTCACCGTTAAACCCTTATCACACTGAACAGACCTGTAATTTGACCTGACTTAAAGTTTCAAATTCAGGCTGTCAAATCATGGTACGAACAATCAAAAGTGCATCGATCAAAATTTTACATCTTTTTAAGTGCAAGGATGTGGAAGAACTCAGGTTCACACTTCCACTATGTGGAAAACATTTTAAAAATATGACAATAAAATAATACAATACTCATTGCAGAGAACCAAGTTTCTAGCTGATTTACTTACATGTAAATTTGCAATTTTTGTGACCAAGGATGCAGTGTCGAGCAGTGCAAATGTTTTTTTTTTCTCACCGATTGTACAGGATTACAACAAAAGTTTCTAAACATTTGCCAGTGGGACAACTAACTGGAACCCTAGATATCCATTTCTGAATTCTACATACTTTCCATGGCTCTTGAGGTTTCTGCTGAAAGTCAGTCCCACTTTTCTGATTGTAAAGCCTCACTGGTTATAGCAGGTTTGTACACGTAGGTCTCCATACCTCCTCCTGGAAGTGGAAAAAAAATAGTTTCATTGCTTGTACAAATACCAAATTACATGTAAGTCATGAGATGAACATCTAAATTGTTGCTGCATTTAGGATTGAGGCCAAAAATCCTTGAAGTTATTCCTTGCTGGATTAATCAATGTACGGAGACACTGCACAATCATTGACATTCCTGCTCTTGTTCTCTTGGTGGAGGGCAAAAGACTGGAAAACGGAGTAAATTACAAGTGACACATTTATCACAAAGTGAGGCTATATTGTTTCCTCCAGGTTCTGTGTAAAATCAGGGTTTGACCTGAACAATGGTTTGTTAGCCGAATTTGAATAAAAACCGTACGGTCTAGTGAAGGCCCTCGTCTGGGTAGTCAGGGGGTCTAATAAAACAATATTCTGAAATATGTGGCAAAATAGTTGATATGGATGCATGCCCTCTAGCTGCTGCAAGTATTTGAAATCGTTAATCGTCTGAAACTTCTACTCCGGAATGCCCATGCTATCGCACTTTATTGTCGGCTGTTTAATGACTACTGTGTATGGCCCATCTCAACAATGCTATGACTTGACATTGGTCCTGAGACAAGATCTAAATCAGCACATGCTTTTATGCACTGCATCGCAGAGGTACATGTAAGTTCATGGATATGCATCCCATGCACATGACGTGCCCTGTGTGTATGGTGTGTGTATACATTACGTGTGCTACGAATTTGCAATACTGGTTTTTCTGACTGGTCACAGGTAGTTCTTACATGAACGCTGTGGCGGTTGTGATGTCGTGTTTGGTTCGTGCGCTACGGGTACTGGACATAGTCAAGAACGAACATGAACAATACATGTACAATGTATGTACTGTTAGGTGCGCCAAATCCACCAAAAAATAACTGAACATGGGCACGACAGAAATAAAGAAAATAAGGTCAGACTGATTTGTTCACAATTAAAAAGCCTCCAGCTGACCCCGTGGTAGGAGTATAGCGTGTGTGTTGTGAATGATCTCACACCCAGCCTTACATGCTCGTCAAACCCTAACCAACAATAGACTGTACATACTACTGCGACTAGGGCTAGGAATGCCTTATACAAAGTCAAAAGAACATTTGTGTGCTACATATTTTACGGTACTTTAAGTATCAGGTGGACCGCGGGAGATTGAGTAGCTTGACTGTAACAAGACATAGTCGACGGGCGTACATGTGCGTGTACATGTACGTACTACAAAGAACGTACATGTAGGCCTACATGTACTTTACATGTACATAAACAGTTCATAATGATATGGATTTGTTTTCTGTCTCTTGCATTGTGAATAAAACAAACCATTTTCAGCAGGTAACCACTTTGTGTGTTTAATTTGCTTGAGTAGAGTTGCGGATTAGTGAAAATGCTGGTGGACTGGTAAAAAACCATTACTGCTAGTCCGGCTAGCATCCAAAGTGTTACAACTGAGTTTAGATGCCCCATTTTCAAGACAATGGTGTTCAGTCATGCATGACAGGAGGGATACCATCAATCAAGGTATCGTTAGAAAGAATACTGCTTCTACTTTTTGGAGATCCTTATACACTATCTGAATATAATCATATCTCACGGTTTGGGCACATAAACCCCATTACTCAGGGTTTTATTTTTTTTTCTGGGACACCCTGTACATCGCGCATGATCATACACACGAGGGCCTAGACCTAGCCTGCTAAGATGATGGCTAACGTTACACACACACAACACAGCCGCTGAAGTGGAGTCAGGATGCGACAATATTTCCTTCCACTCTACGCAATATCAATGTTTCCCAATTTTCAAAAGTACAGGGCCAGGGCTGGACCAGGCCTTTATAACTACTTATAACTACCTGAACATTATCCCAGTATCACTTTCTCTGTGCTTTCCATCCACGATCACCTAACTTTGCCTATTTCCACAACAAAATAATGTGGAAGTCTATACCAGCAGAATCCCAGACGACGGAATATGATGTGCCACAAGAACAACTGGCCTCACGAGGGTACCCGTCTATTATTAACTGCCCATCTACGACTGTTCCATGCGACTAGTCTAGAGGAAAAAGTTGGGCTGCTAATGGCTACAGCCAGACTGGCAAATACAATGGCCTACAACTTTAGATCTAGGCACCCCGTAAACAAAATGAAATTTTGACATCTTTATAAATCGTTCGATCTGCTTAGATGAGGTGGAAGTAAACTGTATGAATTATCAGATTAAAAAACGAGTAAATTCAAATTCTTTTTATTATTTGTGGAATTTATTATCACTTCATCAACTCCTACTTTTGCAAAGCTGGGTTTCAAACTTGTGGCTGTACTTCATATAATTCAATTAGTATAGTCATTTTGTAACAATCTAAAACATTATTACGTTAGTATTACAAAATTAAAAAGCAAAAATCCATTAATCATGTGATTCAGTTGTCTAATGTGCCAGAGAGGTAAAATCAAAGTTCATCAAGGACATCAAAGTTCATTGTGTATAAATTCGATAATTCAGGTGTAATTAAGGAATGGAGCAATACGTCCTTGTGTACCTACTGAGGTAGTTCTGACCACTGACCAATCAGGACACATAAAGGCTACTTGGATTGGCCAGTGTGACGATGGCAAACATTAATTTGCAACACTTAAAGAATTTCTACTTCCTCTCCCAAGCAGTATCAGCCAACAAGGAACACACCGACAAGCTGATCAGAGACAATCATCTACAGGTAACAGCGATACAAGTACATTAATACATGTTTGTAACACACAGTAAGTTGCAGGTGCATGTATGTATAGGGTGACTCAAAGTTCTAACACATTCCATCACAAGCCAATCTCAAGTCATTCAGTTCCTAGCCAAGCTACATGCTAGTAAAATGAACATTAACAAAGGCATTCCTCTCTCATAATTCATACCTAGCTACTTCAAATGTGTGTGATCCAGTAACCTAGCTTGAGTTCACTTGTAAATTGGTTTGTAATTAACCGAAACCTGGCAAAGACAATACTTTTCAAGGACAAATGTTTATCCACAACCACAAAATAAAAATTTGTTATAACTATAACTTTATAACTATAATCAATTAGAATACTCATTACCAACATAGGCACCACCACATGTACACGCACTTCTAATGCTGGTCACATCACATGTATGTCAGACGGTTATCATTTGCAACTCTTGCATTTCATTTCAAAGTCCAAATTGGATAGCTTTGGTAGGATTTATTAGTCAAACGTTTTTCAGGATATTTACAACATGGACTTTATTCCTGAATTGAAGCCTGGATACTTATTGAAAAGGTAAGAATTTAATATTACACTTTATACTGTTTTCAAACATTTGAAACTCAGGCCAACATATGACCCTCTCATGGAAGTCTGAGAACTTTCTTAGATTTTATGAGTGAGGGGCTCAGGAAAGTAAATGATTTTCAAATGGAAGTTTGAGGACTTTCCTAGATTCAAGGGATTAGCAATTCACAAATTCAAGGATTCTCAAATGGGAGTCGGTGGAAAATCAAAGATTAAAGATAAGGGATTAAGGATATTGCAGTCTTCACATTTGAAGTTTGTGGAACTTTTCTCCTACTACTAACCAACTACTTTCCAGAATCTAAACATTACATTCGAAGAACTCACTACATGTATTGGTGCATCTTCCCACATCTTCACACAGTTTTTACCACCACAACGGAGACATTACAGAAACACTGGTGTAAACATGTAACACACAGACTACAGAGCAACCTCATTCAATACAAGAAGCAAATAAGAATGTGTGGCACTGGTAACGAGACTAAGGGAAATACTCACCAGAAGACGTACTAATGGCTGAATTATCAGCCTCTGATGAAGGCCCAGTCGGGTCGATAAGTCAGCGACTAGAACATCTTCTGGTGAGCACAATTTAAATGTTTATTTCCCTTAACCCTTAGTTAATCCTGAATTGTACAGGACCCTGATTGTTTCTTTTTTCCCTGCTAGCTGTGGAGAGTGTCCAGATACTGCGACAGAAGTAACGGCGGAGGACTAAAGTAATCCTGGCTGTTCTCGACTTTGGTCTGTCGACGGCCATCACAGTCATAACCTGTTTTGTTGTTGGAACAAAATATAGGGGGAAAAGCTTGGGTCAGCCTACTTAAGTACACGATCTTGGGGAAAGAATCTTTTTAATAGCATCTGAATGTGTGGCAGTGCTGAGTACATTTGCCATCAAGTAAATCAAAATGAAAACAATATTTCTGCGTTCTATGATAACTTCTCTGAGTAACTGTGAGATCTACTTCTATGATTTGTGACACTGGTAGGATTGTTAAAACAATGTGAATTTGAGTATGGTCTCTGGTAATATGTGCGTATGGATTAATTTAAAAAGTTGTTTAACTAGGACTCGGAATCAAATCCTCCGCTCTGTTAAATATCAACCGCTGATTCAAAGCAAAAATAATCATGTTTCTAAATGTCAGATGAACTTTTTTCCAAGTTTTTAAATAGTACACATTTTTAACAGAGAAAACTCGGATTAGTTTGGATACTGGGCCCAATTAGGTGTAGAACATCATAAAAATGTGACTCGCCCAACAAAATGAGTCGCAAATTACCAGAGCAACTTTAAGTTATTGTTTTTAAAAGAAACTTGCGTATTGTAAATCAGTTGGAACCCTCACAAGTTTCACCATCCAATGTCCATCTTTTTCATTAATACCCATTTTTAACAGACAAAACTGAGAGTGGTTTGGATACTGGGCCCAATTAGGTGTAGAACATCATAAAAATGTGACTCACTCAACAAAAGAGTCGCAAGTTACCAAAGCACCTTTAAGTTATTGCTTTTAAAAGAAACTTGTGTATTACAAATCAGTTGGAACCTTCACCATTTTCAACATCCAATATCCAGTTTTGTCATGATGCCAGACTGAGTGACACATAAAAATAAAGCGCCCCAGTTCGCTCTTTCTAATACAACTTAAAACAAACTCTCCAGAAGTAAAACAGCCTTATGACTCATTTTGTGGGATCCCATCACATTTTGTCAAACGGCCCTGCCAAACTTACTGGTGGACTGTAAATCCAGGTATTGACACACAGCATGCAGGAGCAGCCGATCAAAACTGCAGGTGATGTGGGAGATGAAGACCGCCCCCGGGTCATCGGTGAACCAGGGCACCAGGTCCTCTTCATGATTCTGCAACATACCCTACACGTGACAAAGTATGATTGATGTCATAAATAAATAATGTGGCCATTAAGGTGTTAAGAACTTAGATTTCTTCAAGACGTACTATGCGTTTTCCACATAAACCTCAGTGGTTTATGTACGGAATAATCACTGTTCCATTAATTTTCTGTAGTACCTTCATGTGTGAACAAAAGCAGTACAGTTTTACACTGAAAAGTGAGAGTGTACATGAATCCATTGACAGGCCCAATACACATAGTCTGAAGTCCTCGATACATGTACATGAAATGTGAACAGACACCAGAAAGGATGACAGGTGAAGTCCGTGAACACGTTGATGGGTAATGTACAAAAGTTTGTTGACCTAAATCTAGCCCGATCCCCAGTCAGTTGTCTCTGGTCTGTGTGCCTGTTGGAATGGAGACTGTTCCACTGAACCGTTCCATTGGAAGGGTCCACAGGAATGGCCTATATAAAACTCTTTTCATTGGGTATGCATCATTGGTGAAGAGGTCTGTGCCACACTCTCCCCATTCGAACAAAATTGCACAATATTATAGTTAAGTCGTTAAAATTTTAAATGAGTTAATTAGCAAAAATATGCACTTCAAATGTTCATTTAAAGTAGTCTCGAATTTAATTAAGGTTTAACGTGAGAGTAAAAAGGAAAATGTCTGATTCTATTAGTGTGGATGTCCATGTTGAGTGTAGTGTGTGGGTAGGTACCACAGACATCCACATGTGCATGTAGCCTTCATGTACGTACTGAAGAGCCACTTGAGACACGTTAACAAGTACCAACTTGCTTAGGGCAAGTTGGATCAGCGACAAATACTCAACCAATGGTCGATTTTGACCGGTAACCTATGCATTAGATATTGTGCATCACAGAAAAGTGACCAGTGGTTTAATAACAAACTGCCGCTGATTGAACTTCCCCTTAGTTGGAAACTGTCATGTTTCGCACTTCAGCAAATCGGCTTCCTCCAGCAGACTGTTCCGACAGTAGGTTCAGCCTGGCACATGTGGTCCAGCAGACTGTTCGAACAGTAGGTTCCGCCTGGCACACGTGCTCGAAAAAGTGTGGATCTGTCCAGGGTATGGCAATAAGAACATGCTACTTTTAATACCAAGGGACTTTCTTAATGGTTTGAACTGACCCTCGGAAGGTGTTTCCTGCGTAGCACAGTGCGCAATCGGCGGCTGATCCTTTGGAAACTCTCCTCTGGAGTGTGTGCTGGGTGCACTGACAACAAAAACACAAATGTATGCAAAACATTTTGTTTCATTTTATGCGGGACAAACAATATCTATTTCTCACATCACCCATTTCAAAGAGTAAACTGAATTCTGGGTCTTGAAATCATTTAGCAGTTCAAGTTTGGCTGATTTTACCCCCCCCCCAAAAATGCTGAGCATTTTGTAGTCTTGCAAAGTATTAACATGAATCAAAATTAAATAATTAGCAAGGAAAGAGACTCAAAGTTCAGAAAACTGCTGTACTTGATTATTCATGGTGGTGTGATTTATGAACGTTTTTCTAAGCAGAACTCATGTTTGGCAAATGGGCATGCTTATCATGCTAGCATTTTACACAACAGAACTACATGTAACTTACACAGTGGGTCTTGGCACTTCACCAAGGTAATACATGACAAAATTTGGGGGGGGGACTAATCTGAGCATGTAAGGGAAGTCCACAAAAAGGTGGCCATTTTGTCCGATAGGTAATGGGTGTTTTCTTCAGTTAGACAACATCACAAAGAGTGGCATTGAAAAATTTTTGAAGCTTTTCCCCATCCAGATGCCCAAAAGCAGAATGAAAAATATTCCATTCCGTGAATGCCTTCTGGAATAAAGCTTCTGTGAGCACAACTACGGACTAGCCCAACTATGCAAAGGCAGGCCTCCCAATATTGGCTATCAAGAATTCAGAATACTTTCCTCCAAAATTTGGAACTTTTCATAAAAAACCGGAATATTCTCTGTACTACCATGAACAAGGAAAAATCATTGGTGTATTGTACAAAAGTCGAGTCCGTGATGATGTACAGTATTGCACGTACTCACAGATTCCATAAAATTTTGATTTCAACAAAAGGTTACATCATCTGCAATAATTTTTCATCTCCTAAATGTGTTAAGTCGCTGCAAAATTCAGCGCAAATTCAGAGCGAAATTCACCGCATGGTGATTGCACACTTGACATGATTGTGGACAATTTCACAGCAGGGCCTATGATCCAAACATTCTTAGCCATTGTTTCGAGTGAAACCGGGTGCCGCACGACACATACAGTGTTAGTTTCAATGTAACTCGTCCATAGAGGGTGTTTTATCAAGTGATCACGTCCAACTCGTGGCAAGTGCATGTCGAATGAGGGTGCTGCCATGGACGTAGCGGTTTGCGGTACAGTGCATGCACCAGCTTACGGCATTTTCTGGTAAATGATAGGCGAGTCAAAATTGCGATTTGGCAGAAATTTTAGGGGGCAAAATCGGAATGGCGGAAACAAAGTGAAAAGCAGAATTTTCCCACCAAAATCAGGAGGGATGGGAGGTCTATAATGGTCAAGAAGACCCCGATAATGGGAAGATCCCTCATGATGGTTAAAAACTGCCGTTTCTCACAGCTTCCCCAGCACACAGTGATCTGGTACCCCGTTCCCAAATGCTGAAATACACAAATCTACTGGAGGTCAACAAGTACCTGTTCGCTTGTCATCACTCTTGTTGTCAACGTTCTTGTCGGCAGCATCCTCTGAGGCTCCCGCCTCCTGTTTTTTTCCTGTCTCCTTCCTCAGTGTCTCTTTGGTGGCCACCTCCCGCAGGAAGACCTCCTGTTCCTCCTCTGGACGATTCATGAAGTCGTTCCATATCTGATTGGATAATTGCAAGGTTACCTCACACAGTCTCCCTATTCAACAACATGCAACTTGACCTTGTATTAACATTTGATAATGCCCGATGAGAAGTGATAATGCCCGCTGCATAAATCACACGCTGGATACAAGACAGTTTAATAAATTCTGATTGGTCAAGAGTCTATGTGCGAGTGGTTCACAACACACGTGCCAAGTCCATAGAAGGAGATTCTTTTGGACAACTTGCACAAGGAATATACCATAAAATGGACGGGGATGTTCAGGAAATTGAATGTAAAATTCTGAACAAAATTGTTGGAAATCCCTCTTACATTGACTTCTTCTGGCTTTCTGACTAAAAAAAGTATTTATGAATGGGAATAAATATGTGCTTGGCCAGTCTAAAACTAATGTTTAAGACCAACTCAGGAGACTGAATGCTGATTATGCCCTCTCGAGTTCATTTTCCTAAGCTGGTCTTAAAGCACGTTTAAGACTATCCAAGTACAAATTTCCTCTTAATATTAACTGATCTTTTATCACAGGCCTAGTTTATTTCCCTTTCTATTGCACCTCCTCTGGGATTGGCTATGCTTACCTCCAGACTATCCCGGTCAGAAAGCAACTGCTCAAAGACTGACTGGCTGGACTCCACAAAGTCGTTTATTGACACCTCCCCAAAGTCAGTTTCATCGACCAGGCTCAGTAGGAAACAAGCTGTCATAACAGAAGCATACATGTACACACGTGTAGTTATTGAAATCCATACAGCACAGAAAAGGAAGAACTGTTGATGGAGAGAGCAAGTGATGAGAAAAGTATAAAAATGTCAAGACTATTAAACATCATGGAGGAGGTTGATGGAAGTGTATCCTTCTCTGTATTTGAGACAATCATCATCCAACCACAACAGATCAAACAATATGGATGTTGGCCACGATTGGTTGCTCAGCACAACTGGCCGATCAGACTGAAATATCGGTCAAGCCAATAAGAAATTTCAGCCTTTATTTCCCTTTCTTAAAAACAATCTTCCACATTGACAGATGACACAAGGATTGAGAACTTATGCTTCAAGATTGATTGGTCATGCGGCGATTGAGCCATTGCACAGATCAATTGATTGATTTCACCCGAAATAGATACATGTACCTACTGTTTTCATATCGCTGGGTGCGTTTGTGGCCACCTGTCTTGTGACCAGCCGATTTGGGAGAGAGAGTTGGACAGCAGTGACGACTCAGTCTATGCTTTGGTTTCCGTGGCGACCTAGGAGGCTTGGGTTCAACATTTTCAGGCACAATGAACCTAACAACCAAAAATACATAATCACCAAAACATCTTGACACTTCGCATTCTGGTATATGTATCATGTAAAATGCCAACGTTTCATGGGAAAGTTTATTACAGGCCCTGAAATAGTCCCAGCCCGACATAAAAACTCCAGAGAAAATTACTCAGAGCTAGCCAGGTGGGCTAGCAAAAATTTTAGTAACCATCCTCTCAAAATTTAAATCAAAATTATTATAATGTGTCTAGTATCAAATAAGATAAAGATTTTACAAAAGTAGGCCTATGAATGTTAAAGCTTTCAGTTAAAATCCACACTCATTTTGTGTACAAAATAATCAGTTTGCTCTGCATTATGTGTACAAAATATCTTCAAATCAATTTTTCTTTGCTTTACAGAGTCCGATGAAATTCAAATTTATATCAAAATAGTTTTTATGATATCCTCTCCAAGATCAATTCAAAAATAACCCCCCCCCCAAAAAGAAAAATTTAATAGCCTCCCTAACTTCGTAAATAGGATTTTTGCATCAGATCAGCATGATCATTAAAAAAAAAGAATTATTAATTACGTTGCTGGTCTACATGAAGAAAAAGGACGCAGGGCAACTTCCAAATCAAAAGTAAATAAACAGGTCAAAATTGTCCATCCCTTGTGCAATTCATTGATTCAATACACGGAAGGCACGTCCTCGCCACAGTACAGTACTGTATGCAATGTGATCAGTACATCGAGGTAGGAAAACATCCGGACATAAAATATCCGGAAAAGCCGGGTGATGTTCATGGAGCTCCTTTTTCACTGTCAAAAGGCCTTTACGATCAAAACTGCTTACTCGGATCCTTCAGGAGGGACGTTTTCTTCTTCATCTTTCGTCACACCCATTTTAGTTGCTTATATTCGATCAAAACGCAGATAAAACGAGCACTTCTCCGCAGCAACAACCTGGGGCTGGGATCATTCAACCTGTCAAATAGCCATCATTTGGCGCGGTGCCCTATGTCCGTTCACGGTGTTGGCGTGTATTTGTCGTGTAGGTACCAAGTGGTGGCTATTTATAGAATGAACACAAACAAAATCGTTAGACGAGTGGAAGTCAGGTGTGCTGAGTGTGCATGTGACGTGCATGCCAGTGCATCGTGACGGGAGGTAGGTCGGTCGTACCACAGACCAGATCTCCTCCAGGTCTGTGGTCGTACGTCATGTGCATCATGTACACGTATCATTCCAGAAGGCGGTTAATTCGGATCAGGTAGTGAGACGTAACGTTTAAGAGAAGGATCGAGTTCTACATGTACATGAGGCCAACACCTTCCCTACATCTCGTACACAAAATATAGGAGTGTCCAACATCTATGGGTGAGGACACTCATGGGACACTCGATAGAAAACTCAAAAGTTGTAATGTTGACCCATTTTTAAGAAAGCCAAAATTCCTTTTTGGAAAGAGTTCCATGGCATGTGGCATGTTACTAGTCCGAGTAACTTGGACTTTACAAATCGCCTTTTTAAACATTGGGATAAGATCAGGCGACAGCCTACTTTGAGAACTCAAAGTCACTACTCTGTCATACTCTGTGTGACAGAATATGACGGAGTGGTGCAGTTTTTCCAAGTTGTGACAGCCTAGACCACTACTCTGCCCACCCTTCAGTGGTCATTTTTGAATGTTCAAAAGGCAATAGGGCCTAGGCCTATAGGCTTCTACATTCTTTATTTCTACTTAATACATACATGTATGTCTTTGGTATTATTACAAGTTAACCTCTGCCATTGGTTTTTGTTATGCATGTTAATTAAGTTTAAGATGTCAAAGTCCCGGTGCAGTGGCCTTACCCCAAGAACTATGGGTTTTGTGCTTCCAGAAGTTGGAAGGAACAAAGAGTTCCATTGTTCTATGGTGGCCCATTAAATGATGAGACAGGTTGCTGTGCAAAACTTGGATGCAAAGATTCATAAAATTCCAAATCAAAAGGTGCTATTTTCATTTGATAAATTGCCGAAAAAAAGTTGGAATCGATCTTGTTCCCTTAAATAGGTAATGTCACCGTGGTGAAGTTGAGGAAGGTTTTCATCCATCCGAGAGCGAGCTGATGATTTAAATTTACCAGTGCCAAATTTGCAGATAGTTGCTAATTTGCCATCATGTCCTTTGAGGCATTTCCCGCCGAAGTTGTTCAACAGTTCAATGACCCTGGACCATACTACGTTCGAGAAAATGGAAAGCTTCGCTCTCCACCTGGCATGGGCTCTTGTGCCCGGTCGCTCTGCAAACCAGGCCAGACTACCAATCTTGTGATACAGGCCAACTCTACAGACGGTTTGGAAAACTCCCCACGTAAACTCTTCGACATAACACTGGACTTTGTCACACTGAACATCGGACTAGTGGACTCACTGGTTGGGTTTCCAGAGGTCGTGGGTCGGCAGCTGTTTGAAGCATCTCATCGCCATGGCAACCTTGGCCTTCAGGCATTGAGGCTGTTCAGTGATGCCTATGGAGATGCCATTCTACAGAGCATCAATCTTAGTGGACATCATCTGGCTGTCAACCAGCATAGCAACTGTCTAGCGGTCTTCCAGTATTTGTCTGAATTGGAGGTCGGAGGTTGTAGCCTAGGAGATGACCATGAAATTCTCCCAACCATAGCAAACTGTCACAGGTGAAGAATAGCTTACCGGTATAAAATGATTGAATGAAATCCATTATGTGGAGACTGACTTCAAGTTGGTTCTCTTCAAATTTCACACTGAAATAGACTGATTGCACCTGCTAAGTTTCGTGACGTATTCGTCCTCCAAAAGCAAAGTGTTTCAAAAGTATCATATGCCGAAAATAAAGCCGACGGTACGTATCGTACTCAGACTACTGATGTGCTGGGTACTATACCGTAACTTGGCTGTGTTGTTTGTAAACAACGTTCAAAACACACATTGCTGTGGGGTTGATACCCATTATGTAGGTCAAGTGATTTAGCTGGTGCAATCCGTCCATTGTTAACCCGTGTTCCCTTCAATTTTTCAAATCAACCTGCTAAAACTAAGTCTACATGGCTTAGTGAATTCAACACATTCAGAAAGCTACAATTTTTGTTCACTTTTCAAATCAAAATTAATTTTAGAGTACACGTCAGCCACCAATTATACTTCACTGAATGCAATAATGTCAAGCTTTTTCAAACCATGGAAGTTGGTGGTTCCTTGAAGTGTTAAAGACCAGATTTCAAATATTTGGGGGGAGCTGGTTTTGTTTACTGCAACCATTTGTGCTCTGTTGAGTACAATATTTCAGCAGAAATTTAATCAAACACAAGGTCATCATTTTCGCCCTCTTTTTTTTGTTGACAGTTTGAAAAGACTCGGACTGGCAAACAACCGTCTGACAGATGTTGGTATGCAGAGGTTGACATCTCCACTACGAGTAATGGGAAAAGGGCCAAGAAATCTGAGAATCCTGGATCTGTCGGGTGAAGAACAAAATTAACTCAAAGACCCCCACATTAGCCTCTTGAGATGAACAGAATATTCTTGGTTAAAGAAAGTCTGAAGCTGGTAAAGCTTTATTTGTATATCAACAGTTGCAAAATTGAGAATCAATGATTGACGTTTCAAGGATTCTTCAAGTTGAACATGCATGCCACTCATATTGACAAGATACTAGACGGGTGAGCTGACCTTGATGGAGAGGCCTTCTGCAATCTCATTGGCTGCTGTATATGTGTGTGGTCATTCCCGTTACTTTGATTGGCTGAGGTCAGAATGAAGCGGATATATGGCAAACAAAACATACAGCATCAGTGCGTGCTTGTCTTATAATTGAGTGACTGTGGTAATGCTATCCGTAGTCATTTGCGGTGCTGCCCCGCCAATGGTGGTATGCATTGTGGTAACTATTGTACAGAGCCACTGTTTCATGATAATCCTTCCTTACGGTACCCAACGCAGTGCTTTCCCCCATTTATAGGGACCGTCAGGAGTGTGCAATGAAAACGTTCCTGTATTTGTTGATAATCCAACTTGGCTTTACAGAATTTCTCCTTAGAAAACTTGCAAAGGCAAGCCCTTGACTTAAAAAAAAGTTGTCCACTCAATATATTGACCCAGTTGCCCCACCAAATGTACACATGGGCAGTTAACACATGCTTCTCTCTGATTCCATACGGTAAGTTACTGTTCCAGCTGCACGTATATAAACATGCACGCATGCCAGACATATGTTGTCAATCACAGCTGTGATTGGTTGGAAGACCATGAAGTGGGGCTTAAAGCATCGGCCTATTGCAGTAGATCACTCAGTAGATATGTGTCAACCGTCCCCGGTGGTGAGCGATATTTTTCCTTTGGTGCAGGTAACAACTTGATCGGTGACAAGTCTGCCAAGTTGTACCTGACTGCTTTCTCATCTCTCCAAGCGATTGATCTGTCTGGCTGCAGCATCACCGTAAGTTTCATTGGGACGCGGTGTGAATAACACAGCTGAGTTAGAAATTGGTAACAGCGCATCAGTTTTATCACTCTTTTTATGCACAGTTGGAGCTTCAGAAAACTATGCTTGAAAAGTTATCCTCATTAAAGCTAAGGCAGAGGTTGAGGCAACAACTGTATTGAAGCACAAGTTGTAGCGAAAAATCACTAAAAACACCTTAGATTATATATGCAAATCAAAACCGTACAGACTGTATTTAATTCATGATTCCAGCTCTACTGCATTTGTATGGCTTCTGAAAGATTATTCTTTGTAAAGGGTAAGGACTGTTTTCAAGTCTGTCACAATTATTTTAAAAAGGCTGAGTTGTGGAGAATTTTTGAGGCTAGAGTTTGCTTACATTGATGAGGAAATACTTGGAGACTTGGGGTTTCGGTTATCACATTTGACATCTGCCATCTTTCAGTCACGTGGCCTGGACATGCTGAAATCCAAACTGAGACTGGAAATCGGTGCCTCGTCAGATGCTTCGCCATTCCATCTGCCTGTCAAAACCGTTGGATGGGCCTTCCCTTTAGTGGCAGAGTGGATAGTATCCAGCACTGCTCTGATGCAGAGAGCCAAGACCATGGCTAGCAAGGACCGCGCTCCAGGGGCATCCAAAGCAATTCATTTCTGTGAGCAATAAGTTGGTCATTTGGACTCCACTTAGAATAAAACATAGCCTTTTTGGAAAATTGTCACCAAAGTAAATTTCACTTCAATATTTGATCCCTTCAAAATGTTTGCCCACGACAAGATTCTGCCGGAATCAACACGTTTGGCCCTCTTTCAAATCCACAATTTTTATCCCGACAGATTGACAAAATCAATTATTTTCGCCTCGAGTAGAAGCACCTTATTGGCTGAAAAGAGTCATATTGGTCAGGAATGCATCATTTTGTTGGCAGTGATGCGACTGTAACACATGCTTTTCATTAGTTATTTTTGAACCAGCGAAGTTCCGTTCTGACCAAAGGAGCCTCCATTTCTTAGAAAATTGCACCCTCTCTTGGTAAAGCTCAAGGCGCATTAACCCTGCTCTAAGTATCATGAAAGAACCCAACTGTATTCAACAGTGTCCAATATCAATCAAAATGTACAGAAGTGTGGATCCTGCTGAATCTGAAAGCTCAAACTCAATCTCTTTGCTTGGGTCAACAATATCTTTCTTCCTTGGTTTTTTGGTGTTTTGCTCTTGGAACTTACAGGACTCAGCAGGGTAATGGTTAAGGTACTTTTGTTGTATTGAATAAGTTCCTGTCTTCACTTTTAAGACATGTTCTGTCTTTTCAACAGATGGAAGAGCTCTTAAACGGCTTGAGAATGTTTCCAGGAGTTCTTTGTCCGAAACTACACGTCCAGTCTTCCCAATTGTTCGACTTGTTGCAGCCACCGCCCTGGGCAGCCAACCAACTAGTGACCCAGTAGAAAATGAGGTCTCCATGTCAGAGGTCAGCAACGCAGTTGAGAGACGGTCAAAGAAGTGTGTGCCACGCCAACAAACAGGTGAAGATAACCAATCATCAAAGGATGTTAATTCGTACCTGAGCAAAATAGAGGAGGCATTAATTGGACAGTACTCCATCAGTGCAAAGCATAAATTTCACAAGAACAAACCCGCAAGCAAACAAGAGCACTGGAGCTCTTTTGACTCGGACTTTGATGAGCCAAATGCCAGCGGAGGTAAACCAATCCTCAAACATGAGCCGACGAGGATTGGAAAACCACCACCAAAGAAGAGGATTAAACTCTGCTCCAAGGTATCCAGAGGATTTTCTGACATTCCACAGGATCCACAAGTCGACGATGTCAAATGTGTCAAGCCAAGACCAAAGAAAAAATCTGTTTCTTGTCAACAGATCTCCAATCGACAGTCCGAGGATGAAGTCATTTGATCTTGAAGGGTCAAAGGTCATTTTCGAACCTAAAGACTATTGATGAAAAGTGCATGTAGCAGCAGACACGGACATCACAAATTGTACTGAACTTGCTCACTTGACTACAAGGAGCAACAGTAATTCAGACGTGGAGTTGGTTTGCAGAGCATCCCTAACTGTAGAAAGAATATTTTCGGTGACCAAGCCAGCAATTCCACAGCCACTGCATTCTGGAATGCAATGCACAGTGAAGAATGGGGTTAGCTGGTCATGAGCTACAGTGTAGTACAACTCAGTCGCACACAATTACCACAGCAGTAACTATTTCTCTACCAGCAACATGAAACTTTTTATTTCATCAATATCCAGTATCATCCACATGATGACATCTACATCATTGTGTGCATAGAATAATAGACAGTTATAAAAACGATCCTGACCTCCAAAAGTGCTGCTTGAGTATGGGTTTGAAGGAGGGTCTTCAAAATTGTGTCAAATTTTGAGTTGTATGACATCCGCACTCAGTAGGCAGAATTAAACAGGATTCACAATGAGGTTTGAAGCTTTTCATGTTGGAGGTAGCAAGTAAACTAGATAGGTTTGCGGTAGCACCACGGAGAAAGTCTCCTGACGATGGACAGAGCATACTGTCCTGAACGTTGAGTACCACCAGTTCTTTTCAGAGCCCCACATACTCAAAATAGAGATATACCCATGGTGCTACCGCAAATCTATTTAGTTTAGGATTCACATTACATGGGAATGTAAAAACGCAGCAAAATTCCTGAACACTGGCAAAGTTACTTCATTCTCTGAGTAGCTAGTATGAATCCATCTTCACTCTGGTTCAACTTCTAAAACGTCTTGAATAAACTCCTTGCATAGCTATGCATTAATTAAAAAGTACATGTACAAGAAACATTACCGCCACTGACGGTCACTTTAGCATCATTTCTGCAGAAAGATGCTGCTGGTTATGCACATTTCACTGACAATTAGTCGTGCACATGGTGTGCCATCAACAAGGCTGACCTACTGTGTACACAGCCTTCTGTGACTAGTGCAAACAGGTGACACAACTATCTCATACATGTACATACACTTCCTGAAACATAAAAACTGCCTTTGGTATTGTGCTTGCTACTCAATCCAGCTATGTTATAATTGAGACCCCTTACACTGTAGGACCATCACAAGACCAGCAGCTCAGACCTCCAGCCTAAAAAGGCCTATGCACTGATGACATCAGTCTTTGTTTACATGTGCACTTTCCTACTTAGTTAATGGGGGCCCACGGCTTACTGAGCACCACAGGAAAGCATACATGTACACAAAGTGTAGCATCATCAGCACAGAGGTGCTATTCAAATGAACTAAAACAAAAGCATTCTATTGTCACAGTTAGCCCCGCTACTTGTGAAGGGTCTTGTGTCTAGTTTTGTTTCTGGTCATCTGATGGTCTTTACTACAATACTGGAGTCCAAGCATGCGATCATTGTGCGGTCAAGGAGTTACAGCGGAAGCACTGTACCTATAGGCACTGTAGAAAAAAGAAGAAGTATAATTACTATGTTCATTAGCTAACCCGATACTTGCCACCGTTACTAAGGGCTTTCCCAACATGCCACGACCACATGCTGGAATTTTTGCGGACGCTTAGCCTTTTACCACATGGTGTTTGGTTCTAATTTCTAAAGTATAGCCCCCCTCACTCAAATTTTGGCTTTTTATCACACATTTTACATCATGAAAAATTCATTAACATAAAACGTCTAAACAAAGCACTTGTGTATAAGTATTTATGTAATAAATACTGAAACAAAGTCACATCTGCTTTTTCAAGAAAGAAAAAACTTCAAGGAAGTAACGTATCGGAAATAAAGACAAGAGTTCCAAATTCAAGTTCTGCCTGTATTATCTTGCCGTGTCAACACCCTGTTTACATTCTTTAACCCTAACCCTCCTCAATCCTTCACCTGTTGGAGGACTGAGGAGTGTTAGGGTTAACTTACAACCCACTCTTTTGAAGGTTTTCCCAATCGGAAAAGTTGTGAGAATTGTTTATTCAGTTTGAAGCAGTATTTTCATATTTTGCTTTACCTTTTAGGGACAGATTGCCAATATACGGTTAATACTTGTACAAAAACCTCAACAAGCCTGCAGTTAATTCATCCAAAGGGTCACGTAGGAGGCAAGATATGGAATGAGTTGTTTAAAGGACCCAGTCTTCCACATTGGCAATATTACTTGACCCAAAAGATCATTCTAACGGCAAACTTGGTTTGGTAAACAAGGAAACAAAACAAAAACACCTAAATCTACGAGTCTCACGCACAAGCAACCTTTGAATGTTGACAGTAAAAGGGGCTCTGGCAGCTTTTTTCTGCAACCGTGTATGTGGTTATATATAACGGGTTTGCCCTTACCCAACGTATATTAATAAACACTGTATGCTCAGTGCTTGTCCGAGAGCTTGCGAAAAAACCTCACAAGCTTACTCGGGTGGGACTCGAACCCACGACCTCCTGCTTACTAGTGCAGACGTCTTAACCATTCGACCACCGAGCTTGCCGGGGTCGGCTGGCCGGTCCGAGTCAAATGAAGCAGCGGGTACCGCGAACTATTTTCAAGATATATTTTTGCGTTGGGGAGATGTTAATTATATATAACGGGTTTGCCCTTACCCAACGTATATTAATAAGCACTGTATGCTCAGTGCTTGTCCGAGAGCTTGCGAAAAAAACCTCACAAGCTTACTCGGGTGGGACTCGAACCCACGACCTCCTGCTTACTAGTGCAGACGTCTTAACCACTCGACCACCGAGCTTGCCGGGGTCGGCTGGCCGGTCCGAGTCAAATGAAGCAGCAGGTATGTGGTGCCCACATAAAACCAGATCTGTCACTACATTTCTAGACTGAAGTGTACCGACTCATGCTGGAATGAACAACAGCGTCGTAGTCACGTCAATCACTTTTCAGTCCCTGCCTGATTCAGTGGGTTTTACCCAGAATTTTCTTCTGGGGTATTTTCTCCCATCTCAACAGCTGTTATTACTTTTCATCGTCTCCTCCCTACAGGTTTCTTCAAGCTTGGGATCGACGGTTCCTTTTGTGAGGTATCCTGGCTTCATTATCAGAAATGCTTCATAATTACACAGAACGGGGTGAACGGCAACAGCGGAATGAATGCTGCCGTAGTGGTTAATTTCAACAGCTCATGACTTGGCTTAAGACTGGGAAGACTGTGATGGACTTGCAGGGATTTTTTCCAAAGATGACTTGCAGGGACTTGTCATGGACTTGACTACATTAGTGAAGAATAAGTATGTGCAGGTGGTGTGTGTCAACTCAAAGGCATTTCATTGCAAGCCAGCAAAATGACCTCTCTCACACAGGGCCCACAACTGCATCGTTTGACACCTACACAATAATACCAGTCGTTACATTTACAATTCTTTGAGCTGACTGCATGCAGTCCATGCAGTGTATAAGTCACAATACATGTATGTTCTTAAAAACATTTGGTTCAATTTCAGTGAGCACTAAAAATTCAACAATGTAATTTTGCTACTTTGTTCACAATTACTGTATAATCTACTAGATTAAAACTTTTGTAATTAGGTGTATTTTCAAAAAAGTTTGTGCATATAAATACTGTCACAATCATTACTGTTCCAATTTAACATCTATAAATTGCACATTTAGCATATTCTTGACAAACATTCTGCCCCATTTCCAATTTTCACTGCAACAGCTTGATCAATTTTTTTTTCGGAAGAATCCCCCCCCCAAAATTCAATCCATTTTCTGGCCTCTGTCTTGCTTCAAATGAAGTTCAGCTTTTCCACAAAAATGTCTGAACATCGAAAGAAGCAAAACCCCAACACACTATGCACTGCTGTCAGCAAAGCCAACATCACTGAGGGTCAAAAACCACTTTCCCGATCAAATCTCTACGATACAAATAGCGACCAAACAGCAATATCGCATCAATGTACAATTTTACTTATTCAAAAGGGACAACTGTAACACAGAACAATATACCACAGCTTCTAATCCTAAAACCGCAACAGAAAAACGAAATACAATAAACTTTTCTCCTGAATAACAAACATTATACACATTTCCCACCCTGCTCACACTTGGCTGTTGTTATCAAGGGTGGACCAAAGGGGGCCATGCCTCCTCCCCTTTTGGAAACGTACCAGACCTTTTTTCCGGTGATGTCACGATCGTGCAGGACCTACAATGGGTTGTGATGGTAATGAGTGCATAGTGTTGTGATGGTAATCTACCTATTCAAGATAAACTAGTCAAGCACGCAGTGTTCGCACGTGTGCTTGCACGTAGTTGAAGCCACCTGTAGGAATATATGTGATCCCCATGGCCAAGGTGGTCAACATGGTGGTGGTATTGTCACATGGGTGAAAAAGGTCTGTTGAGAGCAAGGCAGTTTTTTTAACTTTTTCATTATCCTCCCAAAAGCGTGCAAAAGTCCCCCAAAATGAAATATCACCCTCAAAAATCTATGAAAGGTCACACGCACAAATTTTCCACATTTTTTAGCCTCCCCTTCCCCTAATGTTTTTGGTAGTTCTAGATTCCCCCTCGGTTGCATAAGTCCCCCAACATGAAATATCACCCTCAAAAATCCATGAAAGGTCACACACAAAAAAAATCCACATTTTTTACCCTCCCCCGAAAAATCAATTCCCCTTCCCCCAATGTTTTTGGTAGTTCTAGATCCCCCCTTGGTTGTTTCAGAATGCAAACATAAAAAGTTAAGGAACAAAAGCAACATAGCTGATATAATAAATTAAACATTCAACTTTGTTTCTGGCTATTATATAATGTATAACGTGAAAGATGTTTGGTCAAAAGTATTCACAGAACCCTTTACTAATTGCATGCCTTATCACAGAAGCAACAACCACAACCCAAACATTTCCATGTTTGGATTCATTTGGTTTATAAAGGTTTTATAGAGTTATTATACACATCTTGCAATAGTTCACCTTCATGGGGAACATTTAGAAAATGTGACAACGACAGGTTTGGATTCTACAAATAATGCCAACAATCACAAACCTGGCCCTGTGAGAAATACTCAACTGATCCTATTCACACACTCGTGTACCCAACCTTACATAACTACTGTGGACATTCTTTTCGTGCAATTAAAAAAACTCAGTGAAAATACTCATTCTTCTTGAACTGGGAACACGATTTTCAGCTGGCTTTTTGTACAAGGTTTCCTTGACTATTCCTCTTCCTTTTATAACAGATGACCCCTACCCCCAAAAAGCCTCTAACCTTCTTTTTCAGAGAAGGGGAAACGTCCCGTGGACGTGTGTAAGTCCACAGAACGTCTTCCTTTCCTGCATCGTGTGGATATCTTTTGTTCACAAGTCCACACTAGGTATGTAAGGTTAGCGCACTAAACAAAACCTAAATTGAGCATATCATTTCCTCTGCCTCAAAATTTCAATAGAATATTGCCTCTCTCTTTAAAAAACTACAAGCACCTATTCTACAAATCAAATCGATATTGGGAATTTACAGCAGGATTGCTACTTATAGTGACCATCTTTTGCAGCAATTCAATTATCTACAACCTTATTGGATGGTGCACCATTTAGGGTATAACACAACTTTGAAAATCTGAGTTTGGTTACTAACAATGTAGGGTGCTGTGTACCAGCTATGATCACAGTACTGATCAGCATGAATACCAGCGTGACCTATATTTTCCTCCTTTAGCTTTCCAGCATGTGTGTTGAAAAGGGTGTCCTCTTGTCTACAGCCTCAACAATACAAGGCTTAAAATGCTTAACCCAGTTTTTATGAACTGCCATTTGCTTACAAGTAGTTGACTTATGAGGCACTTGACCTCTGCACTCTGACAGTCAAGACGGAACTATCTGGAGGCAAACTTATGTGTGGGCCCGGGCTCCCCACTGTAAAAGGTGATGCGAATAGCTATTGATAACTGGGACACCAGCCTTTATAGCTGGCTGGGGCTTAATCAACAAGATATGTTGACAAGCAAGCACTCAAGTCAGCCCAGCTATGATTTATCACAGTTACTGTGGTACCGGGACTCCTCGATGCATGTAACAGATCATACATACATTACAAACTAGAGGAGAACACTTTGCAGTAATTTTAAAAAAAAAACCTCACCCATGCCCAAAATTGGCTTTTCTATGCATTGTACAACTCTCAATGCGCACAAAATAACATCAAAATGGATACTTTTTCTCTGCACTTATCCTGCAAGTGCAGAGGAGCACACACCATAAATACAGGGCTAGTAAAGTTAAAACTAATAATTTCATCAAGAAGATATCCTTAAAACAAGTTTTTTACATGTAAATTCTTTAATGATATCATTTTAAACAGCACCAATGGACTTTATTATGGATACTCTCAAGGAAAAGAGAGCTACAGGGCTGCCAAGAAGCAGAAAATATAAGAAAATATTGGTAAGAGAATTAAGCGGGAAATGAATCAACACTCAATGTTTAGCATAACCAGTGCTCTATTTTTCTAAGTTGGTAACTTTTAAGCTACCAAACTACGCCAACATAAGCTAGAAACTAGACAGGGCAATACGCACCACAAGACACTTAAGCTTGTATCTCATTTTTGCTCAGCGAAAATCCCTATGTTTAGCCAAGATCACGAGCCTGGTATCTCTACAGAATTAACCCCCTAACCTTGGCATGGCTTCATGCAAGCAGTCTCAGCCACGGTACCTACTGTAAAATAAAACATTAAATAAAAACAAGCAATTCCCTTAATTTAACAACTACAGGAGAATTTTCAGACATTTTTGTTTGCAAGGCTGATCAACAGAGAGTGACTTCAGAAGACCCAGGAATCGTAGGCCCCCAGGAAGGGGATACTGTAGACCCAGTCAGGTTCTTGCCGAAGAAACTCTAGGATCTCTGGGCTCTTCTTGAAGTCCGTGTAGTGAAGCCCTGCCACCCCAATGTCAACCACCGGATCAGTGTTGCTGAAACTGTCAGGGACCTGGGCATTGCAGAGACAAGTAAACAAAATGAAGTAAAATGCACCACAGGAGTGACAAAATTTAGCCATTTTGTCTGTGTAACTGGAACAGACGCTTGTCAGTGGGAATGGTATTGATGTGTTCTAGATTTTTTGGCTCATAAAAATGGCACAGAACAAGGCAAAATATGTGCAATATCAAATAACCATAACCCTTCCTGAATACAGCAACTGTGCCCAATTTCATGGCACCGCTAAGCACACAATTTTATGCTAACAGAGGATCTGTGTATTTCATGAAGACCATATGCAGTAAGCACAGCAAATGGCAACATTTGCTTGTAGGCAGTGACAAAACAATAGAAATCTCTATGCGTGCACAACCACACCAAGCACCACCATGAAATTGTGCTTACGGTTAGCAAAATTTTCCGCTACAGTAAACACAACTTTTCTGCTAAATGTTAAGCAGTACCATGAAATTGAGCCCTGGTCTTTAAACCCTGCTTTCAATTCATCATCTTTCCTTCTTTGACCACTGACCTTTAATCTACATGACCTACTTCCCCTCTGTCAACAGGTCTCAGGTCTAGCTCCAAACCGGCCATGAACTTTGGCCTGCATTGGACCCAGCACCAAATGTCATCTTGGGTCACCCCATTAATCTCTACCTTCCTGCTTCACCCTATCTTCCTACCATGCATACTGCCCCCACCCCAAATGTTCATGCCATGGCACCTTCAAATCTAGCCAGACTTGCTAACGATCTTGGGGCTCCCCTCCCCTGTAGCCGCCCTGGGTCTCTCCCCACTCTGCCTGCTAGCCTAGAGTGTTCCCCCCACCACCCAAAACACTGAACGTGTACCTTCAGATCCAACCAGAACTGCCAGTGATCTTGGGGCTCCCCTCCCCCATAGCAGATAAAGTACACCCATCCCCCGGTGCCATCATGTGTCTTCAATGGTTTCTCCTTGCTTAAGGACCAACGTGCCATCTCCACCCCTTCCCTCAAGGAGATAAACACGTTCACATGGCTTGGACCTGTCAAGTGGAAGGAAAATCAGTGTCAACCTCCATAATCTTTTTCCAGTAAAAAGTCAGAATATTTTTCAAGTAGCACCATATGTTATGCTAAGCGCAGACCAATCACCCTCAACAACACAAATTTGCAATTCTACCGAGGACACTTCAGCAAATATTTTTGTCGAAGGCAAAAATCAAACAACAGAAGCTTCATTAAGGTTTATCTGCCTTCAATCCACAAATTTCCCATGAAAAGCTGGAAAGTTTTGAATGTGTAAATACCCTCAATGGTTTGGTGTTTGTGGCAAGTTCACCAACTTACCAGAAACGGTGAACGTCAGATTCTGATGGTCTGCTTTCTTCGCACGGGAGTTGAGGTGAAAGGTTGTCTCCACATCTATGTCTGGCTCACCACCTGGGAGGATCCACTGGTGTCTAGGGAAGACAAGTAAAATAAGGAAGGTCACATCCTGTACTGTTACAAGTTATCTTTTATTATCAACATAATTTTGTTAAAAGCTAATATCTCTGTATGGAATTGTCTGTATTTTTGGGGGGTCACCATAAAACTGGCCTGTTTAGAAACAAGAACTAGTGTCGTGAAGGAAAAGTCTAAAAAACTTGAAATGCTCTTGAACTGGACTGTTCCTGTGTATTGAAACACCTGGGTACAATGTTACGGAACAGACACACAAATCTGCTTTGTGAAGAAACAATTCATTAAGCAAAACAAGTTCCCAAACAAAATGCTAATTAATATAAGCTGTTTGCAAATGGCTCGTCTAATATTGCTGAGCATGAAAATTGGCTAAGCGACAGTTTTTGCTGAGCTCTGTGATACTGAGCTTAAATGTTTTAAGCTTTTCCAAACTGGGAAGCATGTTTCCCAATGCCAATATGCCAGGCTCTTTAACTCTCACGGACAATTTTTTAAAAGGACTTTACCTAAAGACATGCAGCAGTGGTAGGTAGTAAGGATACCCACAGTAGGGCATGTCCTTCCTACACTCTGCAATGGGAGCATCTTTGAGGGCTGGGATGTAAGACTCCATGTGTCTGACACCCAGGTAGTCTAATGGCAAAACAGATAAGTAAGTGTCATGGTCCACAGCAGCGCCGGACTGATCGTGCTTGGTCCTGGTTACATGCTGGTGAAAAGCAGATACATAGAACGTCAAGAGAAGAACTAACAACTGTATGCTGACTTACATTATGCCTTACAAAATCTTTTAAATATCCAACTTAAGGTTTTGGGCAGTTTTGCAAGATGGATAAAGTATCCAGCAATAATGCTCACATTGAGTGATTAGTAAGTTTAACATTTAAATTTCAGATCCAGCAGTTGCTTGCAAATTAACAGCCAAGTGCTCTGCAATGCAAAGCTGCCACAGCCATAAGCATTTGAGATGACTTTCCACCACAGAGAGCCAGTCCCCGTGTCACCGAGCACACGCAGTATTACGACCTAACTTAGGCAAACATATTAGGTGGGATAAGATGTGTCAAACAAACAGGAAATGGCCTATTTTACAAACTGATCATGTTTTTGTAAAGCTCATTATTGCCAAAGTTATCAAGTTTTATCCAAGAAATGAAGCACTTTGTTTCGAGGAAGTGATGAAAAACATATTTGGCTGTGAAAGAATTTTGAGATTGGCTGCCCAATTCTGACAAAGAAAACACTTTTTTTTAAATTGCGAGAGGATCTAATTCAATGACTGGTTACGGACTGCCGTAATACTGCAAAGGAAGTTGTTGTAAAAGCTGCGATTGTCTTTGTCCAAAATGTTTAAAATAACTAAAGGTTGCAAAAGCTAAACAAAATTTTCATGAAATCGACAGTATACTGTGCAGCGATGTCACATAAATTTGTGGCATAAGGCTTGTGCACTTGGTGAAAAATCAGTGTATCGTGTCTCACCTCCAGCAAGATCCTCTTGGGTGCAGGTCTTGCTGGGTCACCAGAGTAGGGGAATGCAACACGGCTGACGACTGCTGCCAGACTTGCTGCGAAGACCAGGAGCAGAAATGCCTGGGTGTACTTCAGGGAGCGGCAAACATGGATCAGGCACACCTGCAGCATTACAAGGGGAACACAAACTGTGTGGAGCTCTTTCAGTAACTTCGGTTAAGTCTACAACACCTGCCAGCCGACTAGCCGCCATGAACTGTTGACAACCAAAACTGAACTCAGTGCAAAAGAAACAATAGACTATGTACTTTTGTCATAATTAGCCCAGCGTACTTCACTTTTTCAAATAAATAAGATGAAGCTGATTGTTATCCACAGTCAGAAAATAACTGAGCGGTGAATCAAATTTTGCAGGCACACCTTGCAGGACCTTTTTTTCCCCGTCCAAAAGTTCGAAGTAGCTCTCCATGCAACAAACATGTATTTGAACGTTGTCCCCTTTTTAAGGTTTTGATTTTTTGCAATGGCCAGATTTTCACACAAACACCCAACTGACAAATTTGAACAAAAGTAGTGTCAAACTCAGTGGCCAGAACACTGGTCTATGTACATGTATGGCAGTGAAAATCTAGCAAGATAAAACACTTTCTCAGATTGGCTCCGAGTTCTGATCATCAAAAACAGTTGAATACCTTCATTTTTTTACAAAAAGAAAATAAAAATACATGCACAATGCATAAAGACTTCTCAACCTTACCAAGTAATTGGTTGCCAAAGCAACCACGATAAATGTCAAGAAGCCGACAAACAGCTCCGGTGTGATGAGGTTGCCTGACCGGCCCATAATGGGTAGGAAGATCCCGTAACCCAGAAACATGAGGTACAGCATTATAGTCAATGGAACTATCGTCATACAGATATAGGCTGTCAGGACCAGCATGGTCTTTGTACCTGTCAATGAAAGCAAGTAATCATGTACATGTACTCATGAAGGTTCTCCTCGCAATGGGATATTTACTGCAGGCATGTATTGGAGTCTAGACACTAACAATACGCTGGGCATGGGTTGGCTCTGCTTCCTATTTGTTATTTCAATCTAAACTGAGTTTTACACAGGATAAGTCCCCCTTTTCTACCTGTTGCTCAACAAGAAGATACAATGTGTCCGAGTTCTTTTAGTGATACTGCAGCACAATGTACAAGCTTGTGAACTTATTCCATTGGGTGCGTGCATGTAGTCTTTACAACACCCATGCACAAACTGTTACTGTAATAGAGTACCGAAGTGTGACGTCAGAAAGTGCAGTGCAAACGAATGGAGTACGCGCGCGTGTTGGTTCACACGCTGGTTTTCGCGCTCATGCCTTTTACACACTAATTGTGCGCGTGACGTATTCACTTCGGTACTCTATATACAAGTTGCTGCAGGTGCTCCATCAAGTACTGCACTTCTGAAGAGGCCACGTACGTGTACGTCACGGTGTAGTCCCCTTGGCCACAAATGCAAAGATACATGTACCATCAATTCCACCAGCAATAGGGCTGCACCTGGAGCTGGTGTCTAGAGCTACACTGTAGGTCTTGGCTTTCCTGGCAACAAATATGTGACGACATACATGCACATGTACATGTACTTACACCGCCATTGCTCGTCTGTAATCCCATTTTTCAAACGGCCTCACTGACTGATAAATTGAGTGACTTTTGATTGAATCAGCTTGCATGTAGACATGGTAGATGCAGACAAAAGTCAGACTGGATTTCTATTTCATTTTCCGAACTCAGGGACACCAAGCATTCTGGAAGTAGTACTACCAACATATGGGGCTGGGGGTTAAGTTATCTTTTTACGGATAAAACAAACTTGGACAGTTATTTGTGAGAAAAACCCAAGACCTGGACATACCACTGATCTTTTGTCATATGGCTTACATGCACTTGCACTGGCGAGGTGTCTGTGCCCAAATTTAATAGGGAGTAAAATCCAAATCCAGAGTTGGAGCATGGCGATAAAATCCTCGGCAACCCATGATTTCTTTTCAAGGGCTCACCCACCTTCCCTCAGTGTCTTCATCCCTTTCCACATGATGTTGCGCCCCAGCAGGGCAAACATGACGCTCAGCATGGGCATATAAGCCGAGCCGATCCCCTTCAGCGTTAGCACAGCAATCACCATCGACCACATCAGGAGGTTGGCATCAAAGAACACACCCTCCAGAATCCAAGGGTTGGCCTTGCTGTCCACCTGAGCAAGGTCAAAAATACCAATGGCAATTTATTGGCAGCTTTGGTGAATTGCTGACGTGTCTGTGACATTGAGCAGGAAAGAAATCCTGTGTCTCAAGCTCGGGATCCAGAGCTGCCATTAATAACAGAAAACATTACTAAGCAAATTTAAATGTTATTTAGCAAAAACTGGGTGAGTACCAGTCGAAAGCAATGCACATCACAGACATGTTGGGCTAGTGCCCTGTCCTCTGTGCTTGGCAGCCGTATAAAATTGGTGTTGGGTCTTTGAATTCAGTTTTGGAAGGCCTACAAATTGAGCACTGCTTGGCTTTATTTTAAGGACCAGCTACATGTACATGAAACTTCCAATAATTTTTCCTTTCTTTTTGCAAGCTCATTCTACATGTAGTATCATACAGCATCGAAGTATAATTTGAGAAATTCAAAATTTCACTTTCACCCTCATTGCAAAGTTAGATAGAAGGCTTATGAACAAATATTAAAGCCACCACAATACTTTTCCGGTTAGACTGTCCGTACACGAGAATCTGCACTGCACTCTTAACACTGTGTGTTCTGCTACTCTTTCTTAACTCTGCACACAAGAAAAGTGCTCAAGAAAATTCCCCATAAAACGACCCTTGAGCCAAAAACGGGAGGTGATCACAGAAAGCAGAGAAAGCAAAGCAAAGAGTCTTTTTTCGAGAGGAGACAAGATGATTACCTCTTCAAACTGCCCTGCATCAAGGGTGAAGAGTGTACACATAAAAAGACTGCCACTTTAATAGGGTGCTGTCTTTGGGGGGATTTACAACAATACCGACTCCAGCGACAGTTCAAAAGTATACTTCTGGATCCAACAATTGTTTGTACTGAAATGACAAGGCACAATGCAGATGTGACAAAGGTCTGCGGAAGCCCAATGTGAAATCTCTTTTAGGAGTGAGCGAGGTTCTGAAATGAAATGGTGTACTCAATGCTTCAGAGAGCATACGTTGTGCTCACTGATCAGTAACAAAGATTTTTGTGGACAATGGATGGACAAGCTGTCTCAAAATGTTGCCTTCACTGGTCCTCTCCAAAACTCCACTCACTTTTAACAGAGACTTCAAAAGGAGCTACTGCAAACCCTCACCATTTTGCTAATGGCCATGCAAACCTTCAAATCATTATTTTTGACAGCAGATGTTTCGACCCTGAAACAACACCACCCTCTCAAAGGCTGCATTTCTAAATGCATAACACTATATCTAAACAAGTGTGTACATGTACAAGAAGAGTAATTATTTATATGATCAATAAACAGCTGTGGTTTACCATTAGTGACTGATTGGGGGTAGCGGAACTAACCCATTTGTCACAATGGCTTCCATGTGACCCTTTCACAAGAGCACGCACATACACGTAGGTGAGATGCAGCTACTACACACATGGAACTGACTTTGGAAGGGAAGAAAGCCCAAATACCATATGTGTGGCCCCTTGCTCCACCAATGCACAGTTTTTTTCAAAAGGCCTAGATCCTTTGACCCAAAATTCAGGAAAAGGCTCTGGAAAAATATACAATCAAGCATAACAGTGACAGTTTCTGACCATCAGTTTTGTTTTTTTATTGAAGCAGGAAAAATCTGTCACATTTCAATTGTACAAAGCATAAAAAAATTCAAAAACCTTGTGCTGAAATACAGTGTGTTACAGTATATTGACGTGCATGTGTACATGTATGTGTAGCAAATCCGTTTTTTGTTTCTTGTAGAGAACTTGGGGGCTATGTTAGTCTACCTGTAAAAACAACAACAGTAAATCATTGAAAGTAAGGGTAAAATCCTTGTCCTTTTGATGTTCATTACCATAGCAGCCAGTCCAAACCAACCAAGGCAAATTTCAAAATTTATGAATGTAAGAAGGTACCGGTGCTTGATCCGTGTTTTAACAGAGTAAGTAAACTAAAGGAAAAGTGACCTTAAGCAGACAAGTCACTGGAAAGTAACCAAAAATGCATTGATGAATCTGCATTCACATTCCACTCAGACACATCTTAGTGTCCGTCATCTGTTTCGGACATTTCCAAGCACTTACCGGTACTTAACTCTGAGAGCAGCTAGACAATGGTTTTTTAGCATGATAATCTCATCACAGGGAAGGCATCCAATTATGTTTAGGAGCAATCTTAGGAGGACAAGGCCTCCCATTCAAAGACGTGGTTAACTATGTACACATGTACATGTACATTAAGCAATAATCTAATATAATTCTTAAACTCTAATACTGAATTCACTCACCGTATGCAGCTTGCCGCCCAGCCACCGGTGCACCACTGTGATGATGTAGAAGCTGGGGGCCCAGTACAGGCCGCCGATGAGGGCTGGATTGGCATACCAGGACATCTCGGACTTGGTGAGGGTGAGTAGGAGGATAACAAAGACTATGGTGAGCAGGATGGCCAGGTAGGACACGAAGATGACACCCACAGCGCGAAGCACCTTAGACACGTATATCTGGTGACTGGGAAAATCTAAACGGAGCAGAAGCGAATAACCGAATATCAGCTGTTTAAAACAACAAAACACATTTTTAAATTGAATTTAAAATACTACACAGTATTTTGAGTTTGTTCTAGAAGCTACCTGTCATGAATTCTCTGAACATATGGTTGTACATGTAGATGTAATATAGACACATGTGCACCTACGTAACTGTATGACCCCCATATGTCTGTCAGAACATAGGGGATGGAACAATCACGTGAACACTCATTCCGAAAAAAAAAGGCAAGAAGCTGGCAACAAGTCATAAAAATACATGTGCATCTTTTGACTACACATTTACAATAAACCTCTTCAATCCATGATCTTTAATGCCAGGCATTGTCCAAAATGGGCCATACATATACATGACATTAGTTGTCTAAGGTTGTGGCTCTTCTCTGCAATGGGCCAGAGAAATATCCTTCATATGTGCTGCCATTAAAGGTGGTGGCTTGCAATAGTGTTACTGGAGATGTGACATAGAATGCATAGGTTGTACTGTAGAGCTTAAACTTTCTTCTGCTACATGTGCAGGTTTGTCACAAGTGCAGTTTCTGCAAACCGGAGGCTGGCAAAACTATATGGCTAGCCATCAGAATAAAAAAGAATAATTCACCAAGTGTTAGAAAAACCCATGCAAATATTCGAACTCTAAAAAATGATACAGTCTCATAATATAAAATATGAAAATGTGTCCCACTTCAACACAGATGAAGCAAAACGTGCATTCTGAGGCAAAGGTTGTAACAAACTACGGTAAGGGTAAACTTTCAGCCTATTTTGGCAGCCCATACAAAATGGCACTCGGTATTAGACAGGTCTGTGCTGGATGGCTGCATTCATCAAAGTCCACATCTCCCCTTTCATCACTCTTTTTTTCCCAAATGGCCCATTCTGATTGACCCACCTTGCCTGCGCCGGCACAACGTGCTGAGAAACACCGCCCCTACCACCACCGAGTTGAGGATTACGCCCACCCTGGCTGGGTAGGCCACCATGACCAGGCCCAGCAGGTCAAAGAAGACCATTTTTCCATGACGGTCCTGCTCGATGCCGTTGTGCAAGGTGGAGGAGTTGGCCAGGTGTGTGGCTAGGGCTTGGATGTTGTCCCCTGTAGTGGGAAAGACAACATGAAGAGTGTTCTATTTCTGTAAGAGGTTATAGGCTGGTCCCTATAGATGAATCCAGTGACCATGGTGATGGTGTCACTGATTATTTACAGTGACCTCTGCCAATGGTGGTAAATGTTGTGATCAATATTTTATAAAGCCACTGTTCCATGACAATCCTTCTAAACAAAATTCAACACACTGCTTTCCATCAATGATGGGGCCACCATACTAGTATTTGTCTGATTACACATCGCTAGATTCGTCTATATACTCCACAAGGTATGGATGGTTTTCAGTTTCTTTTCAACAATAGTGCCAACAAGCAACCATCACCAACTAAACCAATAGACTATCAACCAATCACCAACTACCGCTAAACAGTAACCCACCAACCAATCAATCTTCTCATCAACCGACCCAGACACCCACCAACTGGCTAACCAAAACCCCCACTTACCCAATCCCATCCCAACACTACCCAACCCTACCCGTTCCACCCACTGCCCAATCTACTACCTACATGTACATGTATGTATCACTCAATAAATTCCACCCAACCATCAACAATCAATCCCAGCAAAATGGAAGGCAAACTAAGAGACTCTTGGGTGTCTTCAAAGTATTTGTGGATAGATGGGGGAGGTGTGAGGATGGGAGTATGAGAGATATGGCACACCCCAGAAATTGCTTTTGGAAAAATTTTTTGGGGGGAGGGTACTATTTCACTGCCCTTCCTTTCAAAAGCACATAAAATGCCCCTAATAATTGGCCCTATCCTTAAGAAAGGCCATAAAGGTTCCACATACATGTACACGCACCAGGTAGGAATTTCAAGATTTTTTGGGCCCCCAAAAGAATTTGCCCCCTCCCCGAAAAAAATTGTTTTGGATCTGCCTTTGCATCAGAGGAGAGAGAAGGGCATGTGATCCCTTTCTGACAAATTTGTCCAAGTCCTTGCTGTTGATACCAGTATTTCTCAAACTACTGTACAATCCACACTGCCACAAGTAGTCAGATAGTATTCTCCTCACCATCCACTTTGAAAAGCGCCACCTAGTTTCAGACAGTGGCCAATAAATTACCGGTACCAACACTACAGGACAGTTTCTAGTCACGTTTCCAGACATATTTTACAGAATAAAACACAGTAATCAATCATGAAGTGGCTCTGTGAACCAGCACAGATCAAATCCCACTTATCCCAATCTCACAAGCAATTGTTCTAATGACATCCCTTTAGGTTCAGACATTACATCTCTGTTCCACTGGAAATTCTCCTTCCATCCCAACAGCTTTGATTGTGAAATCCTGAAAATGCTCCTGGTATGTAGTTCACAGGCAATAAAGTGGTTTGGCCAGGAATAAAGAGAGCTGTCTATGCCTCATTTGCCTGGCCAGCTCTAGTGAGAAAAAACAAATGAAGCCTGTGATGACAGATGGATGGGGGGCTGCACAGAGACAGTGGGGAGCAATCGATGCAGCATGAGGGTATCCAGGGATACAGGCACTGATGGAGATGATAATGATGCTGATAATGATTTTTTTTTTTAATGTGATGATTAGGTACCGTGGTGATCTCCACAAAGACAGAACATGGAACTGTGACTGTCAACCAGCCTTGGTTACAGGACACTGGATATACATGTAAATAATGATATTTACAGCAATGCTAAGCAGCTTTTAACAGTCTCTAGAATCTTCTTTTTAAATGTCCATTGAAAACTTGGTGGCGTGCGGGTGCTGAACTCAAGATCAAAACTCTTGCTCTGGTCAGTTTTCTTTGTTCAACCAAAAATGGGTTTTAAGAAGAAACTTCTGTTCCCTTTGAGGTTTCTTGGTGATTTGAAAAGGAAGTTTTAGAAATTTGTGAGAAATACACTCCTAACATCTGGAGTTCATGATCCCTGGACCCAACCACTGCATGCAGAATGAGGATAAAATGGAGATAGTCCCCACATGTATGTGGTTTGACTGTACTTTGAGATTTTCAACAGAAGAGCACAGACAGGGTACATGCACTATGAAGGTTCGAATCCCACTCTGCAGAAGTTTCATTAACGGATCCAAACTTCACAAGACTCTGGTCAGTTCCTCTTCTGGTTTTGCTTAATAAACAGATAAAGCCACCAATATTTTGAATGTCTGGCCTTAGCCAATCCGCTTTGAGCAGAAACACTCCCTCATCGGTTGAAAAAAGCCCTGTTGGTGGGGAGGGTTAGTCTTGTTGGTAGCCACATGACCATAACAAGTACATTTTGTAGTTGTTTGTGAACTAGCAAAGTAAAGATCCCACCAAAGGAGCCTCCACTGCTAGGAAAACTGTACCCTCTGTTGGTTTCTACTGGTTCAGATCTACATGTAGTTATAAGAAGTGGATACAGCTTCTAGCCCGCAGCTACTCCAGTCACAAGTATCGCACTACCAGTGGTAGTGCTACGTGGTGTCATGTGGGTGTCAATGCACCCACTGGAAAGCTGCTTGCACCAACATTTGCACCCACAAAAATTTTGTAACATATTACGACAGGGTGATCAACCTTTTCAGTTTACGATTCCGCATCATAACCCTGGAAAAATGAAGGACTATTTGCACCCATGCCATTCTGCCTTGTCCCACACTTGCACCCGCAGCTGCCGAGGTCTAGCGCTGCCACTGCCACTGTGCTAGCCACAGCCAGGATTTTAGACACAGTCAGTTTATGAGAATTCACACGGTGGATGGGCTTGGCACAACAAACAAGATGATCAACACCATACACCCTTCTTCAGAATACAGTACCTACCGCAGCATACCGGTACTTACCAGATCGCTGTATGCAGCCTGGAGGGATGGAGTCCAGGTTATCGTACTTGGTGTGGTAGACATAGCCGTTGCTCACATAAGCTATATCAACACCTAAAAAGCATGCATGAAAACAAACTGGTAAAAAGCAGGTCTACAATGTAACTCATAAAGTAAGTATAAAGAGTTGACCTGCATACATGTACAGGCAAGATATGTATACCAGTACACGTATGCAATCAGACCAATATAAAAAGCGGTCAATCAAGTGCACAATCACTTTTAAACTACATGTACATTTTACTGGTATTTATAGAAAAAGGGGTCTTTCCTACAAAGGTTCACCATGCATGCTCCGTGTTGGATACATGTGCATGTACATGTAATTCCGGTACATGTCATTTGGCCGGGACAATGGAAGAGCAACACGTTCCTATTATCTTATAGGGACTGTACAATCTGTACTGCATGTAGGCCTACATACAATACATTCAAATAAACCAAACACAATAGAGTTTATTGGTTATCAATGTAAGCAACACTTCAAACTTGTTATGGTTAAACGGCGAAGTAATGATAAACCTTGGATGAGCAATGAGATTAAAAGGCCATTACTGGAGCGCGCCATTGCATTTAAACAAAATGGTAGTTACAAGCAGTTACGAAATAAACTCTGGAGAATGATTCCACCAGCTAAACAGAATTTTTATTAACCCTAACTGCCCAAAACCTGCCATACTCCAACAGCAGGTTTTGGCAGGTTTGGTACCGTACCTTAGGAACCTGCTGTTGAATTTTGTGAGACTTGGGATGAAAGGCCCAGGGAGATGGTGTTGGATTCTGTGTGAGTTGGGACACACAGGAGTCATTGTGTGCAGTGTCTGACTTGCTATACCAATTGTTGGACTATGCTTGATTTTGTCAGGTTTGGTACTGTTCAATGCAAGTCATCCTATACTGCATAGACCCATCCATACCATATCACTCAAACTCCAACGGGCTCATTCTGTTGGAGTTTATCAGGTTTGGTACACTACCCTGCATGTACAAGTACATAGACAAGTACATGAACCTGTTGGATTTTGTGAGGTTCAGTATGCTTTCTAGTGCAGGAGCCTAGGGGGTTAGGGTTAATGCAAGAATAACCTTTTGAAGAAGACAGAGCTGGCAAATGGCACAGACAGATTTGTCATCTACAAACAGTATATCTGGTTGAAAGTTGGTAACTGTTTGAATTGTGATAAACCTCCTGTGGTTATTGCTAATGATCTTAATTTGCACTTTGCCAGGATTTGCTTCAGTTTTACCTCTTCTTGATTTGAATTTGGTTACACCTTACTTGCCTCCTGCATCTCCACCACCACAGTTTTACACCACCAAGTTTACAAATGATTGTTGAAATTGAATAATTCTAAGTCGGTTCATCCCGATGGCTGCCCAATTCAACTTTTGAAGGAATTTGCTTATGAGATTTCTTTTTCCTTGACTCATATTTTTAATACCTGCCTTGGTTTGGGTTTGTTTCCTTCCGTCTTGAAGAAGGTATCTGTTTGTGTCATTCCAAACGTTACTCCTGTTATTAATCTTGATCAACTTCACCCATTTTCGACTACGCATATTTTTGCTCAAATTTTTGAAGGTTTTTTGCTGAATGGGTCCTTGAAGATATTCCGGAGCGTACTGACCTGTGACAATTTGGCAGTTTGAAAAGATGTTCTATTGATCATTATTTAATTAACACGCTTGATACTATTCACAAGGATCTTGATAAATCTGGAAAGTTTGTGAATTTGTGCTCAATCAACTTTAGCAAGGCTTTCGACCATGTGAACCACGCTGTTATCGATAAGCTTGTTCACCTTGGTGTTGATTGATCAATTTTAAATGTATCCCCCCCCCCCGATTTGTGGTTTTGAATCGATCCCAAACTGTTCGTTATTGTGGAGCTTAATCAAGTGAAGTTTGTCTTACTTGTGGTGTACCACAAGGTAATAAGCTTGGTCCTATTATTTTCCTTTCACTTGGTAATGATGCTACATGTACATTAGACAACTGTTGGAAATATGTGGATGACCTTACAATTCTTGAGATCATTCCTAGGAGAGGGCAATCTACGTTGTAGATTGACTCTCTTGGTGATTGGTGTCTATTTGACGATATGAAACCCAATCCTAGTAAGCGTAAATCAATGCAAATTTCCATTCTTCGTCCTTCTCCCCCTCCTCCTAGGTTAACCACTTATGGGAGTCAATTTCAGATTGTCCCATTGATGAAACTCCTTGGTGTTACAATTCAAAATGACCTCAGATGGGACCAGCAGGCGTGGTGTATCATCACGAATGCCTCTAGACAGCTTTGTATTTTGAGTCGACTAAAGAAAAATGGACTTGCTGTTCAGGATTTGGTTTCCATTTATAAAATGTATATTCTCCCTACCATGGAGTTCTGGGCAGTTATCTGGTCGCCTGGTATTTCCAAGGCTCAGTCCCTTAGGATTGAACTGTGCAGAAATGAGCAGCCTGCCTACATGTACAGTACTAGTAATACTGTAGCTAATCCTAATCTGTTGCCCTACCGGTATGTCAATCTTCTGAATAATTACAATGTCCAGACACTTGCTGCTAATTATGCAATTTGGGAGGTCTTTATTAGAATCTGAAAGAAATCGTTCATTTCTCCCCCAACTCGATCGTCAAAATATTTCTGGTTGCAATCTTAGACCATCCCAACTGCTCAATATTCTCCGTTCAAGGACTTATAAGCAATCTCTGATTTCATTCATGGCTAAACAACTGAATGCTGCTACCGGTACTTGTCTATAATTTTTGTGTTTCAGTTTTCTTATTTGGTGTTATTGCTTACCTTTCAATATTTTATCTATTGTATGGTACTTTTCAATCCGTCTTATTCTTATAATATCCCCTTGTTTCCTTTGGATATAATCTTCATTTTATTATACTCTAAACTTTTGTATTGTAAATTAGACACTGTTAGTCTCTAGACTTGTTTGATTAGTTTTTAAAATAGACCGTAATTAATTAATACAGGTACATGTAGGTGCAGGGGTTGAAATTACCTTCAATCTCCTAGTGGCCTGCAGGGCCAGTGGAGAAGTGCAAGGCTTCACTGGTTCCTGTTTGCCGCACCACTGCCAAAGAAGGCACGATGGTAACGCGGCAACCAATCCATGCATCCCAGTCAAAATAGCACTGTACAATTCACGATACACACATGCAACTCTACAGTTGCACATGAAAAAAAAATGATGTCGCTGGAAGATTTCTACAAGTTTACTCCCAGAACTTGATCTGTTGTCTATATATGTATTTTTTTGTGTTCACAAATTTAATTCGTGGTTATATTGCTTGTACTTAATGATTGGACTCGACGCGACATGACCTGTAAAGGTTTCATTGGTGTCCGTGGGAAATAACGTTCAACTGGCATTGTTACAAAATGATACATGTACCAGCCAACATACCAGGGTAGGCGCCTGCTGCACATGTATGAGCTGTATGCACGACCGTGTAGTGAATAGAATGATGCACTGCTACATGTACGCGTGCGTGTGGCACACAAGCCCAGCTATGTGAACTCAAAGTACTGCATCAGTGATTTGAGACACGACTTCGTAAAATGTGATGAAAGTTTTGAAAATGTGGCAATGTTCCTAAAATAACCACTGTCCTGCCGGGCCATCGTTTTGGGACAATGCATTGGCCTGATAAATTTTTTTTGGCCCCCCCCCAGCCGACCACCATTAATGTTGACCCCTGAGGTGCCCAAACACACTGAACCCCTGGGTATATTTATTTTCACAGGGCTGACACTAGTAATAAGTTTTCCCAGTTCCAGGCACCAACTGAGAGGCTTCATTTCCTGTTGATAGTGATAATTGCTTGGGAAACAACGTTTCCATTGTGACAATGAAGAAGAAAGTTCCCCTGCATTACTAGTTTCACAGCTTGTTGCAAATCCAACTTCCTTCTACCAGCAGAATTTCTGCAACATGTTATTTACATAAGTACAAATTCCGCTACATGTAAGGTATATTGAATACAAGTACAAGTACCAGTACTTAATAGCTCTGCTGAGATTGGTTAGCACTATTGATACAATATGGAGAATCAACACTAGTTTACTGCAAAGACGGTTCAATGCTAAGCAGGGTTAAGGCTAAAGGTACATGTACATGTATTTAAAGACACATGGGTAATTAGAAATACATGTACAAACAGAACCAACATCAATCAAGAGGTGCACCACAAGTTTGGACTTTGACAAAAATGAGGAAATTCCAATCTTTACAAGATTTGTACATGTATACAGCTTATCAATTTTCAACATTTGGCATGAGCGTGAAGTGAAAAATAAGGAGAATCAGCTGATCCGAGGAAAGGTTGCATGCCTGAATCACATTCTAATATCTAAGGGTTTACAATGGAATTAATGGACAGTGTAAATTCTTTGAAGGGGTACAGAAATGCTCCTGCTCAAAAATATTTTTTGCACTGGTAGTTTTACCAACTATGGGAGAAATGTGCACAGACCCATAAGGGGATATTAGCGGTATACTGACCAAATGGAACAAACTACATGTAAACTACCAGTACAAAGACATGTTGTCTTCTGTGGAATTTAAAGGGGGAAAACCAATTTCACTAACTACTGGTATAAGTATCAGTGATCCCTATTAACTGAACTACTACTTAAGGAGTAGTATTCTTCAACTTGGGACTTTTTTCCCCTAAACTCTGTGGTGTGACTACAACATCGTGTACATGTGTTGTACACTGTACAAGCATAAAGTGATACTTATGTGAAGTGGGTAATACTGTGATACTGATCCGATAATGCACGCTGCAATACATGATCGCACTACATGAACAAACATGCATGGGAACATACATATGTATACATGTACATGTACAGTACACATACATGTACGGTGCCGGTACTTCTAGAACAATGCATTACTTTTGTCAATGCATTCCTTATCATTTTCCTGCCCTGGACAACCAAAGTTCAAGTGATTATAAGTACATGTGTATTAGGAACTAATACTTTGAAGATACTGATATCAGTCACTGACTTATAGGACCTGGACAAGGAACAATCAAAGTCCCTTTTTTTTTTTACATATACATTTAAACCCACTGCTTCGCACTGAAACACTTACTAGATTATAAAACACATTTCACACTGATGCACGAAAGTGTACCGGACCATGACTATAACACGTCTACTCAAATACATTTTGTTCTTCAGAAAACAATTCTAGTAAGTACATGTGTACCAGTATATAGTGACATACATTTGTACAGAAGATTTTGATGCTTTTCCTAAAGGCTTTATCAATACTATTTTGCGTGTAAAGGACATGCTCATTACGTGCATACATGTACATGTACATGTACATGTATGTGCTACATATTACATGTACCAGGATACTTTAATTAATACTCGTACTGTGCTTGAGGGAAACTTAATTATGAAAATTAGGGTCTTTGGCAAATGAACACCTTATTTCATGTGCCTTCAGCCATTATACCGGTACAACTCCTTGTGCACATGTATGTAATTGACCTAAGAGTAATTTTTCCCCAAGAATTAAAAACATGAAAAAATTTGGAAATATTTTCTCCATAATTTTCACATGTCCAAAATATCCCTGACAGAGTAACAACTTGGGCATGGTATTACGTGTATTTTTGGCCCAAAACACCAACTTTCAACACACTGACTGCCAACTACCTGTACATGCACGTGTACATTAGTATACTTGAAGTCACAGGTGTACCGGATTCGGCCACTACGAGTGTACGAGTGTACTCATCGGAAATGAAAGGCTATTGTAATGTCAATTGAACACACTAGCTGGCATCACTGAAGAACACAACCAATACACGTAGGCTGCTCGAAGTGTGGAGGACATACCGGGTACATGTGCACTGACTGTAACATGATTGTTCAAATAGACATGTGAAAGATGCCTATTAAATATGCCTGTATTATGCTTGACAAATGGCAATGCCCCTTTGAAATCATGCGTGGCAGTCAACATGTTAAAATGACAAGAGTCACCATAACCACAGTCCTTCACTAAGGTGGACTTTACAAATGCTGACCCACTGCGGTCACGTGTTCAAAACAATTTGTGCAGCATTTCTATTTCGCGCACTTTTTGGTACAATGTCCAGCCATGGCACTTGATGATTTCGGAAATGTTCAACCTCCACAGATTAGTTTGAGCCTACATACATGTACATGTATACATTTACTCAGCAGAAATCACTCAAGTGTGGGGACAACACAGATGCCATATGGCACTACATGTTCAATATACATGTATGCATAGAATTTGCTGGAATGTGTTTAAACATTCTCCATGTCATGGCACAGGAAATCCACATAAGTGTACACGTCATCCAGCATGAAGCAGTTAAAATTGCTATCATATACCGCTAACATGTATTAAAACTAAGACTTTCTAAACTTTAAGCTCAAACATGAGGACAAAGAAACTTGTGCAATCGGCATTAAGGTATTCAAACCAATGGTACAACTCTTTACTTGTTAATTTATAAAACTTGATATGTACATGTACAGTACATGTACTCATAACCAGCAAGGAGATATTTGCAATTTACACAAAGGAGGTTCAGGAATAGACAGGCACTGATATCAACCATCTGATCATACCTGGGATGTTACCAAAGTCCCGGAAGATCCTGAAGTCAGTGTCAGAGGGGATCAGCTCAGCCTGGAAGACATCCTGTCCGATGACAGTGGCAAAGGGGTGCACAGCATGCTGCGCATAGGCCCTCAGCAGCCATGGATGGTCGGGTCCTGGGGAAATATCAAACAAAAACATTTTGCATTCAGAAAACCTTTTTTCCTGACTTTTAACCTACTACACATACCCTACATGTACATGTATGTCAGGAAATTATACATTTGTTGCACAGTCCGGCCCTTGCTTAATAATACGCCATGCACCGGTACATACATTGTATGATGCAGCTAGTCCGGGACACAAGTACAGGTAATGGTCATCCAGAATTGTGCATGCCAGTACCTGCCAAGTTGAACTGCACCCTCACCGCCACAGAAGAGACAGACTGGAGAGAAGTTTGTCAACCAGGCTCGTGCATGCACTCAGCGTACACATGAAGAGTGTACATGTACATTGTATGTACGGTACATGTACAGTGTACATGTACATGTACTGTATGTGAACATTCCAAAACAAATCTGTCCCATGAGCTCAGTGCGTCTCACACCAAATACATACAGTAGGGCCATTGTTGCTATCACTTGTTTCTGCTCAGAGCAGATACATGTGCTCTGATTAATTCATTTCATTGCATTCACAAGAAAATACATTATTCTTGGTAATTACCGCCAATTGGGAGCACCTACATGTAGTTCACGGAGTGATCGGAGGTCACTATGTTGCTATGGTAATGAATCCTTGGCGAAAGACCAATTTCTTGGCACCTCTTAATCTCATTGGAGGAGTGGGTACTTGCGAAGGAGCACTCCGGATATTTCCTAACCATGGTACAGTAAGTTGGGTGGGAAACCTTCACTTTGGTTCAGCTGATGATCAAGTCAACATTATTGTCTGCGAACTGCAAGGCAAGCAGTCCAAGTTGGGGGGGGGCCAAGCCTGCCCCAATCGTCCTGTTTAATATGTAACATGTTGACTTGACAAACTGGGCTTTGTTCAGTGGGCCAATGGTTGGGTTGTTTGATATTGATCAAAAGCAGTGTTGAGCTGTTTTAGAAATCACATCACGGTCCAATGTCTTTTTGTGATGTGTCAGAGAGTAACACCTCATCTAAACACTGCCAGTCTGTTCTATTACAGTGCTTCATAGGGTCTTTGCTATGGAATGCATTTTTTATTACTACCATCCTTCAATTAACCTATGTTCAAATTGTTCAAGTTGTTTTTGTTCATGTACATGTATGTGTAAAATACATGTACCAGCCTGACCAGTATATAAGTACATGTACATAACGTATATGAAAAAAGAGCACGTTCTTGTACATGCGCATACATTGTACACATGTACTTCAGACAGCAGAAAGTGTTTTGTGACATACATGTAAAATCCACTACAGAAACAACTCCTAAAGCATACATGTACATGTAAACTGACGGCAAATACGGTGCATTAACTGCTGCATGAATTTTTGACCAGGCTTCACACCAAACGCCTGACAGTATGGCACGTACGCTATAAGTGTGATGCCAGCTGGATATCCTGTTCAAAAAGCCAAACTTGCTAATGGTATACCGTACTTAAATCAGAATGTGAAGACAGAGCAAATTAGAAATCAATCAAAAACTAACAGCGAAGTTCACCCGAGTTGAATTGTGTTCAATTTTGTGAATTTGCACCACAATTTTTTTGACTTCACATCACAAGTTTGCATTTGCACTGGCATGGTGTCCTCGTAACACACTGCATAGGACACGGCTCACAAGCTGACAAAATACATGAAGGTCTGGGTCTTTCTTGCATGCTTGCAACACCTTCAAGGGTCTGTCAGCACACAGTAATACTTACATGTATGTCTAGTTCAATTAAAAACTCTATTATTTCAAGCTTGATACATGTATTTGTATTAAGCTGACAGACCCTTGGGAGAATTCCATACATGCCATAAAAAAAGACCTTCTGTGCACATCCAGATGCTGTGTACTTAACAGCAGCAAAACAAGAATGCCCAAATGAGCTTTTCACCTTGGTACACTCATATGCATGTAAGCATCATGAAGTATGACAAATTTATCTTTTTGTTTACTGTAAAATTGCAGAGATGCATTTGGTGCGATATTTGTACCCCATGGTTGCAGTTTGCTCAAACCTACGCAAACTGTCTTCAGAGACAAAAAATGTTCAAAATGCGACACAAACATTGCAGTGTACATGTATCTTTTGGACTCCAAATTATCCAAAAATGCAAAGACCTGCAGCTTTGCGTGTATGCAAGCAGGTGAATTTGATGTTGAAACCATTCATATACATGTACATTCCGAACTGGAGACGGAGACCAAAATAATGATGGGGGAGGGAGGTAAGGAGAGACAGAATTCATGAATTGATTGAGCACACACAGCCTCACAGTTGTGGCACACTCGGGGAGCAGCGCACAGCGCAAGAATTAGCCACGTGGAGGAAGATGATGAGAATGATTCATGAGGCGGTGTGTCATGCAAAACCGCGGGTGAAATGCATGAGCCGTCGGCCCCGCTCATCTCTTGGAAAGGGGGGTACCGTGCGTAGTGAGTGCACATGTGAATTATTCATAGAGCTAGGCATTAGAGGTGGGAAGCAGTGCACCTGAAGAACATGTTTGCAAAAATACAATGCCTCTGTAGAGTGCTAGAGCACAGTGCTTGAAAACAGGAACCATGTACATTCCATGTATACAACCTGAATGAGGCAAGGAAGAATTTAACAGTCAGGGCAGTCGATGTTACAGACAGCATAATCCTTGACAAATTGAATCTGGATCAGGAAATACATGTAGTTTCTCGGATGATTTTATAACAGGATGAGCAATGCTACCGGTACATACAAGCTAAATTCTGTTGAGCTCTGAATGCACAAACGTGATTGCTAAGCACAAGCAAATTCTTATTTGGGGATTTTTTAAATTATTAATTAAAGCAAAACTGATCTGCTGAATATTGTTTCTGGCCCATTTCGAATAAAATAACCCTATAGTGTGATTAACTATTGCAGGAACCTTCCTCGTCCTTGCAGTTCCCACCAACCACATATTTGTAGTAAACTGTGCATATAAACAGACTCCTTTAAATTAATCCCATGAAACACACAGTCAGTTTACTAGTGTAGTACTCATCCTGACAGATGCCAACAAAACCTGGTGTTAGAGTTTAGCTTGTTGGGGATTGTTCGGGTTGTTGGCTATTTTTACTGCGCCACAGTTTTCATGTATAACATACATGTACATCTACATGTACTTCAGGAAACAAAATTCATCAGATAATCAGGCCCCATTTCTGAAAGCTACAAAATGTACAAAGCTGGGAAAACCTGCTTAGGAAATGCATGTGCTGAGCATTAATCAGCCATAAACCTGAAACAAACCCCAAGAACATTGAACGGCATATTGGTTGGTAACTGTTAAAATACGAGTACAAAATTGGGTACAGGGAGCGCAATTTGACAAACTGACAGGGCAACCAAGACCAGGAATTAGTCAATAGTGCAGTGCCTACATGTAGTTTCCTGTGCATAATATCCTGCTTTTCTCAAGCTAATACTTTTGCTTGTTCTGTCTGTTTTCAAACAGAGCATCAGTTTCTGCTTGCCAGTTTTTATTAATTCGTCCCTGGATGTCATAAGGATGCATGACACATGTAATTATGATTTCCCACTAAGTGTACATAATTTATTGAAAGGAAACAAGTCATTCACGAGACGCTTACAGGCTGACCACTGCCAGATTCCCTCCAGTTTTAACAAAGCCATGAAAATCCTGACCTTTCCATTTAATGTGATTGCATGTACTGTATACTGTGGCTAAGCTTATTATTTGCAAAACAGCCGCATTTATCTCCAGCCATTTGCACAACATGATTTTTCAATTTCCTGAATCTTGACCATGATAAAATCCAGGCATACATGCAGAGTATGTACATTGTAAATTTCTCATGAAAATTTCTTTGCCCTTTTCTGGTCCGATTATCTTAAGCCACTAAACCACATGTTGTGCTCGATCACCTTAATGTAAAGGGAGCATGATGGATCAATTACCAGTAATTTGGCCTGTATACAGCATGTACATGCACATGTTATGCATACCGTACATGTACCAGTATTTAACACCTGTTGAGAACTACAAGTTCAGTTCTAACCAGTGTCCTCAAACCAAAAGGGATCTCAACGTACGTGCACATTTTCTTCAATCACTGGAACACTACACAGTACATCAAGTTTTCATTCATGAGCTTCTCTTGACTGGATGAATGCACGTGTATACAGGTGCTGATACATGTAGTTCCTTTAACGAGTGAGGGCCCTCGTTTCAACGTTGAGGAACGGGGGAGGGTTATATCAATTTATGGAACGTGCAAAAATGCAAGACCTGAAAAAGATGGAAACAACGCATGAAAAATCACTATCACAAATGTAAAATGCTTATGGGCCAGTGTGCAGAATGGAAATTTTGAAACTAGTAAAAGTATCACGAACTTGATAACAGAATCATGATATACATTGAATTGTTTCACACTTTTAAAGAAATACACATGATGAAATTATCTTGAATTTACATGTACCCTTTACGTTTAATGTTACCTGCGCTGACATGAACTTGGACATGCCGGGCCGGCTGTTTTTATAGGGAAGTTCTACAGCAAGTTTAGTAGTTTACCCATTTTTGTTCTCATGTTGCAAGTGGGTGATTCAAAACAAATATGCATGGATACCCATAGAAACAAAAAATACTGGAAGTAAAAGGTTACTGATTCTTTTTCCAATGTTCACAAAACATTTCCTTGATACTCCTGTATGAAATAATTTTCTGAGTGTTACTTGAGGTGGTCACATGATCATCTGTCGAGGTTGTCATCCAGCCCAATAACAATCCTTATAGGCGATTGGGGTTAGAGGGTCTGGGAAGCTGACCTCATCCCCATTCACTTTATTCAGCCGCTTTTTTGTCGCCTGCCTAAATTTTACCTTAAGTTACAGTAGATTTCCTGAAAACATTTCAAAACAAGTTTTGGGGTGTTACCCGTATCCGTTGCTTCAAAAATACATGTATATATTAATCTGCAACTACAATGTTTAAATGCATATGAAGAACTGCATTTTCTCAAAAATTGCGAGGAATAATTTGCATCATATTGTTTTTCCAGCAGATCTGTGAATCTTTTTGAATTTACCTCCAAAGCCATGTAAGGCACTTTTTTCTCAAAAATGAACCTATTGGGATATACAGGTACATGTAGTATATTAGGCCTACATGAACTTGACTTGATATTTGCTCCGCATAAATTTGCGTATTGTCATCCGAGAATTTTATGCTAACGATGGGCTTCAACCAGCTTCTTTTGATATGTGGAATACATGTAGGCTTCGGACATTGGCCGTCCCGGACACGGTGGGGGAGAGGGTCTAAATGGGTTATATTAGTTGATACCCTTATGCATGTTATTGCATTCTGAACTGCCATTTTAAATTGCATGGTTGCCACTATTTTACTGAGCCTTGGGGTTGCTTGTCAGTTGCCCATCGAAAATCAGGATTCTAAACACAATTTAAGAACTTACGAACGCGAGCTAATCATTGGTACAAAATCAAGTGCAAAACCATAAACCAGCTACATCCACGCTTTAAATCTGCTAAAGTTTCGCATCGATTTCCTCTTCACTGAATGCATCCCCTTACCTGAATATATTTTGGCAGTTACCGGTATTGCATTGCATACACTTGCGTCTCACTTAGATTAATGTATTGTATTACACAGCGTTCAGAATTCCCTGGTGTAAAGGATGATCAAGCTAACTTCCAGACCGAGTCTACTTTTAGCTGCACATGTACCGGTACCTTCATAGTGGGGGGGCGTACAGAACTACACCTGGAATGCTTAGCATGATTTAGTTTGAGACGCCTAGTCCCTGACGTTGTGACATGTGGAAGTTTGATGTTAAAATGATTATTGAAAGAATTGAAAAAACTTTGCCATGTTCATTCTGTTGCATATACACGTACCAGTACAAGAACAGAAGTGAAAGCTGGGAGGAATTTCTCCAATGCGAAACTTAATGGTTATGCAATGCGTCATTTGTCCATACTACACATGTACACTGTTTGAACAAATTTGACGGATCTACATGGTACTGTGTGCACATGTAAAACACAAATATTGCAAAAGCAAGAGAAAAGCCAAATCTTTGCATAATAATGCATTTTAATAATGTGACAGTTGTTCTGACAAATCGAGCAAGGATAGTCTCGGTGTGTGTAGCCATATACTTCACAGCTGTTTCAATTAACAAAAACATTACACACTCAACCTTTACAGAGGCAATGTTAGTCAAAATAAATATGTATATTTGGGTACAAGTTAGCACCAGACATGTGTACGCTACATATACATGTACATGTGGGTGCCTTTGTCACAGATTGACTGAGAAAAGACTTAAGACATCAAAACGGCAACCAATATTACCTTTTTCAGGAATAGAGTTATACATATACATGGGCCGCTAAGCCATGAGAAGGTGATTAAAGCTAATGAATTGGACCTTTTTAACCAATGGAAATTTGTTAACGTTCTGAGTCTGTAGCGATAGCGGTAACACTGTGATCGGATGAACAAAGTCAACACCTGTAGTTGCTACGCAACAAATTCTAAGCTGCGCTAACTAGGCATTGGACAGGAAGATAGCAAATGGTAAATTGGCTTCCTTGCACTTTTGCAAGCAACTTAATACATCATCATGTCGTGACAGCCTCTACAAGTCAAATATCAAGTCGTCTGTCTTGATAAAAATAGACACTCCCTGGCGGCCATTCACTGAAAACTTTTCAATGACGGTTTCAAGACAGAGACAAGAACAGTTCGGCGCTTTCTCCAGTGACACAAGGAGAAGGGAAGATTGGCCGACAGGCGAAGGCCTGGGCAAAGCTCAAGACTTCCAACGCAGCATCTCAACCTCATAGAATCCCTTTATCTTCAGGAGGATGAGTCATGAGTAACTGCCCAAGACATTTAGAACAAGCGACAGTACAGTAATTGATGAAGGGGTTGAGGTCTCCCTCTCAACAGTCAAGAGGGTGACAAAAAACTCTAATGGGTCATTACAGATACCAAGTATTGCCAACTGATTCGCGTCCCCAATAGACAGTCAAGGCTCAAATTCTGCAGAGCTGCATTGGCTCAGAATGAGACTTTTGACAATGTAATTTTTACTGATGACTGTTCGATCTAAATGGAGTCCCACAGCGAACTCACATTCAGAAAAATTGGCCATGCAAGAAAACTGAAACAAAAGGCAAAACATCCGTATAAGGTTCATGTTTGGGGGGGATATGAAAGCAAAGAGTTACACAAGTGCTTATTTTCGAGAAAATCATGGCCAAGAAATCCTGAAAAACACTCTTTTGCCATTTGTAGAGTCTCTGTTCCCCAACGGATACAGGTTTTAACAAGACACTGGTCTGAAGCACACTAGCAAAGCCACAGTTGAGTTTATGAAAGCCAAAGGGATAAATTCGTTTATAAATTTGCTGCATCTCCAGACCTCAACCCCACCGAAAACTTGTGGATCAGCTCAAGAACCCCCTTGGAAGGCTTACCCCAGAATTCTGAAGCACAATACCGATCCAAGAACTACGTACAAAGTATGTACATAGACCACCTGCAGAAGGTTGTGAGCAGGCAGTGGAGAGGAAAGGATGCCCATCCAGGTATTAACACCCAAAGTTGATATAAGCTAAATGGTTCTTTTCAGAGCCAACACCTCTATAAAAGAGATACTGACTTGCTTGATGTGTATCACTCTATATTAGGGGCTCCACTTGCCTTCTTCCGAGCATCAAGTTTACGGGATTTTAAATCAAGGTGCAGGTACATGACTGTATCTATTTTTTCAGCACATGAAAGTCACTGCAGAAGACTTAGAAACAAAGACATGCGGAAACTTTGGAAGTAAGCACCACACAGGGGGTTGAAAGAAGAATGTTGAACCTGCACAATTATTATACTGCGTGTACATACCGGTAGATGGTAATGGATAAGCGTTTCTAACACTGGATATGGTCATTTCTATGTTAAGTTACAAGTCAGCGATCTTCATTCAAACCCAAGCAAACACATGGTTTTAACAAAAGTTTTATTATCATAGTGCTGTGGTGGACTTCATTAGTTGAAAAGGGAAGTGTGTGGTGTTTTAAGTTAGTGAAGGATGTTGTACCGGTAATGTCCAGAATGTACAATGTAAGTTTCAAGTTTCCCTGAAAATGGGTTTGATCTACATGTACTACATGTACACGTACAGTACATTGATTGATAAGCTTAAAGAAAAACAGAGACATTGGACCGCAAGGCCTCCAGCCTTGAATAGTTATGCGAACATTTTTAGACCACCACTCAATATTTTTCATCGTCGCTGTGCATTTTCCATGCACTGAGCCTTTTGTAACTATTCACAGCCACTGAATTTGAAAATAATTTATTCATATGATGGGCTAACTGGCCATGCACAATTACGGTATTTATAAATGAAATTATTAATTACAACAAAATCTAAGAACAACTTGATTAAATTGTTGTAGTCATTCTGGACTTGAATGTAAAAATTTATTAGATAGCCAAGATTTACATGTACATGAACAAAAGGGAGAATTAACGCAGAACCATTCCCATTTCTGCAAAAACCACAGAACCTTTCTGTGGTTGCAAAAACTTGTACACGTACACCTAAATATTTGTTATCTCAACACCTAATCAACATTATCCATTCATCCTGTTGGCTGATGACTCACTATAGGCAACATTTCAATGATTGTTCACCCTGAATTATTGTTAAGGACATTCAGGCCTGATGGTTTCAATCTGCAGCAGTGCAGAAGAGTGTTGAAATATACATGTAGTATTTACTGTACAAAGTACACATCTGCAATGCATGTAATGTACTGACTATATACAATGTAAATGTACATATAAGGGCTGCTCAGGTGTACTGGTACATGTACATGTATGCGTATAGGGTACTGAAGTGTGACATCACTGTGAATCAGAAAGTACCCTCCCCCCTACAGTACAAATGAATTGAGTACACGCGCATGTTGGTTTACATGCTGGTTCTTGCGCTAAATGCTTTTTTCACATGTATAGATTGTGTGTGTGTGCCAAAGTTTGAATTCAGTGAGTGACATACATGTACATGTACTTAGTAGATCGCTTGCTCATGAGTCATGTTTGTTCACAAGCAGTATGTGCATTATGAGATCACAGCTACGACACAGGTTAAGACAATGAACCAATTGACTCAAGTCTGCTCACTGAATGACAGGCATACACGTACATGTACATGTCCATCAGGAACTTCAGGAATCTTTCAGGGTAAGAAGTTACAGTGTGGCTTGTCTCTGCAGACTCATCGAGTCTGGGTCTTGCAAGAAAAGGATTTCGGGTGACCCAAACTTTCTGAACTGACTTGAATGAACAGTTGTTCTGTGTTGATGCCCTTTTGCCATTTCTAATGCTAGGTTTTGGGCTCAGCAGTGTATGGCATAAATCGCTATGAGATTTCCTGACAAACTTCACACGATTATTCTGGCAAGATTCAAATCCAGTACATGTACGGGTACTTCCAACTTGAAAATCGTGCAGATACGTATCTGCACCTGTATCCAAAGTAAACGTGAACACTGTAAATGTACAGGTACAAACACTCTGACCAAGCTCAAACTGCTGCAAGTACACTGTTCATGAAAGCAATGTCAATATTGATGCTGCATTGTTATCTTGCTGGGAAGGGCATAAAACCTGAGGGATTTCTTCTAACAAGTTGCCTCCCCCAATTAACACCAAGGAGTCATTAACATACATGTACATGTAACCCTTGTCAGGGTTAATTCACAGAACAGACACACTGTGCAACCACTAACTCAATGAATCTCCGATATTTTCAACCTAAACTTTTAATTCTTATTCTCTTTGATAAGGTAACAAGCTTCTCAAAAGTGCGTGCCTCTTTTTCAAAGGAGAACTACATGTCTATCAATTTGGATAAACTCTGACATTAAACATAGCCAAAGTGCAGACTGGAAAAACAAAACCCCCGAGAGGGAGTATCCAGTATCCCTGCCCCATTCTGCTCTTTCAAGCCTAAAATAACACACCTGCAATTTTAATAACTGTCGGATCACATTTCTGATCTTTTCATCCTGAGTGGATCCCCTCATCACACCTGAATGTCAGCTTGTGCTGCCGTTCTGATTGGGTTGTTTTTTTGGGACTGATATGCTAGAAGGATAATATGTACCTGGTCATTGATTTTACATTTACAGAGTTATGAGTTTTTAAGCAGCACAAAATTGCAAGAAAATAAACAGCATGACATCTGAGATGTACATGTACACTGTATCTTGAAACTGTTCCTATCTACTGACACAGACATACATGTACAAGTACATGTAAAGGTACAATGTTGCACCTGATGCGTAATACTAATTGTATGGCTACTGGCTCTATCTACATGTCTGCATTTATAACAAGAGGGAGCTTTTTTTTCCTTGGAATACATGTACATGTATGCCCTACTGCTCGTCCACGTACATGTACGTACCATACATGTATCTCACAGAGAATGCATCCAGGAGTGATTTGGCAAATCTGTAATTTATTGGTACATGTGTGCACAGTACAAATCGTATTACATACAATGTAAGTGTCTTTACTTCTCACCTGTGAGAGACTCGTCATTACAGCAGATGAGAGAATGAAGCCATGAATCAGTACCACTGATATTGGTCTAAGTAGTGTAACTTTTTGAACAATTAAAAGCACTTCTTGGACAGTTTTATTTGGAGCATTTATACATACATGTATTTGTACCAGGTTTGCAGAAATATATTTCCAAAAAGATACAAAGGTTCTACCAATAACTTGGGGCTATACAGAATATGGGAATTGTGGAGAGGACATCAGACAGGGGTTCGTGGGTCAGTGGTTTCTATCCTGTTGTTCGCCATCGATCAACCCTAACAAAACTCAATATTTTAAAAGTGAAGGACTGAGGACTTGCGGGATTTCATGTCCTTTTGAAAGTCTACTGACTTCCCCTTGCCTATCTCAATCCAACAGTGATCAACCTCCATGAAATGGCAGCCCATCTAAAGCAGACGAAGACATCAAAATGGGAATTTACCGCCACCCTTTTTTTCCCTTCCACACTGACTTGAAGCACTCCCTAACTCACAAAGAATAGAAAAGTGGGTGTGAATTTTTCAAACTTTGCTTGTACACATGCGCAGCACACACAGACAGACTGTACATTCAACATGTTCAAACAGAAACTGTGGTCCATAGTTGCTATTGTACATATGTGTACACTAGGAACACGCCATCTCTTGTTCTTGCATAGAGTGGATACAGTTAGAAAGGGCTGACAGCATCTCCCTCCTCAGAGCCAAGCCTGACTGCCGAATACACAGTGATGGGCGGACCAGAATTAGCCACACACTCCACTCAATACCACTGCAGGCTACAGGTTATCTTGTAGTGAACTGTACAGGATAATTCACAGCTGGCGTTTAATGGAACGCTGTACCACTGCCAGCTATGAGCTATCTAGTACCATAAGTGCCAATATAATAAGATACCCATGAATGAACAAATCATAACCTCAAAAGAATTTAAAAATAACCCAATAAATACTTGTATGCGCATATTTATATGTATGTATTTTGCTTGGCAACGAGGGAGGGGATATTCACATCATTGGAAGTCCATGTTAATTTACGATGATTTTTGTTGCCCCCCAAAGCTCTCTAGGAAACGTTTTTCTTTTACCTGTCTGGAAGACGAGCTCCCTGCCACCAGCTCCGGCTGCGTCCAGATTGATAAAGGCCTTGATATTCTTCCGCCAGGGGTGTTGCGTAATGAAGCCATGGCTGGCCTGCAAGACATTCTCCTCTGCACCATTGAAGAGGAAGATGATGTCGTGCCGCAGAGAGTACGGGGAGGTGGCCAGGTTCTGTAGTATCTCCAGCATGACACCGCAGCTAGCTGCATCATCACTGGCCCCTGGGGGTGAGGAAACACACAATGGGCCTATTTATCCAAAATTTTATCATTATGCAGCATAGACAATCACAATCTACATTATTCCCTCTGTTTTAAATTTTAATGTTCCTATTTTCAGAAATGACTAAATGCCAAACACGAATGAATAACATAGTCATTACAGATTCAATGGCAAGTACTGGTAGTCAATAATATTTTCCTTATTAGGTCACATACTGGTAAATGTAAGTAAAACATGTAATTCCTTCCTCAATAATGGTCTGTTATTGGACAATTTTCCGTGGATCAACTGTCTGTGATAGGAAGCACATACACAATTTGTATGTACCCTAAGTGCAATTCTCCCCTCGCCTTCCTGCAAATGAATATTGGGATCTAATCATTACACTCATCACTTTGAGGTACATGTACTGTATGTGTGCTGTGTATCATTTCCATCACTGTAGGTACCGTATTTTCATTACCATACAGTACAGCAGAATGCACGGCAGAATGAGCCAGTCTAATTCCAAGGTCATTCGAGAAAGCAGCTGAAGTAAGTCCAACATGTTCGGTACAAGTGAAATTAACTGCCGTATAGCTACCAGTACGCCAATCTCCCATGAAAACTACCGTAATGTTTGTGAACTGATGTATACATGTACGTGTAATGTAGCTGAGCCAATAGGGAGGACCTCAAGCAATATATGCAAATTGATGTTTTTGTACATTGGTGTTATTATTATTATTATTTATTTCTGGTAATGACACCAAGGATTCCTCAAAAGTGCCCTAGGCACTATAGCTCGTAAGCCTGAAGAAACCTGTAGAGAGGAGACAATGAGAAGCAGTTACAGTTTTAGACGTGGGAGGAAAACCCCAGAGGAATATTCTGGGTAAAACTCATGGAATCAGGTAGGGACTGAAAACCCAATCCACATGTGGACCGAGCCCGGAATCGAACCTGGACCGCAGAGGTGAAAGGCGAGGAAAGAGCCACTGCGCCAACCCGACTCCCCAAGTGTGAAGTGCAGTAGACTTACATGTACGGAGACAGACATGTACGATGAGATGGCCTATGGTACAAAATCATTTTGATTGGGTAGAATTTAGAAGATGGAACTTGGATTCATCTAAATTGTCTACAAGGCAGGGTTTTGATTTGACAATTTGCCATGAATTGAAAACGGATCCAAGTTGCTGAAATCTGATGCTTTATGTCTTGTATCACAAGACATCTCTCTAGCTGCAAGGCCTTAATTGCCTTGACATGGCTATTAAATCATTCAGAATTCAGGCACTGATTGTAAAATTTCAGTTTCCTCATGACGCAGATGTGCAGAGAATTATGCCTAATTGGATAACAAGGCTCGTCAGGCAGAAGGGGGAAAAACACAAAGCAAACAGCACAAATCTTGTAATCAGCAATGTCTACGATTTCCTGAACGCGTGCCTCTGAATTTAACATTTTTCTTTACATATACACTGACTTTATTCTTGCAGTTCATGCACATGTACTCTTGCAGTTCATGTATTGTACTGTACTACGTGTACTTACAAAACAAATGCCAGTCTTTGTGACAAGGATTGAGGAAACCAAAATCATTCAACTGTGCACATGTACAGGAACATCTTCCAAAGAGGTACAATCTTATTGAAGAAAAGTGGTGTCCAAAATGATAGACTGTGCAAATGTATTACAGCCCAGCAATAAGAACATGAATAATGCAGATCGACATATGCAGCAAGGTATGAGACGGAGAGAACTCCCCCTGCTTTGTGTTGGTCATTGTCTGGCAGGAATCTGGGGAATTCCTTTAAGACATCTTGGGGGGATGTGTTAAGTAACAATAGTCTGGAATGTGTATAGGGATTGAACATGTTGGGGGGGTACCCCTTGGTCTCATTTCTTGCTGGGTATACAGATCGACATACACGTACCGGTATCCCTAAACCATGAACGGTTTTGTCAGAGTGCACCGACTGACCTACATGTATATGTATGTATCCCCACTGAGACAAAGTGTCCTCAATAAAATGGAGATGAGCATCAACAATAATTAACGACCAGAGAAATCACATCCTCAACATGGACGCTGAAGTGAAGATTGTAACGATCAAAAAAAGAATGAAAAAAAAAATACAGGTACACGTACATGTATGTACATGTACATTTACCTACTGGTACATGTACAGTACAAACATGCCTAGTCTGTTCATTGCTGAGCTTGCTTCACTGAAAGATGCAGTGAAATCCCAGTACATGTATTTGATACATGTTTCAAATTCATATTTGAAGATGTACACATGTAGCACAGCATGCCCTCACATGTAGTACGTGTCTGCCATGTACATGTACAGGTACCGGTATATATGTACTGCTGTACATAGTACATGAAGGCCAGTTTGTCTTCCTGGCTTCCTTCCTACATTGTATCAACCGCAGAATTACAAAGACCTGTCAAATTACATACATTTAGTTGCTGGAAAGCAATACAGCTCAGTTGTTGGCAACATATGTGTAATGTTATACATGTACACGTGTACGTAGGCTACTAGTACAATGAATAATACTGCATGAAGAATAATATATAAAGTGACAGAAAAGTGAAATACATTAACTTTACTGTGTAAATTTACGAATGTAAATTGGTGTCTAAAAATGGCTCTAACTAGGCAGATGTTATTATTAAAGGAACAAGTTTTAGGTTTAGGCTTATTTAGTTAGTTACCCCGTTGACAGGACAGATGTATCCCCATACTCCAGTCTGGGTACTGGCATGATGGCCTTTTTTTCTCTCTACTACTATTGTATAATTTGCTTTGGTTTTAAATAGTTAATGTGTGTTTGGATATTTAAACTGGTTTTTTGTGTAATTGGTTTTAAATAAGTTTTTAGTGTAATGCGCCTTTGATCACTTTGGTGGAAAGGGCGCACTGTAAATTCTAAATTATTATTATGTACACAGGCAACTCCATCAATGAAAGGTGAATATGAACTTGACATAAAAAAAAAAAATCAGCAAGATAGCCAAGGTGTAGACTGTGTTCGACTTTGGCAAATTTGTAAAAGAAACAGTATCCACTGTGCCACAAACGCACACCCGTGTTTGCTTGGAGTTTCAATCATTTTCAGCGATTATTTTGCATCACAAATACAATCATACACTTAACACGGCAAAATGTGTGAATTAAAATTCTATTTTATGAAAACAAACTAATGGCACATAGGGAAACTGACAAGGTGCTTATACATGTAAATGATTTTCTAACTTAAAACACATTTCACAAAAGAAGCATACTGGTACATGTAAAATATTTCAAATCCCTGGGATGTAATTTTAATCCCCGAGATTTATTTTGTTTTTAATCATACATACATGTACATGTTGTTGGTACATGTACAGGGCAATATTATGCCGCTGTGCACTGTGTGCAGGTAGTTAATATTTATAGTATAGAAAATAAATAAAACAGAAAGCTGTCATTTTGGGTCGACCATTCAAACTGACACATCCATAAGGTGTGTGCACACATCTGCAGGAAGCATCAAGCATGCACCGTGTACATGTACATGTTTGCCCCCAAGCTGGTTAAAGGTGCTGGAAGCAGTAACTGTGGGGGGTAATTTTTAAGACTGGTGTTGGATGATTCAAGTTATCAATTGCATGAAAATTGTGAGGACCACGGTGGTGGTGGGAAGTTTGACTGTCAAACTAAAAATCTCGAACAAAATAAAAGTACATGTATGCGTTTCAACAAATGCCAATTTCGGACCCCCAAAACAGTGTCAACTTACATGTATATGTACATGATAGACAAGACACATGCACAGGCTGAATCACATGTTGAAACAATGTATGTACATGTAGCTGGTATATGCACATGTACCAGTATGGTAGGCCTACACATCCCGACCCATACTACAGTACATGTACATGTACAATGAAGTTGCTGAATATGATTTCAAATGATGAAATGTTCATTACCACAGATAGGCCAATAAAATGACACAATTTGCTGGTATCACGGACAGGCCAAACCACACCTCATTCCTACAGCAGCCTTATGAAGATCGATGAGCAGTCCCCGAGGTACCATAAACCTGATGACTAACACATTAAGTTACTGCCTCATCTAGCAGTGACCTGATACATGTGGGTGATGTGATTTTACACTCAGGCATATTATGCATTTCAGAAGCTTTCAATATATAAAAACAATTTCTTCAAATCTCTGCCACCTTGCACGGCTCATGTGGAACTGAAGCCTACATGTGCAGTACTACGGTAGCATTCCTATATCATAGAAACTGTCAATCCAAACCACCAAAACAAACAAAAAATGGAAATAATTTTTACATGTATAAACAATTTAATTACCATCTAGTGCAAGGAGATTCCATGACCACGGTGGCACCAAACTCCAAAGCACATTCTTGAACTTTATGCGCGCATACACTTCGGTTAGTCTGGGCAACTTGTCACCTATTGATTTCATTTTCGCTTTCCACTGTCTTCAACTGCACAAGTAAAGCGAATTTGAAACTCAACTCCCGAAAGAAGCAGATTAAGAAACAGCAATGTGATTTTAGTTCCACTGAAAGTAAACCAGGAATAACTTCAGAAACGAGTCTCAAATCGTGGGAAAGGTTAACATGTTCCTACTGAGCCCAACAAATGTGAATTAACCATGTCATTGGAATGATTTACCGGTACGTGTACATCATATACATTGTATAGGAAAAGGTGGGGATTCAAGGGCTACATGTATGCACACTGCCCAAGAATTAACCACTGTGAGCTATGAAGTATTATTTGGACAGGTTATGATGTAATTGTTCACAGAATTTGAGGTTTTTATGCTTATACTGTAGGGGAACAAATTTTGAAGGGCGAAAGTTTGAAAACAGAAAATCAGGGCAGTTAGAGCACTGATTGTATCAGGAGGTGTCCTTTAAACACATTCGTACAAATTTGTACAATGGTTAAGGTTTTTACAGTTTAAAGAGCTCACTTACTGGTAATATATATATATGAGAAACACCACCAAGTACACTGTATGTACAAGTGTAATGTATTCTTTGATAGCTTGTTCAATGACTCCACAGTTTACAGTCAACACATGTTCATGTACACACGTTTACCCAGGCTGTGCCAACCATGACCAACATGGCCAGTGCTGCCAGCTTGCAAACTGGCTTCCCACTTGTGACTTCTCCATGTATACTGTGTGCATTTATGCAGCACAATGAAAGCATTGAGCTAACATTTTGAAGCCTAATTAGGGTGAGAACTTGCATTATCGCAAGCTTCAAATGGCTGTCATGTATAATCTACCCCGAGCTGAAATGCGCCCCCAATCAGCGAAAGAAAGACAGGTGGTTAAAAGCGTGTTCTTGCACGCGTTCTGCATGTACGCAAAGACCACGCATGCCGGAATAAATTAGTTACGCATACTCAGCGTGCTCCGCTTCAAACGCGCATGTAGTTGCCCGCCTCATGGCAGTGAGTACCAAAAAAAAAACCATGCCCTCTTTTGTTCAGTACAGTACAGTACTGTACTGTACTTGATACAGTACAAGCTGGGGCCAGTAATGCAAGGAACATCTTTCTGCTTTGGTCACTGGTTGGACATTTTCTTGGCTTGCCTGTGGGACATCATTCTTCAGACAAGACCCGCACCCAAGGCTGGAGTTGGCTCAAAAAAAAAAAAAAGGAAAATATGATACTTTTTAGTCACATCCTAAACAAGTGAATTACATGCATTTTAAAATTCGTTGTTGAATGCAGCAAATCAAAAGGGGTACGATGTGTACATGTACAGTACTTCCTTCTTAAATGTGAAAAAAGAAAGCAGCAGCACCAAGAATCATTCTGATTACTGAGTGAAAATGACTTTTGTCAACCATGTGTCAACAGTCATCCACTGGATTGGATTCCTCTACATGTACCGGTACATACATATTACATGTAGTTCAGAAATTTGAAAAATAATCTCATTTAACCCGTTCTGTTTATGTACTGTACATGAAAATTTCGGCCATTTCAAGACAAAGTGCCCCTTTTAATACTTTTATTAACAGGCTGTACAAGGGGACCTGGTGCTGCCATCCCCATCCAAGAAAAAAATTGAGCTTTGCCAAGACCTGGAATGTGCCATGCAAAATATGGTTCACAATTGCTCAGTCTTTTCTCTTCAATTGGAGAGCCTTGTAAAGTGGGCAGTGTTGTGTATGAGTGCATCATTGAACCAATTCAGTATTTCAAGAGTGCCTTGCACGGGAGGGGGGGGTTACCAGTAGGTGAACAAATGTCGCACCGGTAGATCATTCAAGACATTACTACAATATTGAGGTTGGCTTTATCACTATCAGCATGGCTGTATGCAGACTCACAGGCACTGACTGGCAAACTTCAGATGCTTTTATACTCAAATGAACTGGCCCTCTTTACAATACAGAACTGGCTCATTCTCTACAAGTGCTTGTAACTTGAGAGGACATACATGTATATCACAAACTGAAAGCATTCATTGCCTCTTTGGTAGAATAAAGCTCACAGGCAGACAGTTCAGTACATGTGTATGAACCTGAATACAGATCTCAGTGACTGCACTTTCTTTCTCGTCTTCAGACCATTTAGCGAGGATTAGAGGTTCTAAGTAAAGTGACAGAAAGCAGCGACATACAACCATGGAGGAAGGAGGGATACAACCAAGCTGGTTTTCAGGGATACTTACACAAAATGGGACTCTACCTTTTTGATCAAAATCACCAAACAAAATCATAAAAGAGGCTCATTATTCGCTCTCAGGCATAATATACTCTGCGAAATTTGATGACTGCTATCCTGTAATGACTCATCAAAGTGAACCCTTGCTAAGAAATGAAAACACATCAAAACAAAATCAATTTTTACAATTGATTTCATTCATCTATTCACGTACTGCTCTTTTTCTTTTAGTAAATCCCACAGGACCGAACAGCATGCTCGTGGATTCTGACCATAACCAATACGGGCTATTCACAATTGTACACCTCCCAGAGTTTGCGACGCCTTGGCCAATCACAATGTGCGAAATCTGTCGACCTTTTTCAAATGCGCACTGGGTTGACAGATTTCGCACATTGTGATTGGCCAACAAATCGCAAACTCTTGGAGGCGCACTATTGTGAATCGCCCACATAAAGAATTAAACACAAGCCAATGTAAACTTCAACCACTTCTATGGTATCTTACCAATTGGAGACTTCTGCACAGCCTTCCAGCCTCATTCAGCAGAATCAATTAAGCGTGCCAGATATTCACCAACACCGAGGACAAACAGGCAGGTGAAAAAACTTTCCCCAATAAATTCACATCTGCACCTGCCTACTACAAAAATGGATCTGCTGGCACCAGTGTGCAAGTTGAATGGAACCCTCACCAGTTCCAGTGGAACAAAGGGATTACAGTTGTGGTCTAGGTGGGATGGAGGGTGGTACTCTCAGTCCTGGGATCATGTCTGCTCAAAGATTTCGCACTTTATGAGCTACATACATGTATGTACTATTTTGGGTCAACTCGTACCCTAGTCAACTCATACCCTCAACAAAAACACACAGGAATTGTGACCCAAATGAATTACGATTGTTTTCTTCCTTTTTTACCCCAAATGGATTACGAAATTTTTCTTCCCCTTTTTCCTGTTTTTCTCTCTTTTTGGCAATGCTAGATGCTAGGAACACTAAAATGTCTTATATCATTAAAATGGTAAAATTGGCAAGTACGGTCCAACAAACGAAAACTGGACAATTCATTTTATTTTATGAATGAGAAGGAAAAATTTTTTTTTTTGTAGTCAGACGGCATTTATGTCCTTCTTAAAACACGGTGGGGATTTTTCAACGAAATCCGACTGGTAAAAGGAACTTCATACCCTTTATGCATACATACGTTTGCATTCAATAAATGAGAGCAACAAAATCTCCACCTTTTTGCTGCTGAATGGGCCTGGTGAGTATGAGTTGACTCGGGTACGAGCCCACCTGGGTATGAGTTAACTCAGGTGCAAGTTGACCTGGGTATGAGTTAACTTGGGTGCATGTTTCGGGGTACAAGTTGACCAGGGTACGAGTTACACTGAGTACGAGTTGACCCATTTCGGTATAGCCTATGATTTTGAAAATGTATGTAGTGTGCTAGCCCCACTAGTGTGGCACGGACTCTCACTCCCGGAGCAATAGGATGGAGCGGCGGTGAGAGTCCGTGCCACACTAGTGGGGCTAGTAGTGTGCAGGCATGAGCAGCTAGTGAGGATGCAATATTCTTTCAAAACCGATTAAGATAAGAATTTTTTTGGAATATAATTTTGTCTGAATTCTTACCAGGGCTCCCCTCTACTGTGTCAAAATGGCAGTTTAACAGCAGACTGTGATCGTGGGCCCCTTCGCCTTGCCTAACCACTTCCTTCGCCGGACTCAGGCGGACCACGATGTTAGTTATTTTCTTGTAGTAGGGCGAAAAACCACCCCAAATGTCCATGGTGAACGACCCCTCCGGGTGGGATATATCGATCTCGACCTCATGGACCCCTGGAACGGCCATTTTCTTGACCTCTGTCAAAACCTTCATAAGGTACGCGACGCAGTGGATCTCGTTTGCTCTCGATCCACCTGGACGGGGTCCCAGACTGGTGATCTGGGCGATATGCGCCCGGGCGCGCTCCTCCACAAACTCCCCCGTGCCTCCGTGCTCGGCCACAGTCTTCGGAGCCGGGAGCCGGTGGTAACTCCAGGACGCCACAAGAAAAAGCAAACCCAGGTAGAGCAAAATGAAGCCAAAAATTCCCTCTGAGAGGTAGCGGGACGGCAACTTTTTGATTTTTGAACCGTTATGGAGGCCATTTTTGGCAGCATTTGGGGGATTTTCGATCCCAATACTACGCTGTCGAACTTCCCTTCCGACGCTATTCTCCATGGCTAGTGTGCACGTACAATGCCGTATGCGTGCCGTCACGTCATCGTGTCCCCGATCAGCTGATATTAGCACACAAAAGGTCACGTGGTTCTCTGCAGCTTATTGCACACACTTGTCAAGTAGGTACAAAATGCCCATATATTAAAAGCCCAATGCGGGTGCGCGTGCCGCGCCAAGGTACCATCACATTGGGCTCCCATCATCTGAACGAATCTTCCATCTGAACATTCCTGAGACCATCTCTGCTTCCTAGAGAGCAGCCGAATATGGTGCCATTTCGGCGCAAACATAATCGTGTCCTACCCACAGACATAAATAACCACGCATACCCATTTGCTCCTGGGTAGATATGTTCGGCTTCCTCAATGCGTAAGGTGACTTGCCCAAGATCACATGCTGCCACCAGCTGGATTCAAACCCCGACCTTATGATCAGAAGCCACAAACCATAACCAGTATATAAGCCATACCCCCCCTTTTTTGGGGGGGGGGGGGTCGTTTCTTTACAATCTACTCGTCCGTCCTCGCCCACTGATAACCGGCCGATGACAGTTTCGCGCCCCCAAGATCAAAAGCAAAGTGCTGTTCAGACAATGAAGTTTGAACTTTTGGCATCTCATTATCACTAATCTAAAATACACACAGATATACCATACATATACCAGTAATGTCTGACACCAAAGAAAATTCATTTTAATAGGACTTTGGACATCAGTGAACACAATGCTCACAAGCATCAGTTTGAATCTTTCGGTGGTAGTAATATACACGTTGAAAAACAAACAGCAACAAAAACGCAAATTTATTTTTTGTCCAATTTCAACATCCAAAGTTTTCCAAAGCACCGGTATTTATTTTTAAATGAACCTGCATACAATAGACGGACGATGTCAGAAAGCATACATGTAAGCACCCTTTTGTGCTTCTGCTTCACCTGCATCTCCAGAGCGCCCCCAATCATATCTGGCATTTCCCAATCACGTCTTGCCGCCAACACATTTCTCAAGTACTTTCCCACCCGAAATTATACCCGTTATTCAACATAAATTAATCCAGGTTAAGACTAATACCAAGTTACCCTTTAATCATCCAGTTTCATTGCTGTGTGTGATTTGGAATAAACCACACAGGATAATAGGCAAAATACAGTCACACTTCATAACCTGTCCATATTCCTCATGTTTGGTCAGACAAGCTGACCATTTTAATTTTATCTCGGTGATTTAATGTACTTGCCTTAACAGCATTTACGACACCAGTGAGACACGTCAAGCATTTTTTTTCTGAATATGAATCTTAAACATACATTTTGCTTCAAAAGTGGAAACCCCAAGTGAATGTAAAATCATTTATAAAACTGTATCAAATGTTAGCATCAAAAAATGATGAGGCCAACTTCTGAACTCATATCAGTTGTAAAAATATATATCTCTCCAAAGACAGAATCGATCAAAAATCCATTCTGCAAACTGTAGTACATGTATATAAAAAAGAACTGATTAAAAAATACACACCGTAGAAAACTTTCTTTTAAAAAACTGTGACCAGTCTCGTTTTAAAAATGCTAAACTCCAGTCTGAGTTAAGAAAGAACGACGTCAAGAAATGCCAAGTTTCGTGGAATGATATCAAATTTCTGGTACTTCTAATACTGACATTCATCGTTTGTTTTGTGGGATCCATTCAGTAAAATGTTTATAAATCTGTTTATAAAATTCATTCATTTTGCTGCAGAGTCATAAATATACCCAACACAAAGCAGATTCATACAAGAATGAAGATGAAAGCAACAAAATCTTATCCAGAAATTTAAATCCCATGAATTCAGCCTGCTAGGAAAAACCAAGACTGTTATTAATCTTATGTAATTTCAGTGTGCATGTTTCAACAAAAATTCAAAACAAGGTGTCAAATCTCAAGAAACGATCACCACACACATTCTTTCTGAAAAACTGTGTTGCATATTAGATTCGTTCACGGGCACGGACCGCGTCCCCCCCGCAAAACAGAACAAAGATCATTTTTCATTATGTTGTTTCGGTGTGCATTAGACGGAGCAAATTTGACTCCTTGTATTATTGATGTATCACAAAGTTTGGTATCCTCATGAAAATGGACATTATGTGGGTAAAAAAAGAGAGTTCCCAGTGGTTTACGTTGTGCAAGATACTTGTAAAGGCTTAGAACTCAAAAGTGTCTCTGATAACCTGTGACTTATTTTGTTGAGTTGGATCATACGTTTGCATTTACATGGACTTCATGTCATGACAATGCACACTGAGGTGATCCTGGGAATAAGCTCTCCATTTTATACACTCTTTTCGACACTGTTTGTTTTCAAAGTTGGAATGATTAGCAGAAGTGGACAGGACTACGTATTCACTAAATTTTGCTTCTTAGCAAGTGAAAAAATCTCAGTCAACATGATATCACTGTGCAATGTAGCTTCTGCAATTGGGCCCCATGATCCACAGCTGCGTTTAATTGCTAAAGCATCGCAACTGGCTGATCCTTGATCCAATCGGGTTGACCTCTACATCCCAGAGGGTCTGTCAGTCACCCTAGCAACAAGCGTTGACATGGCATCGCCGATGCGGGCTACTGCATCAATCATGTCCTTAGGATTATCACGTGCTCCTGCGATAAAACAAAGACACATGTTATCAATGAAGTAACCGCATACGAGGAACTACAATGTAGTTTGACTTCAAGTGTTTCAAGCCAAGGTGATCAATAACATTACTGTAGTTAGACAAGAATCTTGTGTGAGCTTGCCATCATAACAAAATAAGAAACGTGGATACAAAAGATGAACACACCCTCTTGCTGTGTGCCAAACATATTGTGCTTCTGGTGTTTAAGACTTGTTTTAATTCACGTACGAGGTACATGGGGTATGTCTGATAACTTCTGCTCGGGAATGGTGAAGCTCAGCTGAGTTTTTGCTCCGGTTCATATCTCATGACAAGACTTGATACAATGTGAACCAAGCGAAGAACAAGCCAAGAAGTGGGCAGTGCCTTGGGTAGGTGCAGTTGGTCTGTTTTTCTCATGTCATGCATGTGAGCAAACCCTGATAGATCATGTTGCAGTGTAAACTTCCTCATTCATGAAGGCATTACCATGAGGCCGCCTAGTTCGCATAAAGGTGGGAGGTGGCTTGTAGGAAGGGTGTGGCAGTAGCTCCGAGGAGGATGGCTCATCTATAAAAGAAATACAAAACAAGACATCTGTTTTCATTTCCAAGACTCTGATAACGCAATTAGCACATGTAAGTCAGGCTTGATAAATGAAGTATTTTTGCCATACAATGGGAAATCAGCTTTGATATGAATGTGTCAGTGTTCCAGTAACATAAATTTTCAGTGAACCAGGATAACGAAGCAGACGTCAAGCTCAATAAGAATGTAGATAAACTGACTTAACCATGTAGAAATAATTTTCACTGTGGTTACCGTGTACATTCACAGGATAAGCATCGTTCAATCTCTGCAAAATCTCATGCATTGCGGCCTCTTCAGGAGGAAACACCCTTGATGCAGACAGGTTAGGAAACATCACTGTTGATTGGTCAGTCAGGTGGGTCGGGAGGAGCCTCCTCGATGCAAATGTGCCCGGAGTCATTGCAGACTGATTCTTGGGGTACCGTGGGCGGGCCACGGTGCTATCACTCAATCCGGGAGTCATGGTTTCGTTGGCTAGTTGTGTGTTTGTTCCTGGTGTAACTCCTGATTGGTCAAAACTTACAGGTGGGCAGGGACTTCCTCTGTCATTTTTAACAGCACCTAAAGGTGATTGGTTAATCATGCTAAGGGGAAGGGATTTGTATTTGTCATTTTTTAGCACAGCTGCTGCTGACTGGTTGACCACTGAGGCATTATGCGCTGCAGGAATAATAACATTAGCATGTCCATTTTCAGTCATACCAATGCTGCGTTGTGATTGGATGACAGCATGATGAGGTGGTAGCCTGGGTGGAGCTGTATGATCAAGTCTGCCACTCATGGGTGAAGTATGATAATGAGGGGGTGGGGCTGGGTGGCTTGGCACGTGTATGGATTTACTGGCTTTTGGAGGACTTTGCTTCTGAAATGCAAAATGACATGAAAAAAAAAATGTAAAAATTACTAATGTGACAAAAAATTGAATGTTAGGGGAGGCACAAAATTCATGATCCTGCAGAGTAAATTTACATGTTGAGTGAAAAATTTACTGAGATCCCCTCAAAGCAATGTACATTACACTACTGATTATCTGATTACGCTACGAAAAGCTGTTTGTCTACAGTGCCATGAAGTTGGCACCAACTGGCAACACGAGGGTACAAAGCCACACCAGCATTTGAAATGAATTTGACCAAAAGTTTCCTCAATCTATATCAGATTTGAACCAGGAAACTGACATGACAAGCTCGGTGGATGATACATTGAGAGATTTGCACAATAAACTGGAGGTCCTGGGTTGGAGTCTGACCAAAGCAAGTTGGCAACTTTTTAAAGAGCTCTCTGCCAGTGTTAATGACACTACATAGGTGACGGGCATGTAACTTGGACTTTGACTCAAAACAAGGAAATTCCAACCTTTACAAGACATTGTACAGGGATTTCTAATTTTCAATGGCATGAGTGTGAAGTGAGGAAATCAGCTAATCCGAGGAAAAGTTGCATGACTGAAGTGAACGGTTAACACAAAATGTTAAAAGAGGGAGAAAATAGATGACTGTAAGAACTTTTGAGAAGATCACTGCTAATGGCAGAATTTTGAGTCCTCGTCTAGATACCTGTTTGAGAAGCTCCTTCAGCGTCCTCAGCTGCATCTCTAACTGTCTGTTCTGCTCCTCCAGTACTTCCTGCTTGGCTTGAATCATTTCTCCCTCCGCATCCGATGCCTCATCATCACTGGACCCGTTTCCATAGTTACTTTCAGCACCATCTTCATCACTGGGTTCGCTGTCAACAGCTGCTGCCTTTCGCCTCCTGACCAGCTGTTCTATATCATTGATGAGCTCCCTGGAATTAAAAAAAAAAAAAATCATGGGCATCAAGGTGACTGCAATTTCGTACAGTTTTAGAAAAATTCACAGCAGGTGGGAGAATTTGGTCCTTCTGCCCAACTTAGAGTACATTGCAAGCTGTTTTATCTGATAACAAGGACAAAATTGGAAGTTTCAATGATTGGAAATTTATTTCAACGTGCAGCCAAGCACAGTAAGGAAAGTATTTCTGGTTGGAAATTCAGTGCATTTTACAAAATGTTTCAGATCAGCTGAACTTATTTCCACAGACAGCTACAAAATCAACCAGAGCATAATTCCCCCATTATGCCCCTCATCGTGCAGTTGGCAATACATCCTCATCTTCAGGGTAACAGAGGGAAATCATACTTTCAATTCTCCATTCCTACAACTTCTCAAAATCTCCCAATCCAGCTCCTGGTCTTAATAGCCTTTTGACCCACCCAGCAAAGACCCACTATGGTTGCTTCAGATGGAACCCCTCGCTAAACAATAGATTTCGATCTAGATGGGCTTTGGAAGTTTCCAACAAAAGAACCAATTGAGTAATGGGTTACTCAATAAGGGAGTATGCTTCCCACTCACTCGTTTTCTCGCTCCAGCACATCTATCAAGTCTTCCAGGTCTCTGTGTTCCTTGGACCGGTCTGCCGAGGATTTCTGACCTCTGGATGACGACCTACCCGACGCCGGGGAGGTTTCAGATGGGCGTGTCCAACTATCAGGTGAGGGGGTAGTTGTGTCAGAGGATGGACGGGCCAGTTTCATGTCTTCAACTGCAGCTAATCTGTGGTAGAAGATGGAATACCGTACTAATGCAATACCAATTTTATAAACCACTTTTCAAGTCTCTGAAATCTGAATATATACAAATTAAACCCCTTCGTGGGTTCCATAACGTAGGAATCAATCACTCCTCACCTTGCTCACAAGCAAGGTGATGGGTCCAGAATAACCTGGGTCCAAAATTTCTTTTGTACTTACTATTATTAGCATGTGACTAAATATTCACACTTTGTGATTACTCCTTCTGGAGGTGGAAGGTTTACCTTTGATGTTAAGCAAACATTTTTTGACCCTGCAAAAGTCGATCAGAACAACAAAAATGGATGTTTTCTTTATTTGTGAGCGGTAGTCCCCATTTGCTGTTTGGAGGCTAATCTATCTAGTAATCATGTGCTCTACAGCATAAGGAGAAAGTAACTCCTGAGCTCTTACTTCTCCGAAATGTGGCCGAGGCGAACATGCATGTCAACCTTCCGCTCTAAGGGATCCCTGGAGAGAAAATGTAGGTGATAATTTCCGCTTACAAATTAATGTGGAAACTGTTTTCTTCTTATTTACAACTGTATCAAATATTTCTTTTGCTGGAATTATTTTGTTGGGGTCAGATTTACCCGAGTTGCTGCTTTATTTGATATTAAAATTCTGACAAAGTTCATTTTCAGTTTTGATATTCAATTTTACTTCAAACATGGCTCCTTTATTGTTCCTGTTTATTACATGAGGCAGTGCTTATTACTGTATATTCAGGAACAATGATAATTTCACATATTCTGGGCAGATCAGGTAAACATAAACCAAAGAGTATGCATGTATTTATTGCAAATGGTAATGTGTAAAATTTAAATGGAAAAAACAAGCCCCAAACCATAACGGCTCTGAAACCATTTACACATTGAATATATCAGATGAGCTTTTGGTAGCAACCATCTTTGTGTTCAAGTGTCAAAATACTTCTCCTATTCAGTAGATTTATGTGTTCTGCAACCCAGTGCCACTCAGTCATAGCCCTTACAAAAAGCCTGCATACAACAGTCAGTACATCTGAAAGGTCTACCTGTATGAGTAGGAATCTGGGATACCATCATCTATGGGCAGGTAGTTGGGTTTGGCACGGCGGCCATGTTTCTTACTCAGCTTGTTGCGGATAGTCTTGGCAAAGGCTCGTAGGTCTTCCTTAGAAGAAGTCTGATTATCAGAAAACAAAAATTGTTACCAGATTTTATAAACAGAAGCCAAATTACACCAAGAAACTTTTGTGATGAACAGCTTTAGCACTGTCAGGACAGCTGTAGTCCCACAGAATGTCATCTTGTGAAGAATGAGGCGGGGAACTTATTTATGCTGATAAGATTTAGCATTGAAGGGAAACATCCTAAACACCAAATATTCTATGGATCCCAAAGACTGATGTGTTCCATGATGTAAATCATGATTCCTTTAATAAAGCGCGTACTGGTAAGAAAAATCACTTTTTGCTCTTACCCCGAAGACATACTCCTGAGTTGGGTGGGAGAGTTTGTGTTTCTTGGTTGCCATGCCGACAAAGAAGCAATCCTGGCACATGTCATAGTTGAGACACTTCATGCACCTGAAGCGGAGTCCGATGATGGGGACCATCTTGCAGATGTTGCATTTAACTTCATGTCTCACTGGAAAGAAGAGAAGAGTTTGTCCTACTGCTGGTTTCTACATCAAAATACCTGCTAGAAATTTGACTGACTTCAGTACTAGGGCTGAGTCAGATTAAATATTTGATCATTCGAATATTCAAGCTAAATTTGATCAAATATTTGGCTGTACAGTGAATTTTTGGTCTGACAAGCCCCTTCAGAAATAATTTTTATTGACACACAGAATGATATGCATGTATTCCAATCATTACAAAACATCTATAAGGTTAGTTGGTAACCAGAACTATTTCTTTTGTATTGGATTAAGCTTGAGAAAAGCAATTTGGTTCAAATAAAACTGGGCATTTTCCTGTTTATTTCATTGCATTGCACAATGAATATTCAAATCAAAAAAATTTAATATTCAAATATTTTATGGTTAATTGAATATTCAAATAGTAAAAAACATGTATATGGCACAGGCCTCTCAGTATCTCTCTGAGTCTCTTAATGAGAGCTCAAGTGTCTGTTAGTCACAGCTCTGAATCTCAACTTCTGCAGGAAAGAACTGCCTCGGCTGGCTGAAAACTAATAAGGTATCAAAACAACAACTGATAGAGGCAGGATTTGAATCTTGGACTTGAGAACTGATGTACCTTTGGAAATACAAATTAGACATCAAAGTGAAGTGGATTCATCTGTATTTCAACTCAATAACGAAAACTGGGTAAGGATTTTAACGTGTGTTCTCAAAAATATCTTATCAAGACTTCACCAACTGTGAACTCAAAATGGCCAGTCTTTGCTTTTTAGGTCAACTGTTAACCACTGGCTGTCGGGGAGCCGGGGCACGTAATCTTTATATGCACAGCTGGGGTGTCCCAAATCAGACGAAGGTAACTGGGCCTTGTAACAAAAGACAAGGCTGCTGGGAATTACCAACACAGTTTCACTGTCAATAGTGGAGAGAATCCAGCCTTGTTTTGAAACAGTATACCATGGTTTGTGGCATTCAGTGCCAGCGGATTACTACCGGGGACATAAAGCGTTCCATCGCTGCAGTGATGAGCCACACAGAATTGCTGCATGCTAATCTGGCCCCTATTGAAAAGACATCAGCAGCGCACTGTGCCATTTTCAGGAATAAAGAAAATTATGCAACACTGCACAATCGGGGCTCTTTTTACCAGGCGGCAGGCCTGGCTGCAATACACATTTGAAGCAAGATATGGGACAGAGAGCACCCCCCCACTTTTGTGTTGGTCATTGTTTGATCAGAACCTCAGGAATTCTTTACAGACTTCTCAGGGGGAAGTGTTGGGTGACAATAGTCTAGAGTGTGTATAGGGATTGGACAGGTAAGGGAGGTACCCCTCCGTCCCATATCTTGCCTGGTATAGAAATACTCCGGAGTCAATAGATATTGTTTGTCAGATTAGAGTAACCACCTGACAATCCTTTGTCTGGTTGTTAGTGTCCAGCAAATGAAGATATGAATTTTTAAGGAATGTTGAAAACTGAGAAAAATGAAAAATTCCCGGCCCAGCTGAATCGACATTTATAAATGCCCCCGGCATGAAGTGGTTTAAGGCAATGAAAAAACCCTTACAGTCTCTACAGCTCAATTTTGAAGGTTGGGAATTCTACTAATGTATGCAACGCTACCAGTCTTGGAAATAGGAGTATTTGGGATCACTCCATAGGTCATGGGTTTGATTTTCTGTGTTAAAACCATGATTGTTTTATAAAAATCTGCTTTTCTAGATTACTGTTTGTTATTTGGAGTTGAAACTCTTTAATTTTCATCATCTTTAATCCCTTCCTACATTTAGCATAAAAAAAAAATGAAGTGTGACATTGCCTTTTTATGTATTCAAACAGGTTTTTCTGCTTTCTCGTATTTTTATTAGTCCTTTTTGAGTTTTTATGAACATAAACTGTGATTCAGTTCTTACCTGAGACAGTCTTTTATGACATAATGTCATATGGCAATTAATACCACTAATAACAATCAACAGCATTTAAAAATTGAAATAATTTGAAAGGTTGAGAATTTGGTCAGATCCTTGGACTTACTATTCTCAGAGGCTGCCAAGCGGTGCATTGTGGGTAACCACACTATAGTCTGTGGTTCAGCCATCAGCCAGTTCATGTAACGATCCTGGGAGACAGTGGTTCCGATTACCTAGACCGGTCAACAAATGATGCTAAATCAAATCTTTGCTCTAAGGTAAATAGTGTGCGAAAGGACAGGAGATACATTAAGTCCCCTGTTCTGGAAAAACTTTCAGCCACTGCAAATTTGTCTAACGAATAAAGATTTTAAAAAGTCATACTCTCTAACAATTTCAATATATTTCTTGATTCAGTGAAAAATGTACCTGAGTCTGCATTTGTAAGGATTCGTTCAATTAAAACATCACTTGTAAAAACACTTTGAATTAGGTACCACAGAAAAAAATTGAGGATGTTTTGTAATATTTTCACAGTACAAAAGATTACAAGTTAAACCAGATTTTATAATGTCTCCAAATTACTGGGCTTTGGTTGCAGTCATACGCACTAATTGAAAATGGCTACAATTTCCGTCTAATGACTTCCATGGGGACAGGTACTCTTGCCAGATACAGACTTCGGTTACGGCCTTAGTTTACCGCACAGAAGTTTATCGGTGAACTCACCGTAGCAAAACAGCTGTTGACGGCAGCCACGGCATTTCTACCTAAAGAAGCACTTTCATTGATTAGCTCCGTTATCTTCAAAGAGATAAGGAAGGGAAGGAAAAGTAGGAGTTACTCCAGCAATCTGATGCAGGACCTGTCCGGTCATTTTGTACGATAATCAGATATAATCAGAAGAAGTGTGTAAGTCAACCAATGAGCACAGCTGTCAAAAGCCTTTCCAGTGACCACAAAGATATAAAACCCTGTGCCCTTATGGGCTACTCCAATGATTTGGCTGGTCAAACTAGTCCAAACACGTCGTTGATGAAAATATCATTAATCCCAAAGACCTCAACCTTCCAACAGAGGAATTACTGAGGACTGACAGGGTTATAATCTTTTGTTTAGTTTTTATTTCAAAAATAGAATTGGCTGCAGTGTATTGATGAAATTACAAATGTACAAATCTGAACTAAATTTCCCAAACTACAAAACAGTTCAGGTTGAGAATTATCAGTCCTTGTCCAAGATACAAAAATATGCCATCCTAGATATAAAGGCAGCGTCAGTTTTACCCATACCCTAATGAGATCTTGAAGGAAGGTTATCATGTTGCGACGACTGATGCCCCCTGCTCTGTCAGCCAGTTGCTGGTACCAGTCTAATTACCCAAAACAGACATGCCATTATTCAAAATGTTGCCTCATCTGGGAACCTGTTTACAACTGTATGACTTGCATGTTTTTAAAGTTAAGTACTTATTCAAATCCACTAAGGGTGTGAGTGGCCACTTAAAATTAAAGCTGAAAACAGCTAGCAAAAAGCTGACGCGTAAGACGTCCCCCTACTTAGAAAAATTTGAAAATAAATTGAAGACGTGAAAACAATGAAAAACTTCCTGCTCATTTTGCTGATTGCTCAGGGAAAGAGGTTCCGAGGTCAAGTGGACTGTCATGAAACCATGACCTTTCCTTGGCAACTTGCTTTTAACAAAGCAGCTCATCACGATAAGTTCAGACAAAAATTACTTACACTGGTATTTTTCAGTGAGTTGGCTTGCACAGAGTGCCACCGTGCATATCTTGGCAGAAAGAACTTTGACACAACCAGCGCGACCCCTGAAACGACAGAGCAAAGTACCAAACATTCTGAAAGCAAGTAAATGTGCATTTACAATGTACATGGACATGTACGTTCACCAAATGTCACCTTTCTGAGAACTCTGAAACTTAGGCTTACAAAGTTGCTGGGAAAACAAAGGCTCAAAAATGATGTGCATTGGACTAAACACCGGATGACAATAAGAGATATTCACAGTGCTTAGTACATGACCTGAAGTCATCTTAATCCATGAAAGTACATGTATACATGTACATCTAATAAACCGAGGCAGATATTGAGGAACCTTGTGGTAATCGACGTGCCTTGGAGGATCAGATGCACATGTATTAGGGTGTGGCCCTGTAGGAATTTGATGAAACATTTCTGACACACCCAAAATCAAAAATAGCACATTCTTTGAATTCTCAAGTGGCTTCAACCCCATGAAAATCAACTGTGGCTGGATTATAGCAGAAAAGTCAGGCTTACTGTAGCAGATAGTTTTGCTAAGCGTAAGCATTTTTTCATGGCAGTGCTTGACATGGTTGTGCCTATGGTTGCGCATGCATGAAGAGACTTCCATCGTTTTGTCACTACGTTAAGCACATTTTTCCTTCAAGGTAACCGTGCTTTTTGCTGTGCTTACTAACATGTTCTTCATGAAAATACACGGAACCTCTGTAAGAATAAAATAATGTGCTCAGCAGCGCCATGAAATATGGCCCTTTCACAATTGTGTGCCACCAAGAGTTTCCAACGAGTTGGCCAGTCACAATGCGTAAAATTTGTCGAACCCAATGTGAGTTAGGAAAGGGTCGTCAAATTTCGCGCGTTATGATTGGCAACGTGTTGCAAACTCTTGGTGGTGCACTATTGTGAATCGCTCGTATTAAACCTTGGGTTTTGAATTTCAAAGGTTCATACTCACATGCCATACAGATTGAATATCCAGTTTACAACTACATCTGTACTAGCTTCCACATTCACCATGCTACTGTGTCTACGGGAATACGTCATACGGAACACCTCATAGATGATGCTGTACAGCTCAGAAATGCTCAGAAAGCTGTCGCTGCGACAAGGGAAACCATGCTGCTCAAAAGCTGAATTGATTGTTGACAGGTCAACGAAATCCACTAAAGAAAAAGAAAAAAGGTGAAATCAGGAACGAAACTGCCCTTGTCGTGTGCCTCTGAATATCTGATGTGAGCTTTAACTTGACTGAATACGAATGATATTAAAGTACCGGGGGAGAGGGGGGTGGAATGCTTACAGTTGAGGAGTTTTTGCAGCATTCTCAGCTTCATGGCTGCCCTGTACTCTGCAAGCTGGATGCTGCCCAGGTCGTCTGTGAGTTGAAGAATTTTGGCAAGGTTAGAGATAGTCTCAGCAAGTGGACTGAGCACCCTTGCACAACCGTACCACATACGCTCACTGCTGCTTGTTAATGAATTAGCTACATGTAATTACCTGCAGCTTTCAACTGTTCATTAACATTTGGAATATCTGTGACCCAGTTTGACAAATGGGCCACTTTAGTATTTCAAGAAGTAAAAAAGGCAATTTGAAAACAAAGCGCATGATGCCAAGCTAGTTCAAAGAGTGTGAACAAGTCAGTGTAGGGCTATGCTCATAGAGTCAACCTCAGGCATGCATTGTGATGTTCTTGAGCGACCTGCACTGCTCTTCGTGTTAAGCACACTCAATTATAATACTGAACGGGCTCACAGACAGTAACATTTGTATATAGATGTTATTTTACCACCTTTCTTAGGACTCAATCTACATATAGATGCCAGTGATCTAGTTCTGGCCAATCAACCAACCATTCAATACAGAAAAAAATGAATGGAAGATACACGAACAGGAATCCCATATCACTGCCTAACTCACCCAGCATCCTTAACGCTTTGACAAACTCTGGGTGGTCCCATTGTGTCCTCTCTGAAATATGGCTAAAGCAAAAACGACACAAAAAAATCTCCATGACGGTAACAGCGCAGTTAAATTTTGGGCATATTCTAATCAGTAAATGTTATCTTACCAAAAGTGAATATGCTCTGTCAAAATGTGTGAAAGACATGCATGTACATGTTGGTGCACAGTTCAAAGAAATACTAATATCAAGTTTTTGTAACACTATGGTGAAGGAAAAGCATATATTCAGCCTATTTTTTAATTAATAGGGAAATTTCCTTGACTGTTTTGCATGGTACAAATTAAATCACCCCCCAACAAACAGGTTGGGCAACCCTGGGTAGGGAATAGGGTTGATACAATGTATTTGTGAAAAAGGGGTTGTTTCATCATTTTTAACTTACTTGATGTAATATGGAATGCCAGTATTGGTCACTGCTTTCTCCCACAATTTGTCCATGACAAATTTCCTTGATGTATGGATATCAGATCTTCCTGTTTCTGCACATAAACAACTTAGAATGTTATACTTTGTCACTTCATTGTCATATTTTGACTTCTCATCAAGTGACTTTACAAATTTTAAAGGTCCAGGTCATTTGGAACATGCACATGTACGTACGGTACATGCACATATGTAAATTTCATATTTTTTTTATTCCTTTTTTTTTCTTAAAAGCCTCTAGGATTAGATATGCCCTCCATTTTAATACAAATAACAGTCACATACATGTAACATGCCTCTTAAATACCAAGACTATGAAGTCCACATCAGTGTCCTCCATGGCAGTGTTTTTCCATAGCAGCGAATGGTGGCAACTCACTGTGTGAGCTAACAAATGTGTGCATTAGGCAAAGGCTATGCTGAGCTCATGCGTCAAATTTCTGTTTGCTTCTATTCAGGTGTGATATTGGGAGAAAATGCAATATCCCAGAAATAATCACTTGAGGTTTAGTGAGCCGCATAGGTATTTGTGTTTTCCCCTGGCACCTCTTAAAATGCCTGTTCCTTATGTTTTGTATCAACTTTTAAACGTAAAAGCACCTTAATGGTAAATTCAGGATTAACAGATTTAACAAGAGATCGACTGAACTATCCTGACATCAGGAAAATCCTGATAGACGTCAATATTCATCACTTCACCATCGACAAAGGAGCCAATCAAGGTTCTACAACCACATTAACATAAACCATTTCACTAAACTGCCCATGCCAGAACATGACAAACTGCTACCAGTTATACTTTTTCCAATGGAAGACTGCACCATCAAATGAGCACCTTAACTGTAACATGTGCTATCTTGTTTACGGGTCAAAAAGAGCTCGCATTGCTGAGCCAGTACATCAATTGAAATCTTATGCTCTTCCAAGTCATCATGCGTTCATTCCAAATTCCAATATGAGCTCACATCTATCAACATTCCCAGTTGTGTTTTTTTTGTCCCTTGAACAAGATGGCACATACGTTGAAGAGAAAGTAACCTACATGTCCATGTACTGCAGAATACCTTGCCAATCAAAAATACACAGGTTATGTGGGTACGACATTTGTGTGACATGTTGACCTCGTAGCCAGCTACGAGTTTGATCATGCAGGATCAAGTATTGAGCTGCCAGAAATAAATTCCATACTCATTGTCCACTTTCCCAGGAGTGTTAAGTATTTGTTTACAGATTCATGCACAGAAGAGTTGAACGTGCTGCCTTTGGAGGCAAATCTGGGATGTTCTATACAATCAACTCGGGCTGGAGGATGCAATGATGATTGTATTTGTCCCAGATATACAGACACGGCGCAGCACATGTTGCGAGTCTCACCCGATGTGTGTTTCCAGGTCACAGCAGCACTAGCAGCCAGGACGATCCCACGATGAAAACAACAAGCGCGGTCATTGGTGGGTTCGACGCATGTGCAGACTGATAAACACGAACGGCATGAATGGAGCAACAATTAACGGGTGGAAGTGAGAAATTGGTGGGCAAAAATCTCACTCATTTCTCAAAAATAGGCCTACTCTGTCTCATGCTGTGAAACTTGGTTATCCCACTTTTTAGGGGGTAGGCCCCATAGGCCTAGCCTACATTTCAAGCAGGTTTGCTGACAGGGAAAATTTGATTTAATAGCTTTCTGACACATGTGTAAACCATTTCGCCACAATTTGATTTCAAAACCCCATAGCGTTACCATGGTTACGACGCAATTTAAACCTTGTCTTCTCTACATGTAACCAAACTCACACAGAGTATGACAGAGTACTTTCGTCTCGAGTTCTAGAAAGTACGCTTAATAATGAAAGTTTTTACCTTGCTAGGCTCTCAAAGTTGCCATCTTTAAAACAAAGTCGTTGAACATGACGTCACTTGACCCCTCATCGTCTCAATGGCTGTTCCATGTCAAGACATATCTAATACATGGACTGAGCGATAAGATACTACATGTACCAATGGGCTCTTCCAAAACTTGGGCGGCAGTTTAGATATGTCTTGATGTGGAGCAGCCGTCAAGACGATGAGGGGTCAAGTGATGTAATGTTCAACAACGACAGCGTCTGTGAGAGTGAGCCAGTGAGATTGAATGGGTGAAGGCCAAAAGACTGGAATATACCAGAACAATGTGAGTGAAATCATTCAATAAATGGCGCTAAGAAAACAGAGAGGCTAAGGATCATCTCTGTGTGCAAAAAATTGCGCCCAAGATGATAAGTAGGTGCACCAAAAATTTTCAGTACGCCGACACGAAATTGCGTATACGGATGTGTGGCCAAGGAAGGAGCGGGAGTGAGAGTCCGTGCCACACTAGTAGTAGTAGTGGGGCTATCTGCAGGGATGGAGTTCAGACAGTAGCTGGCAGCAAGATACAAATAAGAAGAGAATAGTACCAAGGTGTATTGCAACAAAAACATAGCCTAATTGGTAGTGAACTTTACTATTACTGGTCTACTACTTGAGCTGCATGGAGGCCCCTAGGCCTAGATGAGAAGTTACCGTTCTGTTCAAAACTTACCGATCCCCGCGCCGATGCGCCATAATTAGGTTCAGAATGGAAGGGCGCCCTCAATAGTTCCCACATGGCGGCGGTCGCCGCGTCAGATAAGTTTAGGGTGCCGTCTTCAACGCCCCCAACAAGTACTTAGAACATGCACCTGGAGGGGAATTCGGCAGATCAGTGGAATAGAAAGACATTTTGTTATATTTGTTACTGACAAGCGCACCATTGGTGACGCGCACCACCGAAATCTTAAGTGTTTCTAATTTAGCTCAATATATTTTTTTATTTGTGTCAAAGAAAACTAAGCATATTTGTTTGTAGGATACACCCACATTCAGAAAGCGCAAGCACGCATACTTAGCAACATACTGATTAACTGAATATCCTTTTTCCCTGACTCAAGATTTGAACACATGGAGGGATTTTTTTCATGCGTGTCAGCAGTTCCGCAAGACATTACCTCAAGCACTTTCTCAGGGGGTAGGGCTTGTAAGATTTTTTTTTTCTAATTTCTGACTGTTGCGGACAGACGGTTAATTAAAGGGGAAATGTTACTGATGTACTCACGAAGTAGGACATCTGTTTTTTAATTATAATTATACTTTTAGTGCATAATCATTATTATTGTTATTTTGATATCTGAGCGGCGCGGTGAACCCTCTGGAACTGTGTTTGACTTGATATGGAACATTCCGTCTCTCACGTCACGAAATTATTCCCACTGCACTCATGATACAAACACTGTATTACAGTCCGTCTATGATATGGTCAGTGCTCCTTGTGCAGCCCTTAAATTTCCTCCCCATCAACCTTGACTTAATTTGCATGAAACTGAAGTTCTTGAGTCATTTTTGAATGGTAAAACAATGAAAACGCATTAGTCTCAAAGAAGCCAAGCGGAAACAAAAGAGGGCGTACTAGTGGGTAAATAGCACCTTTCTAATTCTGTTGTGTCTGCCTCATAATACAATAACCAACGGTTCAAAGAAAAACACTTTTGTATTAAAGGTTAATAATATTGTCAACCGCACAAAACTTAATTATAACCTAGTTGGTTCCTTTTCTCGATGGCGATTCGTTTTCTTCTTCTTCCATTCATTCATTCTTTCTTTTTACATTTTTTCCTTCCCATCATAGTGCAGGAATTATTTGCTGCTTGCTTTGCTAGTTTTGTTTGAAACTTGAAATACATATTCATCTACAGCAAGTTTTGAGTTTCGTCTAGGCGTTGTTATGATTTTCCGTTTTATCGCTTGCCGCTTTTCTCTTTTTCACTTTCATGTTCGCTTTATTCTAAGTGGTGTTCTCTTTTGAAAGCACTTCATAGTGAGATGTACTTCAGCAGCAGCAGGGCAAACTGCATTTGGGGGAGGGACGTGCACCTTTAATTGGCGACCCCTGTTGAAATCTAAAAAACTGCACAACCTAAGGCGCGGCTTATACGTTTCGGCCCCCCGACATGTGAATCCCCGGCCGGGTCCCCCACACAATAATATTGTAGTCCACTCACGCCACTTGCACATCGTCAATTAGTGACGTCATTTAACCCTACAGCAAAACCACCTCGTAATTCCTACCATGCAATTTCCTCACTACCTCGAATGCAAGGCCATTTGCGGCCCCTGTTCATTCAATTGAACAAACTATACATTTTTGTGTGCGGTCCCTGGGTCACATTTACGGCCCGACCTTCTACGGGAGTTGTGACGGATTCAGGGATTCTTAACACACGGTTGACACCCAACAGCCGACCACCAACGACAAGAATTGCTTATTACAGGTTTCCTGTGTTCTTGAAATTGGCGTACCTGGTAGAAACACAACCAAGGTAGGCGTGTAATCTACAGTCACCCTCAATCCTGGCCCCACAAGTGTGGCTCGGACTGTCACTCCCGTGCCACACTAGTGGGGCTACCTCAATCCTAACCTTGTACTGTCTCTTGTACTAAGTTGGTGCGCGTGCGTTCTGAATCCCACTATAAGCAGTGAAACGGCTCCTGACTTGGGCACCTGGACTCGAAAAGTAACAGATCAATATCAAGCTCAGATAAAGTTCACGTCCCTCATTTCCATACCGATTACAATTTAAACACCAAAGATCAGATGATGATGACTGTGACCGATCAAGAAAAGTGCTTACTCAGTCCGAGTTGAAGATGCAGAGTTTTCTGTCAGTGCTGAGGTAATACTGATCCCCTGCCAAAGAAAGAAAAACGCCATGACTTACTTTCTGTCTTCTCATTAATTTTGCCAATGTGAAGAGCTCGGGAATGTAGTCAGTTAAGTCAACGATTTATTCCATCTTGTGCTCATAATCCGATACTACGGATATTATCAAGTACCAAAGCAGAACAAAGCAACCAAACTGGCGACATTTAACGAGTAGCACTTCCTTAGGCGTCATTGTTACTCCATCCTGGCCCTGATAGGCCTAAGTAAACTAAAAACCCTATTACGTATAGTGTGCTCAACAAAAAGGTGGTACTCAAATTAACAGACAGATGAGTACTTCATTTTTACCTGAACACCTAGAAAAATTAACAATAAAAAGATCCATTTGTAACAGGAATCCAGGCGAGACAACCTCGATTCTGATATTTTTACTTCCCGTTCTTATACCGCAGATAAGGAGAGTAAACGATCGTGTCCCATTTAGTCAAGAGGCTTTGAAAAGACGAAGAGCGAATTTCACGAGTCTTCTGATTTTTTTCTCTTTCCCAGTTTAAGAAATCGAAGACTATGGCGCTTAATACCTGGAGTTATGCAACAAGGTACATTATGAAGGTAATCGTCCCAGGATACCTGCGTCGCGTGAGGCATGGTAACACGACCGAGGAGCGCCTCCTGGAATACGTCAAGAGCACGGCAGTACAGGGCGATGCAGCCAGCGTGCTATCAGCTGTGGATAAGTTCAAGGCAGAAAAAGAGTGGATGATGCACTTTCAATATGAGAAAAGTAAGAGACGTACGATTCATACGATTAAACTTCCACATAGCTCATGTAGAATCATTCTGTCTCAATACGGTCCCACTGGCCGGTCTCCTCCATCACTGACACCCCCATTTCATTTCATTCCCTCATTCCACCTTACCTATTCTGGCCCAAACGTTTTGGTATACAGGGGAGCTGCTACTCACAAACCAATCATTGAAAACCTCTCTCCAGCTGTCGTTTATTGGAGCTGTCGTCTGTCCTCTCTCTATTCATAGAACTGACAAAGACCCGCTTGGCTTTATACCAGTTGCGTAAATAGCGTGAATTTCCGAGGAGGGTTTGCAGGGTTCACATTTTTTTCAAGGGGGCAAGGAAAGTTAATGGACTGTGTGGCTTGCATAGGCCCGTAGGCTTTGGACATTTCAGCAGGGGGAAAGGGGCACCCGGGCCTAACTCCCTTACCCAGACCCATATCACGTCATGGGACCCCCTTCTCCACAACCTCTAGCGATCCAACCTTTCTTGCTTTGCCTAAATGATAATCTCCTCCACATTACAGAGTAGGCCTATCCATTTGTTTTGATAGACAGCAGCTGAACAGAAATAAATCACCACTAACGTTTCAACGAGCCCTCCGTCCTGCAGATGAGGACGTGCCGACAAAAATAATTTAAACATCATTTTGCTGGTTTGATACGCTTAAACACAAGCCCTAAATAAATCAAGATCTTACTTTAAAACATGTTGGAACATGTTGCAATGGACACATGCGATTAGGTGGCATCAAGTGGTATCATTTTCAACCATTTGGCCGAGAGAAGATATGCTATACCCAGCAAGAAATGAGACCGAGGGGTACCCCCCCAACATGTCAAACCCCTATACACATTCCAGACTATTGTTACTTAACACATCCCCCAAGATGTCTGAAAGGAATTCCCCAGATTCCTGCTAGACAATGACCAACACAAAGCAGGGGGGGGTTCTCTTCGTCTCATACCTTGCTGCATATGAGATAAAGAGTCTGTGCTCAGAGAGGACAAGTAGATGTAACCGAAGGGAAAACTAATAACCAAAAGGAAAAAGAATCCTGGCGGCACAAGAATCCTAGCGGCACAAGAATCCTGGCGGCACAAGAATCCTGGCACAGATATATGTATATTTTATTTCTGTCCCACCATGTATGGAATGTTATATGTATAATAAGATTGAATTATTTTTACAGGTAAAGTATTTCTAGTAAATAAACAAACGACAGTCAATACTAGGTGATCTGCAAGAGATCTTGAAAAAATAATACAAGAAGTTTCATAAATACATGTACAATTCTTCCTTCAACTTGTATAACATGTTTACAGGATGAAACCATTGAAACCCGTTCTTTTACAAATATTAAGGTTACTTAAGTACACGCACATATTACAACATTTAGTTTGCAGTTTTGATAATGGTTTCACCAGATTCATGCATGGTATATGAATAATTTAGAAAACAACCCAACTAACGAACATGAAGGATGTGGGACACATACTCCCAGTATTATTTAGTTTTTTAAAAGAACCTACCAACTACAAAGCTGAGGCTGGCAAATGCCAACAGCTACCATCTGCCAGTACGGGTACTATAAACTGAAAATGTCAAGATGCTGCAAGATAAAAAAAAAAGGAAATTTTCTATGATATGCATGTACAGTGTATAGTGTTATGTACATATCACTTCTTTATTCTTCTAGATCAATCTATCTAGAGACATATACCCGTGGCTGTAATTTGCTCAAATAATACGCGTGTAACTGCCACATCCTTAGCGTTCCTAGGCACTTATTTAATCAAAGAATGTGTGCGTATATCCCCACTAGTCACCCCATGCCCAACAGAGGAGGGTGGTGCAGTACCAAGCTGCACATTTGGGTTGAATGCAGGGCAGCGACACAGGTCTATTCAGATCATCACCAGCACGGGTACAATGGGGCCCACAATTGCCAAGCGGGTAGAAGAATAGATGCAATGGCAGAGGGCGCTCTATTCAACATCACTACAAGGTTTTTTTTAGTAAATGTATAATGAGTTACATTTGCAAGACAGTGAAGAAACCAGGTGACTCATGCTTTTAATGTGAGCAAAATGATCTTGTATTGTATTCTATACTGGATAGGCAGCCAGTGAAGGGCTTGAAAAATAGGGGTGATGTGTGTGGATTTCTTATGGCCAGTTAGCAGGCGTGCAGCAGCATTCTGAACCAGTTGAAGGCGATGGAGCGTGTTATTAGAGAGACCAGAAAGTAAGCTGTTGCAGAAGTCGAGTCTGGAAGTTATGAAAGCATGAATGAGCTGTTCGGCTGCCTGATTTGTAAGCATTCGCCGGATAGTAGCGATGCGCCGGAGATGAGCGTATGATGTTTGACAAATGTGTGAGACGTGTTTCTCGAAGGTCACGTGCTGATCGAACAAAACGCCAAGATTACGTGCATCTGAACACGGTACTACCTGGGCATCACCAACCTGCATGTTTGGAATGTGGAATTTATTTCTGAGCTGTGGAGAACACATAATTAGAAATTTCGTTTTTTGGGAGTTGAACTTCAGGAAGTTTGCAGCCATCCACTCTTGTATATCATGTCTTGTATATCATGTAAACAAGATGTCATGGAGTGGAGTGCATTACAGTCGTAATAATACATGTATGTGAGAGAAAAGAGATATATCACAGGGAAGTGGAGGGACCAGGTAACCTAAGTGGGTCGACTGGTCACAGATATCTAATCTTAGATGAAACTCTACTCTGTTGTTGGCGTGCTTGGACCAAAGAGTACCGAGCGTTCCCTGAAATTAACATCTTTTTAACGAAATAACGTACACATTTTTAAAAGGACAGAAAATCGATGGAGTCCTCAAGAAGACGAAACCCCAAAATGGTTTGGAACTTGGAACCTACGTTGGTTATTCAGCCATAGCAACATCGAGGCATCTCTCTGAAGGAGGTCACCTGATTTCAGTGGAAATCGACAAGAAAAATGCCAGCCTCGCAAAGCAATTCATTGAATTTGCTGGTGTGAGCAACCAGGTACCATCTAACAATAAGAACGATGACACCAAAGCGTTTAAAAGGCACACCGTGTATCCCACAGTATCTGTGATTGATAGCAAAGGCACTGTTATTTTCTTTTCCTGCCTTTTTGTGCTCACAACATGAGCATGGAGGAAGGACGCTTCCTCCATGGTTAAATTAATGACTTCTTTGTGATGCTGCAGCAAAATTTAACTTCATGTTTCTTGGGTAATTTATTACTAACAGCGACCGAAGACCGCTTACCAATGTACTTGTGGTCAAAATCTTGAAGTCAAGCGTTGAACGTCTTGCATAATCAATATGCAAATGTGCTCAGTGGGTTGTACGTTGTTGGGAGCAAACGAAAAATTATGTACCGACCTGGAGTTGTTCAATGCAAATGTCACGTTAAACTCACAGTAGAAACTTTTAGAAATGGTTTCTTCCAGCCACGGTTTCTTTAAACTTTTTTGTTAAAAAACAGACGAAAGTGTACACTGTTTTATGTGTAGCCTGAATTTAGGATAAGAATAGAATGTCGCTATACAATAAACATAGTAAGGTCAACGAAAAATTGCTCAGTATAGTAGGGAGCCAAATTAAGGAGCATTTAGTATTGTCGCCATACCATTCCCTGAGTTTTCAAAAGTGTATTGGCATTTGTTGCATTGAAATTTCTCTTTAGTAACAATTGGAGCCTCTGGTTTCAACAGATTTCCATCGCTGTTGGGAAATCATCAGATATCATCCCGGAGCTGCGCAGCAAGTACTCCGTAGACAAGCTGGACTACGTGTTCCTGGATCACTGGAACAGCTTGTTCTTGCCCGACCTGAAGCTGCTCAAGAAACATGGCCTGCTACGAAAAGGGTCAGTCATTGTGGCTGACAATGTCCTGTATCCTGGCAGCCCTGATTACTTGCAGTACGTGGAGAATAGCGGCGAGTTCACCACTGAGCGGTTCGACTGCTACGTTCAGTTTATGCGCTTGCAAGACGCCATAGCAATCTCTGTATACAACGGTGACTAATGATGACAAGGACCGAAACGTCGAAATGGGTAATCCAGTCCTCAAATTACCTTTTACAACTGAAGTGTGTATTAAGAACTCCGACAGGGTACAGAGTGAAATGAAACGAGGGGTTCGTGAAGCAAAAGTCTAACACTTCTCCAGCACCGCACATGCAAATTGCATGAAATGAAACGCAGTGCACGTACTTAAAGTCTCTATAATGTTTGTAATAGTGGGCCTACAGCTAGGCCTCTTTTTGAAGGTCTAACTCAAATGTTATTCTAATGCTTTGGTTTTAGTCTGAAAATAATTTCTGCTTAAACGTGGTGGATCTCATATTTTACTGGCCGAATACTCGTGGTTTTATTTGGGTTGTATGGAAAACGTTATGTAAAACTTGTCCCATGTTGTCTTATATCTGGCACCAACTTCTGACGAAATTTATGGTTAATGGAAATTTGCACTGCACCGATAGACTTGTAAAAATTTTGAAACCTGACACTTGTGAGGATTTACAACTGAGATGCTGCAGCGGTTATCTGTGAATTTCAGGAGTCAAAAACATTAATTGTAGCAGGTGCCTCAAATAATTTAAAATGCATGAGAGAACCTACCAGTATTAAATTTATTATCTTTGAACTAGGGGTTTAGTTACACTACAAGTGCATTTGAATAATTGTTTTGACAAGGCTCGAATCTGAAATCATATTTGACAACCAGTGTTCATTTACAAAAGAGTTATACTTTTTCTTACAAGTTAAAATGAAAGTCAAGCTGGATGGGTACGAAAATGCCTGATTTAGTATTTGCAACTGGAGTGCACTGTTTTGGTGAATTGGTTAATAAACGGTTCTTATAAGTAACATTTACATCTCTTTCTGAACCTGAAGAAAATTTGTTTTACAGTTTGTTTGATATCAATGGTGAGGGGCAAATGCCTCAACTTAGTGGAATAAATTGAGTACAGCCCCGTCGATATTTGGCTGAAGAGACGGCCATTTCCTTACTTTTACCACGTGTAAGATGGCTTCATTTTTATACAATTTCACTTTTGTCTACAATAAAGGAGCTCCCGACTGTTTTGCATATTTTAAACGTAGGCCCTACATTTAGACTATGTTCTTGAAAGGTCAAACACAAATAGCCAGAATACATTGAAAATGTAACAAAAGAAGAAAACAAGGAGGCAGACCGAAATAAAGCCCGCAGCTGAAGATCAAAAACTTGGCTTGACTTGCAGGTACTGAAGTAGTTTCTTCGACAACTACCCTGCGACACAAAGAGGACCCCGATTGATCCGTACATCTTATCTTCTCTCCATTAACGTTAAGCACTTGTGAATGGAGGTTTAAAATCGCTTTTGCTGGCTCGAGGAAATCCATGCCCAATATTCCACACACTGGTACACTTGTCTGACCAATTTGTATCTCCGGTTCCAGTACCTAGTATATTGCCCGTCGGACTCCCATTTGCCTGACGGACGTGAACTTCCTTTTTCTCGAGATTCGGACGCTTCTCTTTTGGGATTTGTTAATACTGTGGCGCCAGCGGGTTCGGCCGGTGGGGCCGCCAGCTCGGACCCGCATGGAACTAGCTGGGTGCCCCCGCTGGTATGCGAACGGCCTGCGGCTTTCCCGCCTCGCGCCTGCGCAGTCTCGTCTACACGCCTCGTGTCTGGAGCTTTGTGTGTCAGACAGCCCTTTTGGTTTCGTCAAAATGAACAGAGCAGTTTGGCCCCGAACGGAGATTTGAGCCTGACCGAGTAGTTCTTTGTCAGTGTCAGAGCCTATAGACAGGACACGCTACAATACACAGACCCCGAAATAATGGTGTCTGCAGAACCTGTATCAACCAAAAATTTTTTTACATTAGTAGTTTACCGAGCCATTTACATAGAGACCTTGCTTGGGCTGACGACGTGTCATTTGTCGCCCAATATTTGTCGTGTCAGGTTCAATTAATTTTACGCGGGGAAATTACCCTTTCGACCCGCATTCATGCTCTCTGGTCTTCCCTCGGGCCCTAGAGTCGACTGGTGGTCGTGTCGCTGAGATTTCTTCCCCGCGGTACTTCGATCAGCGGAGGAAGGATACTGCTTTGTAATGTGCCCTCTACCTCCACACTTAAAGCAGTTCACCTCCATTGGGTGATTCCTTTCTCTGGGGGATTTGACTGATCCTCCAAGCTTCCCCTGATCGGCGATATGATATTCCCACACCTGCAGCTACAAGTCGCTGGATCTGTTCACTAAGTTGATCGTCATTCTTCTCACTTGCCCGGCAATATTTAAATTTCTTGGGGTCTTCTCTTTGAGACTCCATTCATTCGAAATTTTCTGTAGCCAGGGCGGCTCTGACAGCTTTATCGAGGGTTCTCGGTCTAGCCCTGAAGATACCCTCTCTGATTGACTAAAGAGCGATAGCGTCACTAAAATGGGCTCGAGCTAAGCGATCTCTGCCCTCTTCATCGAACTCGGGATAAGCAAGAACTGTCAGTTCTCTGACTGCCTGCCCAAGTTCTCGCAGGGTCTCGTGGGACCCCTGCCGTCGCGACCTTAGTTCCATAAGGTAATTCTGGGCCATTTGGCCCAGCCCAAACTGAGCCTCGAGCAACCCTAACAACTCCTTACACTTGAGTGCTGGTTGCAATTTCCAAGCACCTTCAGTGCCATACCCTTCAAACTTGCGGCCAAAAATACTGCGGCCTGATTTTCAGCCTTGGTAAAACCATTGGCCAATCTGCAGGCCTCAAAATGGCGACGATAATCCTTCAATGGAGTTTTCCCATCGAACCGGTCGGGTGTAATATTGGGGTGGCCTCTCGCCCCATTCGAACCCTCTGCCCGTTCATCCATGTAGTTACCTTGCCCCCCCCCTATCCAGGGGCCATGGACCTTCACCAATTACCGTGGGCTCTTTACCTTGGAACGGGAGTCAACGTGTGGACAACCTGGTCCGACACGCTGCTCGACGCAGTTACGCCCAAAATAAATTTCCGGATCGTCTTCATCCGGTTGTGCAAACAAACCCAGTGGAACCTCCGCGTCCACTGCCCGTGACTTGTCAGATTGGTGCCGCTTCCTTGATAACTCATCTGGAGAACGTCGCAGCTCTATTTCTTGCAGTTTTACCCGCTGCATAAGTTTACTCAATTTCCTCACTATGTACTTCGTCTATGTTACCGCTACCTTTGGTGCCACCAAATACATGTACTTCTGCCTCGTTGTCTGAAGGAGACTGCAAAGTCTCTATGTCACTCGCCTGTTAACGGCAAACTAACAACCAGCCGTACCAACACAGCGGATTAATACACATAAACCACAAATACTTAAATGTACAACTAGACTGATTCCGCTGCCTACGAGAGGTGCAATTACAACTCATATTGAATGACACACAACTAATTGTTTTCTTTCTTACGGTATTTATTAATGACACGGGTCACAAACTTAACGGGGAGTACACGCTAGCCAAAAGGTCCTCCAGCAGAGGTGCAATTGAAGGTGGTTTTTCGAGCACGCTCACTATAAATGAGGTACTACGGGAATAATTTACACCAATACAATTATTTTCTGTCCAATTTTATGCCCTTTAACACCCCACTTCTGACACCAAATGTAGCGGTGGAGCAGGCTCGCTCAGCACCGAAGATTCTCGGCTCTCACCGACTCACGCTTATTTTAGAAATTTATTTGAACAAATTACACTCGAGCGGCAGAATGTAATTTGCGGGGACATTCGTTCCAGGAAAGTATATTCTAGTCTAAGGGCGAGACAGATGAACAAAATGAAGAGTAATTCCCGGTGACGAGAGAAAGTGAGGCGGTGAGGCCAAATTTTGGGGTTCCTGTGTCACTCTCAAATTTTGGAGATCTCCACTTTGCTCATGAAAAGACCTGCTTGGCCTAGTACAAAATTATTAATTTAAACAAACATGAATCTTAAATTAAATTAAATCAAAATCAAAAATTAAATTAAATTAAATTAAATTAAATTAAATTAAATTAAATTAAATTAAATTAAATTAAATTAAATTAAATTAAATTAAATTAAATTAAATTAAATTAAATTAAATGAAATGAAATGAAATGAAATGAAATGAAATGAAATGAAATGAAATGAAATGAAATGAAATGAAATGAAATGAAATGAAATGAAATGAAATGAAATGAAATGAAATGAAATTAAATTCCAATTTCCATGATCAATGAAGAGTATTGCTGGTGCTACATGTAACTTACGATGTAACATGTACAGTACATGCTGTCGATTTTCAAGGTCAATCATAATATATATTGTACACGTACAATAACGAAGGTGGAGGTACACGTACGTGCACATCACATTGTAAATTTGACACTCAACTTGCACCCTGCTACATACAGCCACTTTTATGACCTTATATTAGCTATACACATGTAACTCACCAGTCGATGTAGCCAATCTGCCCCGAGCCTAGGGCCCCAAACCCTGCTGGTACAATTCAGCAAATCCACAGGACCATTTCGGGCCCTGAACCTGACGACTACAATGTTGTCTAGAAGTTTTGGAAAAAATCCAAGGTTGTGGCGCGAACGACCAATTTACACGTATATTCATGGGCACAGGAGCTTAACTGATTGCAACTTAATCCCTCTATTAATCGATCTGGACTATTAAATATCTACCATTTGCATTTATCTATAACTCACATAACCAAGACATTAACATTTTATAAATGAATGCATTATTAAACCTGGCACTATCTCTCGTGCCCGCATAACATGTCCAAAACACCAAGATTACTACACGGCAACGTACCGAGCGATTCATGGGTGCAGTGTCCCAATTCAAGGAAAATTCTCCGCCGGGCCGAGGCGCAGAAAAAGTACCCCCAGAGATTGTTTCGAAAAGAGGGGTCTGTTTGGGCCAGGAAATGGTGGAATTGTGTCAGTATGGCCCAGGATCATCTCTGTAGATTCAGGGGCACCCATCTGGGGGCAAAGCAGACAAAAATGGGATTGAAAATTAGTCAGAAGAGCCCCAGGAAGGTGAGGGATGTCATTTGAAAAATGGCCGCTGGGAGGGCTTGGCAACATTCACTTTTTGGGGGGTGAGTTTGTTTTGGGCGGATAATTAAAAAATTCATTGGTTAACCTACTAAAAATTGAAAATCAAATGAAATCTGAAGGACCAAACAGCACATTGATTTTTGTTTGAGAGGCCTCAGGGACTTCAGTTGCCTGCCATGGGGCTCCAAACTTGGTTGATTTTACACTATTTTCAATGGAGCCTGAATTAGTTCAGTGCACCCTCATGGACAACATGAATAGCTCCCTCATGTGACCACAGCACTTAACAATTAGCAAACGCCACAAAAATAACACACCGGGAAACAATTAACAATGTTTAATTGAACATCAAATAAACAATGCTAATCAATGAATGAAGGTAGCTGAATTAATGTCGAGGCTCTGACTTACTAAATGTGATCGGGCTTTCACTTCACCCGGGGGCAATCTGTATTTGAGGCGCCGCCCAATTTGAGGGAGACCTCCGGAGGCGCACTAGATAGTGAGGCACCTCGCTGAAGGACCTCCCGGAGGCGTCTCGTACTCCGCTAAAATTTGTTGGGAAAACCCGTCAAAATAATCATAATTAAATCGTGTATAATTAGACAGCGCCTTAAACTTCCCGGAGATGAACAGCCGCGTCGATTCCCCGAGCTAACTGTAGGTTTAATCAAACAGCCGAGAATGGGAATTCCCTAGTGACAATTACTTTTTTTAGCTCCAGCGGCAGCAATCTGACAAGTCCAAGTCCAGTGCTAGCCCGAACAATAACAACAAATCAAGAGCCGAAGTTGGGCGTACCCAGCAACGAATTAAATTTTGCGCTGCCTCATTAGGCTACAAAGAACTCCTAAAAGTGCACTAGGCACTAGTGCACGCCCAAGACCAAGATAAAGCGCGCCCAACTACTAATCCCTAGAAAACGCACCGACGTGCGATGACTGCTTGCACCGCAAGCAAACAACATGACGTACTAGTTTTTTTTTTGCTTCAGTCGTCAGATTTTGAAGAAAAACTGAATTCTGCACTTGCAGTGGGTAAATTTGGAAAGAATAATGGTTGAGGTGTACGCAGCAGATCAACGTCAAGTTTGGAAGAAGGAACAGAAGGAAACGTGAGTCGCTTCAGAAAGTTTCTCAAGTTTTACTTTTTATAAATGCTTAACTTTAAGCCTATATAGGCCTCGTAAGAAATTTATGACAGAGTATCTAGCCTATCAGGCTTTGTATATGAAACTTCACTACTTCGAACTTGAAGTTGGAACCGTCTGAAACGTTACTTATTGGCAAAAGTGGTTTAAAAAACATGACTAATTTGTCGTTTATTTTCCCCAGATTTCACCGGAAAAATCTCCAAGACAGCCAAGATTTGTGTTTGTCGGATCTAAAGACGCACTGGACCCAAATCGTGCGTCAGACGATGTGATATGAGTGACAGAATTCTTCTTCGGGGCAAGGCCGGGAATTCAAAGTCAACGCAATGAAACTTAAAAACTTTGTCTGCGTAAAAAATTATTCGTTCTCAGTTAAAACAGACGTTTTATCCCGGAAAGTTGTTGTTAATTGTAAATTTTTAGGCTTAAGTCAGGATGTGTACTCAATTTTTTAAGCTGATTAATAAGTGTCAGTTTTAAAAACGGCAGCAAGTTAGTTTGGTCGCTCATTTAAAGCTGCGCTCACTTTGTGCTCACAGAAAAGATTCTCACACTGCCGCATGTCGGTTTTCAATAAAATTTACTCAATAGGCCATGGTATATAAATAAATTTTATTTGGTAGAATTTTACCCGGGAAATTGTATAAAATTAAAACCATTTATTGATGATTTTTCAGTGTTGACTCATCGAAACCAGACGGAAAAACACATGGACAGTTTGAACATCATATTTACTGATAAAACCAAAATATTGCTAAAGCGAGACCGTACTAGACAATAGGTGTACAAAAAAAAGAATTAAAAACAAATACCCGCAAAATAGGTGAACTTTATCGCTTTTGAGTGGGTTAGTTAATAAGAAAATGGTCAGTTATTATTTATTAGTCAGGAAATGATATTCTTGCATTTTCTGTTTATTTTTGGCTTGTTTTCGGGAGGGAGGCCGAGGACTTGGCCATCATCCCACTAAAAACTTGACCAGAAATGCACGGCCGGCATACTGCATCACATTACCCTCCGAGTGAAGCGCCGCCATTGTACGGCCGCGCAAATTATGCGCGATGTCCTATCCAGTCGACAATGTACATAAAGTCGGCGGATACTACCGGAAGTAAACCGATTTCCACTACTGTGCTGTCTGTCCGTGGTCTGTTTTTACTCGGGCTAGGTACTAGGTACGTACATGCATGCAGTGCGCAGATAGGAAACTGCGGCGTGCGCGACAGTTATCTGTGGTTCTCTGAGTTTTGTCTGCGTAGTCTGCTTTTGCAGGAAGTGAGGTAGGCCTAGTAGTAGGCTAGTATTGGTATGTTTTTACAAATATGTCGACTTGAAGAGGAAAGATTGTGAACATTTAGAAGTGATTTAAAGCTGGAATAGTTTATTTTGAACAGAGCAAACACGACACTTTTTGACAGTCAGACAGTTGGGAAGACTCCATCATTGCATGGCCTCCGACTTCCCTCCAAAAAAGTGACACTGAGTGACAGTGAGGATAGAATTCCATATGCGAAGTTCACTTTTTGGGAGAAATTTTTTCTCCAGGACAGATTTAAAAAGGGGCGACATTTATTTTTGGGGGATAGAGATGTGAAAGGGGGTTCAGTAACTTAGGGGGACAGGTTTAAAAAGAAGGGGCCCCACGAAATAAAACGGCAAAAAAGTGAGTCCTTTTGCCGTTTTTTTTCCCTTACTATATACTCTACCATTTCCTTTTTCATTCACTATCCCGTCCTTTTATTTCTCCACAGTTTTCCTGTCATTAGTACAAGGATTATTACAGTTAGTATACACATTTAATATATTTAATCCAAATTGTGTCGTAAAGGGGAATCGAACCTGCAATGAAGAGAACTGTTAGGTAAAGAAATACAGCAGTCTAACTGACCACGCCACACGAGCGCTTGTTGCCGGAGGAAGTCGATATGTTCCATATAAAGTTACGGTTGAATTAAGGAGAGGTCACGATGAGGTCAAGATGAATATTTAAAAACATTAAATATTTATGAAACTGAATATGTAATTATTCACGAATATTTGTATAAATTAGAATATTTAAATATAAATAAATGTGGCTCTCCGTTGTTAATATAAGTAGGTTGTGCCAAAGGAAATCAACTAGGTAAGGTACATGTCTGAGCACAATTGACTGTATGACGTGAGTTATCTCCGTCGTATTATGTAAACCAAGAGAGAAAGAACAAGTGGAAATGCAGTCGGCCGTACGAAAGAAGGAATTTCAGTCCAATGCTGTATAAGAACTCAGGCTAGGTGGAGTCTTGCTTCACCATTAGCAATACATGCACTATGAGCGAGAATTGGAGTCTTACGCGCAATTGGTGAGGGAGGTGACTATCCACACCAGTGGAAGCGACCAGTTTGGGTTCTACCTGGCCGAATACATGTGGCGCTGCCGACATGCAGGAGTAGACCACTTCAATCAAATCCTTAAGGATGTTCTTCTCCTGTACAAGCCTCCCCTCACATTTTAGAGCGCAGATAGCCACACAATAATCTAAAGACAGGTTTCAGCTCCCTTTTCCCCTTCCCTCTGTATAAATATAGAAAAAAACTCCTCCAACTGACAAGCACTCTCTAAAAGAAATTTGCCCCTTTTTTCCTTCTAAACAAATTGTCCAACTTACAAACTGTCTGTAAAAGAAATTGGGCCCCTTTTTTCCTTCTAAACAAATTGTCCAACTTACAAACTGTCTGTAAAAGAAATTGGGCCCCTTTTTTCCTTCTAAACAAATTGTCCAACTTAAAAATTGTCGCAAAACACGCACTATTTTTAAATTATTTAAAAAAATATTTAAAAATTGTACATGTACATGTACAGTAGGGCACATTGCGCAGCATTTCGTGAACTGTGAAGATCCATCCAGACAGATGACGGCCCTCTGCACTCCTCGTGTTGCGGATTCATGCATAAAATTACCTCAATGCTTGTGGCAGCCCAACCCCTGTTAATGGTTCTTTCCGGATATGATTCGGTTCATGCGCACACGTCGTGCGCATTCGCCATGTTCTTCAGAAGCAAAAGATTAGTATCTAGTCACTTCCGCAAAAGGAAAGATGGCCGCCTGTCGATGTAAACCTGGTCCATGTGTAGCTCCAAAAGTGTGCCCAAAGCTCCATATTTCTGTCCTATGATGTTCAGCTCTTCAATGCCTATTGGAATTGTCTTCATTCAGCGATCAAAGTAAGGATACTTTTGTAGTAATTACGCGATATTACAGTGAACTTCGTATATGGAATTCTTCCCCCAATCAAAGACTGACCTCAAAGAGTCAAGTCTGAAGTTTGGATATCCTTCCTAAAAAGAAAACATCTGATGTGGTCAATGATACCACTTTTCACCCGTTCTGTTTTAGTTTGTTTATTTACATCATATCATCAATTTTGTTCCGAGGTTGTCCATTGTGGTTCATTGTCACACATGATGAAACCCCACTGCCCCATATGTACAAGTAGACAAATTCCTTAAAGATCTGGAGGCTGGAGATCTGGTGATTGAAGAGCAAGAGTGAATATTTAAGCATTGCAAATATCTTGAAGACACTTTGTTTTATTATACGTGATGTCATATTCTCCTTTCAAAGTTTCATCAAACAAATTATAAACACTGGTAGAGCATTGGTATGGTATGCCAGAGGCCGCAGGTTCAAATCCCACTCCAGTCAATTTCTTTGTTCATCTTTATAATCAAATTGCGAACAATTTAGTATAGCAGAGAGTGTACATGTATATGCAAATATGTGTTTCCAGGGATCTGTCAAGAGGTGATAATCACAGGGTATTGTAACCTTTAGGTCATACATATAAATACGATTCTTTAAAACATAAAAATCTGCTCCGAAAGTTTTATTTGCTATAATTGGTAAGTTATGGAAAATATGAAACTAAACCAGTTTTTATCTAACTCCTCCGAACTGTTTTTCGTCCTGTGCCTCAGGATTTACATATTTTGGGCAACATGCTGAGGTTCATGATATATGTATCCATTCCTAACGCTTGGCGTCGCTTACGATATGGGAATGCAACTGAAGATCGCCTCCTTGAATTCGTGAAGAGCACAGCAGTAGAGGGCGATGCAGCTAGTGTGCTGTCTGCCGTGGATAGATTCAAGGATGAGAAAGAGTGGATGGTCAGTATTGAACGGAGGAAAAGTAAGTTACAGCCATCAGTGTGTGCATTCAGTGGACAAATGTAACCTTGAAGAGCAGGGCTTTTTGGATCATATCGCTCAGCTGATCTTGGAAAACTTGAGGCAAACATGTACAATGTATCTACAGAGATGTTCATTATGAGTTCATAGATGAAATTTCATTTCAAAGTACGTGTCCATGTAATTTATGGTAAATTCATGTAGACATTGGAAGATCATGGCCTCTTTGGTGTCAGCCGTGTGCATTTGAGCACACTTCAGAAGAGTTGACTTTTTTGGATGACCTGTCTCTTGAAAAATTGGCTTTTTCACAAGAACACTTTTTCTTTAAACAGTTGGTGTGTCAGAATGATCTCGAGGCATCACAGAAAAAAACTCAATGCTCGATATCAGAGAAGATGCCAAGGAGTATTTGCCTCCCTCTTCCAGGATCTCTTTGGTCAATGCACAGGGCTTTCTCACTGACCCACTTGACCTAACATGGCGGTACATGTGTACGCCATAGTTATAAGTAAAGACCAACATGCCGCCATAGAGCTATATATAAAAACTACAGGGCAAGCTTCTCATTCTCCACGCGGATAAATTGGACATCGTCCTGGGCGCGGACATTTTCAATCCATGTGCGTGCTGGTAAAACATTTGAAATAAGATAGAATGAATATCAAATTACCAGCTCTAAATGCAACATGCATGGAGTACAACTTAAATTTGATTTAAAAAGTCATGGCAAAATTATCTGTGAATTAATGAAAATGTTTGTGTTTTAGTGGAGAAAATCGGCACAGTACTTGAGGAAACGAAACCCAAGAATTGCTTGGAGCTTGGCACCTACTTGGGTTACTCTGCAGTTTCCACAGCAGTTCATCTGCCTGAAGGAGCTCGCTTGATCACAGTGGAGATAAACGAAAAATATGCCAGCATCGCCAAGCAGTTGGTAGACATGGCTGGTCTAAATCAGGTACACTTTAAGAAGTGCAGCTGCAATGAATTTTTCTTCGACACAATTTTCTTCAACTTTGTATTTTTCTCCAATGTTTGAAAACTATTACATTCCTATTTCTAAAACAATTTCGTGCTTTCCTGGACAACTGAGGGTGCAGCTGCTGTGACGCGTAGAACTCTATGCTGTGAAGTCATTTAGGGACAACTTAAGCCATGTTTTCATCAGACTTTGTCTTCCACAGCCATGCAGAAACTTACTGCGACATTCCTTCGTGTCAATCTACCGCATATACCGAAGTAGACTTTTTTACCGTAACGGAATATTTATTTGCTGCGTAATACTAGCTGAATACCTACACACTGTACATGTAGTGGGCTCTGTACAAATCGTGACAAAATCCACCAAATATGACCCAAAAAATGACAAAATCTGACAAATTCGGCCAAATCTGCCACCTTTTAAGTGGAGATGAACAAGATGCACTTGTACACAGTGTGTATATAGCTTTATCTGAGCACGCTTCACTGTGTGTGCGCGGCATATTGCTGTTCTGTGTGCACGGAGCTGGAGACTGGGAACCATACAACCATTTTCGCATGCCTGCTGTCAATCTCTGTGTAGCCGTAGCCTTGTAGTCTGTTGGTTTAGCGTGGTCGCAGTCTATCTATATTGTACGGGAACTGTTCCCATTAGCCTTATTAGCGCCCCTGCAAACTTACTATGACTGCATGGAAATCTTCCACGACCTTTTCAGCTAGTTAGTTTTACATCACAGTCACAGTAAGTTTGAAGGAACGTAAGCTAACCATGTGTTTCCATTGGATTTAATTTTGTAATTCTGCAGGAAGGTCGCGGTAAGTTAACCAAAAGAATCCAATGGGAACACGGCTGTACATGCATTTCGGTGCATAAATCTTTTTTGTTCAAATTGTGAACCCAGAATTTACTTGATGACAAATTTCTCCGAGAGGAATTGATTGGTTGCTTATTACAGTACAATGCACATAAAGAGCAAAGAATTGGTAAACAAGAGAAAACTGAGTCCAACACAATCTACACAAATTTGGGACATCTTTCTTTGCAAATCAATGTAGCATTGAGGATTTTTCCTAGGATGGCATCATGTTTTGCTCATGAATATGGAAATCTCATTTGCATAAAACCAAAAAGGCAGTAAAACACCCTTTGAAAGAGTGAACCAAAAGTTGAAAATGAGGTTAACTGAGACACAAGGGTGCATTTTGAAGGTTTGTACAGTTTATTAAAATAAATTGATTGCAGCTACCCTTTCATCTTTTGAAAGGAAAGGTGCAGCGCATGTACGTACCGGTACATGTATATATTAGTAGCCTGTGCATTTGGATAAGAGTATGCACGTTGATGTGACATGGTTTGAAGGTGGATATGTAGCTCCCCAAACTTTTGAAATTTGAGGCAAATTTAGAGGAAGTACATGTACATGTAGCTTTTCAACTTCCAGTATCCGAGGAAGATGACACACGGTTTCAGTCGAATGCTGTCTAGCATTAGTTTATGAGAGATGTCATCTCTTCGTGGGTACCTGTAGCTACATGTCGGGCCATGATTATTCTTGTGTAGCTCTCCCGAGCGACAGCTTCAAACCAGCTTCAGAGTAAACTGTTGCGTTCCTGGAGAAAATATTACGATACATGTGGATGGGATGTCTCTGTGGATCATCACCTGCCTGTCAAACAGCAAAAGTAATGACTCTGATATGATTGTGAAAATTAAGTTGGGATGTCAGGCAGTATTGTTGAGTCTGTCATTTTTGGAGTCCAAGTCATTGTCCAGGTCCAAGTTAAAGTCAGAATTAAAAGTCTTAAAATCTAGTCCCAGTCTTTCAATAAACCAAATGTCATATCGTATGTTTGAAAACATGCTACCCGTATGTGCTTGGTATTTGCAAGTACATGTAATTGTAAGTATGAACAGAAAGAGGACCGATACATACCAGCATGTTTGTTTCCAATTGTTTGTAAAAATTCTTGAATGCTTTTCAAAACTACATGTAAATTACAAAGAGAAGAAAAGTTAATAGAAAAAATAAATACTGTCTAGTGGCTTAAGAATGTTGATAGGAAAGCATTCTTAAGTCTGGTAACGATGTGGAGGATGTTCTTTAAGTTTCCATTTATTGAATTATTTTATGTTGAAGGGGTGCTGGGGATTAAAAAAAACAAACAGTCATTTTGGGGTGAACATGGGTCAAGTCGAGTCTTGCAGTAAATAAAAAAAACCAGAGTCTGCGTCCATCAACATGCAGACTTGCGTCAGTCCAAGAATGCTGAAGATAACAAAACAGTATTAGATGGGCTTTTGCTCGACTCGGGCTTCATGTGCATGTACTTAACCCCTAATGCCTTACCTACATGTAGAAGGATGGATGGGGGGGGGGCAGCGGCCAGGTCCACCTCCAGACCGGCACCGTACCGGCAGCACTACCACACCTTACAAATTCTATTAAAAACTGCTGCTGGCTAATAAAATCCATTCTTAAATTTGCCCAGCAGGCAGGTAAAGCTGTTTGAAACAGTAGTAGATGGCTACATGTACATGTAAAACAAACGGTACGAAATTGATTATACATGTACGTACATGTACATGTTGTTATTAATGGTAATAGATTTGAAATCACAGCAAGACTCCACTACAAACATTGAAGTAATGTTGAAAAAAGTTGGTTAGTTTTGCTAAAACATGCCCAGTAGTCAAGTGGAAACCCAGCTCCTTTAGGGTTAAAATTGCAGTCTCTGTTTTCAGGTTTCGGTCGTTACTGGGAAATCATCAGATGTCATCCCAGAGCTATGCAGCAGATACTCAATGGACAAGCTGGACTACCTATTCATTGATCACTTTGGCAGCCAGTACTTGCCCGATCTGGAACGACTGGAGGAACTCCATCTCCTTCGCAAGGGGACCGTCATCGTGGCCGACAACGTCCTGTTTCCCGGCTGTCCCGATTACATCAAGTATGTGGAGGGAAGCAACAAGTTTACCACAGAGCGCTTCTATTGTAAAGTGGATGGCCTTGGCATACAAGATGCCATTGCAATCTCTGTCTACAATGGTGGTGACCATGGTGATGACTAGGTTTAATGTTGTCTCCACCGTGGCACAAGTAGACGTTTCAACTTTGCTGTCCTGGTGCTTGTTCCAGAGTGATTGGAATTAAAAAATTTACAGCAAAACTTAGATCAACTCTTAAAACAACTCATTGTGACGAGCTGGAAATACATGTACCTTTGTGCAGACACTCTATGTAAAAATCACGTTTGGAGAAATCATAATTGTTAACAATGCTGACATGCTTCCAGTAGCAAAACTGAATTTATGTTAAATTTTCATTAATGGTGGCGGGGCACACATCTTGATCATTGCATTTTTTTTGTTTCAGATAAATATACCGCTGCCTGCCTAATGATTGCCCTCTTTTTAAGCACTGATATTGAAATGTACTTTTTTTCTAGTTTTATATTCAAGATATACATGCGCATGTATGCAATAGATTAAAGAAAATACTAGTGCATGTGTAAAAGCTGCCTGAAATAAATTACCAGTTCATGTCAGTAATTTTAGTTTTTATTCAGAACATGTCAATCAAATCCACTCTGAAATGAAATATGAATTTGCCTAGTTGGTTCTTGCATGACACTTTAACTCTGTTTTAAAGAAAATGTTTGATTTTTAGGGAATATAAAATGCATGTATGCTATCTGCTATTGATAATTACATAATTTTGAAAAGTGGTTAAGCAGTGAACTCCGGGTGCTTGTAGATCTGGCTTGTACACCTTAACGTACATTTAAGATCCTTGAGGTTGCCAAAGATGGAGCCAGTTGGAGACACTGCATTATCAGCTGCCGTGCAGCCGACTACTACATGTACTTGTAGCAGTAGATTTGTGTTCAATATTGCATTTTGAATGCACCCATTAGGCAAGTGGGTGCAAAACTGACAGTCTCTGTTCATTTCATGCAGGTCAGGATTGGGATCAGTGGTCCAACGTTGGTACCCGACACCTGAACCTGACTAATGGATAGTGCAAGCCAGCTTTGAGATCAATGATCACGATCCAGATCCGTGTGAAACGAACAGACACTGAAATTCATATTATTTTGTAAGCATGCATATGTACAAATTCTTGCCTTGCCAGTGGATACTTCATGCTAGCTCAAAGCGCAGTCATTGGCATTGGTTTTTAAGGACTCCCTTGGCATCAGGTGCACAGTGTACCAAATTAGTACACTTTAAATCCTACACCAGTTGTTATTTTTTTTTCTTTCTTTTTCACGAGAAAATGATGCTGTGTTTTAAAGACTGCCAGCTGAGAAAGATTCCTTGTACTCCTGGAAACTTCTGCCTTTTTTCCCCTTATACAGCAGAACCCTGTTTAAAACAAGGTCCAATAGAGTACCGAAGTGTGACGTCACCGTGAACCAGAAAGTGCAGTGCAAACGAATGGAGTACGCGCGTGTTGGCTCACGCACTGGTTCTTGCGCTAATGCCTTTCACACGCTAATTGTGCGCGTGATGTAGTTACTTCGGTACTCTGTTGGGACTTCACAAGTTATAATGCACCTTGTTAAACAGGCACATGTACCTTTACCAGTAACAGAAAACAAAAGAAAACCAAAGACTTACATTCAAGATGTACAAATATCCTTGTTATAAGTAAACATGACTTTTTATTGCAAGTGCTCTTATCTGTGTTCAACTATATAGCATAGCATATACCACACCCTTTGGCCAATTTGAAGTGTGGCAGGCAGAATACATAGGTGGATACCATTTCAAAAACCTCTTGTATTCACTCAAATTGACCCACCTCAAATAGCCCCTCCTATTCTTCACACTGGCTGATGGCCCATGTAAAACATGAGCATACCCATTCTGATATGCATGTACTTCTGAACTCTTTTACTGGTCAAATGCAAGTGAACAGACCTGTTTCCAAAATGCTCTAGCCTGCTGTACAGTCTACACCAATTCCTACACCACCACGTTCTACGTAATAGTTAATGATAAGCAAACAAATCATTTCAAGCATCCAACTTACTCGCTTGGTTTAAAATGAAAAAAATAATGTATATTCACACACTGTACTACGCATATGCTAGTCTGAGATACAAAAATGCCATAAATCACATTTCTCAGTATTTGGACATGATTGAACATTCTGCATGTACATGAAAATACTTGGTAATTAAGAGATCATATGTGGTTGCCCACAAACCTGCTGGCAAGTGAGGTTACCAGACTACCAGCACCGTCATGACCGTTGACACTGCAGTCAAGCAAATCAGTTATGGGACCGGTCCCCATCCCTATTATACAGGGACTGGTTGCTAGCTTCGGTTTAACATGTGCAATTAGCCCTGTCAATTTGGATGCCGATATTGAAATTATTGTTAGGCCAACAGCAATGCTTTAACATGAAATATATTTTAGTTCTGAGGTGAATAAAACACAAGTATCTATCCTTGCTAAGGCTGCTGATCACAGTGTGGTAATTTATTTTTCAATGATTATCATTGATAAATCATTTTAAGGCAATTTTTTTCAAATCAGTGGTATGGTCAAGTTATTTTCGGTAACAAAGAACAAAAGCAAAATATACTTTCAGCTCCTGCTTGATTTGTGCATTGAGCAGGCATCATTTCTTCATTTACATAATGTAAACCCAACAGGACTCTGCCAGATTCATTATCCACTACAGGGTCCCTACATTCAGAGGCCTTCTGTAAGACGGGAACCAGTCTGATCAGTTATCAGACAGATAACATTCAGGTGTCGCGATGACAGAAACTTGCCTGCCGAGATTTCCAACCTGTGGTTCATACCTTATTGTTTAAAGCTTAAAGTATGAAAGCATTTAAGTCAGTATTAAAAGTGCCTTGATGTTAGTCTGGGTTTCATACTTGCCCTTGTGTCAGGAAACTGAAAATCAAGATGCCCCGAACACTTATGTCGACATCAGTTTCCCTTGACAGCAAGTGCGTATACACAGCTGCCGAGAATACTACAGAATCTACCTTGCCAGATTGATTACTGCCGCATTAGTTACTGAAATCATGAATGGATCCATATCACTCATTAAGCTTGTTACATCGCTAATTATCTGGTTTCTGCTCCTGACCCTTTTAAAGACTTTCACTCTTAAGTTCTGCCACCGCAAAGGAGGAGCCCACGTAAGCGCTCTTCACTTCAACACATAAGGAGCATGTAACCCCATAAGAAAGTAACAGTAGCGAACAAAATCTTGCAAGATCCTTCAAAAACCTGCGGATTGTGAAGGATCTTGGAAAGGTCAGGTTTAATGCTCAGCAGTTTTTAAAAGTGAACAGTAAGCTTAAGCAATTCTACCAATTATTCTATGTGTTCCAGCTATTTGCAGTACGATAAAAAAAAATAACTTATATGTACCGCTGCAAGTATAATTAAAATTGACATCATAAAGCTTCAAAATTTCTACGTCGTGCAAGGAACACACCATAATCAGCAAGTTAAAATAGGAAATTCTTAGATCCATTCACTTTTTTCATTAAGAAATTTTGCTTACTAATAAATAAACTTTTGTACGTATAATACATTTTTCTACTTTCTCTGTCAAGTTCTGTAAGACCAAATTGCCCCAGGAAGAAGATTTCGTACATAAATATATTTCATATGTCCCTTTCTTTCACAACTATATGTAAAATATGAGTTGTTCTTCTGTATTCAAGAGTTTTTTTTTTTTTTTCAAAAGTACAGGTCCAGGCCATGAATGTCGCCGGGGAGGGGAGCCAGAAAGGAACTTGCTCCCTTCCCCCCCCTGGTTAAAAATTGAAATATTAACAAGGAGGAAAAAGACACAAAACTTAACAAAAATTAGGGGAAAAGATGAAAGGGGATAAAAATCACCTATCTGCAGCATTAACTGGCCTCCTTCCCACTGTTACGACTTATCATTTCCAAAATAAGTGCTTCGATCACCCCCCCTAAAAAAAAATAAATCCTGGTGCCGCTCATGGTCCTGATATAAACTGCAAGAGAATACAATGCCTTTGCTTTAGTTACTATACTGTTTCTGAGTACAAGGGCCCTCTTGGGGTTGTAAAAAAAAAAAAAAGCTCTCCTTTAAAGAAGTCTACAAAAAGCATGATGAAGACAATGGACAAATTTGTTTGGGTCCCATGCAAGATAGGGTTCGAACACATTTTTAGAGGTTTGGGAGGTTGTGGTAAGAGAAAACACCCTGATTGACACCAGAAGTAAATTGTGGCTTTCTTAAGGTTTTCTTAAATTTATAAACAGGAATTTCCACAAAAGGAGTGTGATGTTCACATGAGTGCACCTTCAGTGTGTGACCCCCAATGGCAGCTGCTGGGCCTCCCTCGGGCGTGGTGAATATAGAGGAAATCCAAGGTGGACTAGTCAAATGTATGATTTGGAATACTTGAGCAAAGGACTGGCATGTCTGATGCCAACAGATTTTCTAAAAGTTGCAGCAAATCACTTCATGGGTTCATCTTGGCACTGCTCCCTGGAGAGGACCTCGAACTCGTCCGAATCGTTCCCCTCCTCGTTCTTTTCCCCCTCTGCTCCACCTGTAGCACCCAGGGGCTCGATGATGTCAATACTCCCGCTCAAGGATGTCCCTAGACTCCGGAGGTGCGAATCGCCATCCACACTGCCCCCAGAGGCAGGGGTGGAGTCTCCCTCGATGACCGACACACTTGATGGGCTGTCCAGACCAGGGACTGAGGCCGAGAATGGCTCTGAGTCCGTGGACGAGGCAGGAGTGACTGAAGGCGACATGTTCTCAGCTGGCACTTCTCCCGGCTTGGGCTTCGCCATCCTGATTTTTGCCTTCGGCCCTGCTCCTCCTGCAGTGCCTTTCTTTCCCAATCTTCCACCGTCTGGGTGGCTGTCGCCCTTCGATGCCATCTTGTCCACCCTGACTTTTTGCCTCGGTTTTGTTCCTGACAGACCTTGCACTTTCGGTTTCGGCTTAACAGTTGAGCGCTCTTCCATAGAATCCAGCTCCGAGTTGGGGCATTCTACAGGCTGTCCCTGAATTTCTGTCCTCCTGGTCCCGTATTTCTCATCAGGGGCTCTGGGACGCTGCCCCTGGCGACCATCTGCCTCATCTGAGGAGTCATCATCCCCAGACACATCACCTTGATAGGGTGCACTGTCTGCGCTGCGCGAGCCCAAGTTAAGAGGCTGTCGCTGTGGATGGTCCTGGACAGCATCCGATTCACTGCTGACATGTGGCCTCCGCCTCGGCCTGGCAGGCGGTCTTTCTACAGCCAGAGGCTCCTCCGGACGCATTTGGTGCTGTGGCTGACCGGCCAGGATGTCTTCCGCTGGTCTGTTGTTGATGATGAGGTTCAAAGCTGGCATTGGGGGTGGCGGTGCGACTTGGTCTTCCCTCCGAGGCTGCAGCAAATCCAGATAATTAACGGGTGACATGCATAATGTTCATTCTTGCACAGCATCACATCGGCAAATATTTTAACCTGAAGTAGTTATCTCATGAATTACTGCTTTAGTGCCAGTATAAAACATACACTACTCAAAAGAATTAAAGGAACAAGAGAACAGTATGTTTCTGTTGTGGTCTATATGGGCTACCGTTAGAACAAGAGGCATTAAAGTTATGTGAAAATCATTCAGGTGTTGTCACATAAGTTTAATGCCTCTTGTTTTAACGGAAGACCATGACAAAAACATACTGTTCTCTTGTTCCTTTCATTCTTTTGAGTCGTGTATAACAATGCCATTATTTAAACTGTTACAAGTTGATGAAAAAGGCCTTAAAAATTGTTCCTTTCAGCTTTCCTGACATTATTTCTGTTGATCTTTAACTTATTCCCAGACCACAGTACCAGGCATCTCTTTGAAGCTGTGTATAAACTGTGTGATTATTTTGACTAGTTACATTTACCCACTTCTTGTAAAGGTACATGCATAACATGCACATACATTCAATGCCCCTTTGGCTTCTAGGGTGACTTGCAATAAAATCTATGCACGCCTCATGTTTAAGAATGTGTACAGCATACTGTAAGTGCACTGCCATTAAGGTATTGGGGTCTCCTCAGAATACTTAAGAGCAAGTTGTTACCAGTGGGAGGTATCAGATATTTTCAAAACTGGTTAACCGAATTTTGAAAAAGTGGTTATCCAGTTATCCGGTTTTGTTGACCTTTTCAAAGCATTAACAACTCACATGGCATGACGATTATGAAGTTTTTCCATTTAGCGGCAGCCAGAGCGGGTTCTACAATTGTGGACTTGGTAGGTAAATATTATTTGCACTCTACAAAAACTAAATCAGTGTCTGTTTAGTTTACATAGTTCAGATGTGTCAAAATGTACATGTAATTGTCACTAAAATAACGTTTTTCTTATCATTGAAATCATCATTCATAGTTTGGCAAACATAATATTTTATAACATTTACAACAATACTCGTACACTTAACTCAATGTAACATTGACAGAAATCTCAGGTAAATGTGACTTTTGGGACAAACATTCATGACCAGATTCATGTGAAATAATGGGGCCCAGTACATGTGGAAAAATAATTGGTTCTTTTGTCCTATATAGCACCATCCATGAAACGAATGCCTTAGGCCCAGCCATTTTTGCAATTCCAATCTCATGAATTTTAACCACTACCTGCTGGGTGGATTTCTCTTGAGCGGGATGTGATGGCGGGACCTTTTCAAGATTTTCCGTTTCCAAAATTCATCAAAAATTCATGTGTTCATTTACTGATTGTTTACACCCACACGAACGACTGTCTGGTAGCTACTCTACAACCTTCATTGACACCCGAGTATTCAGCCCAGGCCTAGCTGCAGCCCTGTAAAAGAGAGCCCAGAATTGTGAGGTGTTGCATAATTTCCTTGTTACGGGTGAATGCCAGTAGCGGTGCTGTGTTGCTCATCAATGGGGCCCTGGAGCACTTTTGTCAGGGGTGCTAATCCGCGGGTGCGCTATGCCCAAAACAATAGTATACTTTTTCAAGACAGCGCCGCATTACGTTTGTTCCGAGTACAGTCTTTTGTTACACAGATCAGCTCTTTTGTCCGAAACCGGGCACCCCGGCTCTGGGTATAAACACACTGTGCCCAAAACCGGGCTCCCTGACAGGAAGTGGTTAATGAGTCGTCGTTCATGACGACTGACGCACAGATGACCTAGTGAATTTCTTAATTCACTTAATACCACTGGATTTGTGCTTATCATGACAAGGATTGGGATGATTTAAAAAAAGATAATTCACATGCAAAAGGTTCTTATAACGCAAGACTAAACACTTTCATACACAAAACAAATTTTGTACCTGCACGAAAAGTGGGCTCACACATCATACTCATCATGCTCACAGCCCGGCCCAACGAGTAATATGTCTTGTCTCAAAATATGCATATTCCTACGAATTTTTCACAAATGTTTATTTCCTGGCTGTGGCACAATTTTAAGCAGACTTCACATATGTAACTTTCACCAAACCACAATATTGCAAGGTGCTAGCCATACACAGCGTGTAGCAATTGCCTAGAGGGGTAGTTCTAATTACTCAATTGCAACACCCCTAGTCTTTCTTCCAGTCGTTTTTCATATTCTCTATGCTTTGTGCTTGTACCCCCTATTTCTCTAGAACATCCAACTGCGCAAGAGCTCTCCACATGCATCGATTTTGCACATGATGGGCGTCGCACTGTGGTTCATCCGTTGTGTTATTGTTTGGGCTGGTCTGTTTACAGCGGTTTCTAAAAGTCCCATAATTGTGGTTGCGACATTCGATAATTCAGAACTTAGGACACACGGGACGGAGGATTCGGCCCTCCTTAGGTATCCCAATCGTAGTGACAAGTCAATAAATACGCACAACAGATCACAGGCGCCCACTGGCTGAATTGGATTGTTGTGTGATGATATAGCAGCATGTTTGCGCTTACAAGCAGCTTATCTGTTAAGGTTTTGTTCTCACTATTGAGTGGACACCTCTTTTTCCAGGATCGATCAAAGACAACAATTGTTGCGGTAAAGGTTAGTTGTTCGGTTTTTGTTTGTTTGGATAACTGGTTTTGAAATTCAGAATCGGATAGTAGAATTAAAACCAGACAATCGAAAATCCCACCACTACTGTGACGTATTCTGAGGAGACCCCAACTGTTGACACACCTACCTCAAATTCTTCGAGCCTACCCTGTCTGTGATTGACAGCATCTCTCTCTCTCAGCTGAGCTTCCAACTCGCGAACTCTCTCCCAAGCCCCTCTGTCTCTCCTGTGGGCCAGCTGAGGGCAGTAGCACATCAGTACGCACACAACAGCCAGGGATAAGTAGACAGTCAGCAAGGCGGGCAGCCAGGCGGCGTAGGGCAGATCCTGAAGGAGCTCGCGGTGGAAGTTGGACACCTGCTTGCCTAAGGTCTTCAGCGGCTCCATGAACATAGTTGAAAGGGTGTGTACAATTGCCTGTTGATAAGAAGTTCAAAACTGCATTTCTTGCTGGTTTACGATTGATCGCCCTATGGAGAACACCAGATGCTGATGGTCACTGGATGCTGGAGACTATTAGGGTAGTGCATAGGCAGGCCACTGCCCAAATCATGAAATGTTAGGTCAGTAACCATGTCAAATTTCAATCAATCCGGTTTGTATGACGTCACTTCAGTTTAAACCACGCCCACTGCACATGTGCACGGCACATAGAGTTACATGCATTGATCGCTGTTTACAGGGAACCGGAAGTTAACGCGCAACTTCAGCGATTGTCCAATGAGAGCCTGCAAATCGTGGCGCATCCACCTTTGTGATGAAGTCACAAACCGGATAGTGCCAGAAGCTAGTGCTTTAGATGCAATTCTGGACCACACGAGAGATGATCATAGGTTAAGTTTCAGTGGCAAGACCGACTATAAACTGGCCTATGTGCTGTTGATTCTCAAATACGGCCAGTTAAATTTTGTCCGTAGACCCTACTCATCTCTTGCATTTGTAGCCCCATGCACTTTACCGACATATCCCCTTCCCGTATCCAATTTCCCTGTGTGGCACGTTATACCTACCCGTGTTGGTGGCACCTCGTAAATGGGATCCACCAGCACATTCTCGTGGTAAACATCGCAAGGGTCTTTCTTAAAGGTCAGCTGCTTCCGCAAGGCCTCCTTAATGGAGTCCAACCAGGTCATCTTGTCTGGCATACACTCAGGTGGCATGTCTTGTCCCTTGTGCATTGTGGATATCCTGACTGCCAACTCTTTCTGTATTAAAGGGGGAAAAAGATGTCACTTGGAATAACAAACTTAAACACTGGCTTGCTGGATAGTGTCCCAAACATATTTGGACTGCATTCAAGATTTAAACCTACAGCTAAAAATCAATCAACGATCAATAGTCAACTAGAGGGAGGTTTAACCTGGCATTACTTGTGTATGCACGCTAGAGCAAGATCAAGTGTAACTTGTACTCGTAGTTCGACCCTCGGTCAACTGCTCCTTTCCAAAGCGCGAGTATGATACAGTCCCACTCAATGGATCTTATCTCAACCATTTTTTGCAAAATCCCATCGTCACTCAGTGTGAGTCAATTGAGGGGCATTTACCAAACTATGGATAACTTGTTGCTTGAACTTGCCGCAGGTGCCTCAGTACAAACATCTCACCTTGAACTACAGTTAAGTGTCATGGCCCCAGCTCTTTGCTGTGACTAGAAGCGCAAGCTTGATAGAAGACAAAGGTGCAAAGGCTACTCCCTCACCAAAATCTCAAGGTCGGCTAGGGCCTTACCTTGTAGAGGTAGACCCAGTTCCAGCACACGCTGATGAAGAACATGAGCATCATGACTGCACAGAGCTGCTTCCACCAGGAAGCCTGCGTATTGGACTCATATATGATTACCACCACACCGAGGATTAACAGTAGTGCATACTTTGAAAAGAAAAACAATATCAACATTTGATGAGCCAATATGATCGTTGAATAAAGTATATCCCTTGCTATGGACACTGTCCATTGCTTGCAAGAACAAGATAATATCATCACGGCATGTTTTCACATTGAAATGACATCCCTATGGAGGGGACACACTGGGTAGGCCCTTACTGTGTTATGGGGAAGTTTTCCATCAGTAGGAAAGTTGGGACCAAATTGTGGGCAGTACTGTCTGTCCCCACAACATTTTCAGTGCAAACCAAATTGGTGTATATGTGATGATGAGTGCACGTCCCCACAACCACTGAACAAGTACAAGTACATGCGCTTGTACATGGTGCCTTGTGGGGTACCGGAACAATGGAAAGTACCCCACAAGGCCAGTTTGGATCCTTGTGGGGTACTTAAGTGGTACCCCACAAGAATTTCACGAAATAGACATTTCAAATTTACTCAAAAGGGAGGAATTTTCATGTGCCATTCATCCGTCGCAAATTGAAGTGTTTTATATAAGGGACATACGGTCGAAATTTCAACCCAGGAAACTGAATTTGGTTGAAATGGCAGTGATTTGGAATTTTTTCCGTGTTGTGTGAAAGTTTTGAACACGAGTACAAAGGAAACACCCCACAAGTATACATATGTAAGGGTGGGCGAGTGTGCATATGTGCACTGACTGGTGCCGGCCGCACCAAATACATGTGGCCAATTTCGGTTGGCAGGTGCGCACATGTACTTAGTCTTTACATGCACTCTAGGTTCCTGTTGAAAATAGTCACCACCAGCCTCTCTTTGTCTTTGCCAGTGAGGGTGGTACTTCTATGCAGTCACTTCATACTGTGATTTAGGGCACCAGACTTTAAGCAACACCGGTGCTATTGACTGTATTTTCCATATGCAAGTTTTCCCACAATATCGAGCTATGGCAGTCGAATATTTGAGAAACACAGGATGGACTATCTGGTTACTCTGACTAGCTCTCTAAATTACAATCCTTGAAACATGAGCATGAGGACAATTTGAGGGAATGCCATCCCTGAGATCAACATGCAAACTGTCATTCCAAAGTAGGTCCCCATGAGATACGAGACCCTTTTCTGCCTGGGGGTGGAGGGGGATATCTGCGTTTTCTGTTATAATAATCTTACAAATGTGATGTCCCTTGGGTCCATTCCTGTCATTCTTTCCAGCAGGCCGGGTTTTTCCGTGACGTTGTCATGGCGGACGCTCGTTAGCATATCCACCATGAGGTCGTGGGCGTCCACCAGTTTGACCTTCCCCTTCTGCTGGACAAACTGACGCAGCTTGTTCCAGCGGTAGCTGCTCAGCTCTACTCGGACCTCGGCCACCAGCGGGGAATCCTCAGCAACATCAGCCTGAAAAGATAAAATGGGAAGAAAGTCAAACGGAGAAGGAACGTCTGGAAAGTCAGAAAGCTCCCGTTCCAATTTGAATGCTCCTTTATGGAACCCTGTGTGTCCCCAGTTGGAATTCATTCTCATCCCATTAATAATTACATGTAATTTATTTATTTATAAAGTGCAAATTTCATGCAATTTTGCTTGAATGAGCTGTGCAATAGAAAAATTCAACATGTATGGTTGAATTGAAGGCCTATCCGCCTGAAGCAGAAGCACTCCCTCATCGGTTTGAAAGAGCCGCATTGGTTGGGAGTGTTCAATTTGTTGATAGCGATGCGACTTCAATGCGTGCATTTCCTAGTCGAAAACCAGCAAAGTTCAGTTTAGACCACAGGAGCCTGCGTTGCTAAGAAAACAGCGCCCTCTCTTGGTCCAGCTCTAGGCCCCTAAGGCCGCCTTAGGCAGCTGCCGAATGACGCATACCTACCCACGGACCACAGCTAGGCATCTTTAGCGTTGATTTTTGTGGAGGGAGGCAAAACAGGGAACCCTCAGAAAAATTCTTGTGGCGCAGCAGAGAACTATTGAACAACTCTATTCACATATGGTCCAGGCTGGGAATCAAACCCAGGACCGCCGTGAAGAGAGGGGACTGCTTTACACACAAGCAATCCTTGCTACCACGACCATTAGAAATAGTCTTTGCTGTTGGCACGCACACACCTACATGTGGGCCACTGTTCCCACAATTAGTTACCAATTATTTGCCATTCTATCGGTTAGTCAAAGCACTGTTTGTGGCAATTTGTGACAAAATGCAGTGTCACAGCTTTGAATTCACTTTGACTTCCAATTACGATCAATATGCATGCCACGTGCACACAAAGATGTGCTGATTTGGGGGGGGGGTGTCAGTCCAAGGATGGCAACCCGGGGAAATATGAGAAACTGACCTCGGAAATCAGCAGGTTGATGAAATGTTTGGCAAACCGGCGGAAGAACATCTGCTCCAGCTTACAGGGGGATTCCATGGAGTCCTCTGAATTGACGGGTTTGTCGTAGACCACTTTACAGTCTGCTAAATTGTCATGACAGGTTTGTAGTTCCTTCTTACAGCTTTTGACCTTCTGCGAACGGGACGAGATGAGAGAAACGCACTGACAGAGGTACCTGACTGACAAGAGTTTTCATATTAAGGAAAATGGGTATGACCGCGCAATTTCTGTGAAGTATACATGTGTCAATTCACAATACTGTCTTTTGTTATCTCATACAGGACTTCAGCATGGTTTCTGTGCATTCCCTTCTGAAGGACATATGTTTTTTATTTTTGCACTCCAATGTGGCGCAACGTATTGAAGCAAACTTCACACAACGATTCCTAAATACAATGTAGTTCACTGAACTATATCTAATCACCAATGACTGGAGTGCATGTGAGTAAATCTGACTTCGGTTCATTAAGTTCATTTGACCAACTTTTTACCAAACTGTCCTTAACCCTAACCGCCAAGCATACTGTTTGGCTTACACTACACAATACTACAAAATACTAAGTAATAGTCTGAGCCTGAAGGACCTAGCGCTACAGATTACTACTTCTGGCTAGGTTACTTCCCTTTTTACTTGTACAGAGAACAATAAAGCCATGCATTCATAGTGCCACAGCACTGTATGGTACATTGTCTTATCTATTGTATTGTACGGCTACTGAGAATAAGGTCATGTCCTTTTACAAGCGACAGCGCTCAGTACTTCATTTTATTACAAACTGAGCGTGAATGAAAACACAAGACTCTTTACATCGTGGGCCTCGTTTGTGTCGTACATCGCATCGATGAGCATCTTGTCATGGAAATCTGCCAGATTCTGACGACACTGAATCAGATCTGTCCGACATTCCTCAAGTGGGTTCTGAAAGGTAAGCATTCACAAACATCCAGCAGGGATTATTTACGCTTTTCATAAAGTAGGCAGCTTTGAATAAAATACAATTTAGAGAGCACCAAACATGTGAATATCAAACCAGGACTTAGAGCACCCACCAATCTGGATGACATGACATAAAAGCCAAGAATGAGCCAGTCCCATACTGTCTCAATCAAGGGCAAGGTCTTGAGTACAAAGCACCTAACATCACGTACATTTACTGCTCTAAAATGACGAATATCGAACAGGCTCATTGTCACCCCGTGCCGACAGCCCAAGGTGTATAAAACAACCCTTCAACTCGATGAGAACAAAATCTTCAATATAGCAAAAGTCTTCATCGAGGGAAACCCTGGGCTCAATGCCCCCCCAACTCTTAACCATTTTGTGCTGGGGTACCTGGTTTCGGGCACATAGGCTTTATACTCAAAGCACGAAATCAGACAAAAGAGCTGTGGGCCTTGTAACAACCATACTCAGAACAAAAGACTGAGCTGCTGGAAATTGCCAACATTTTTTTGGTTGTCGATAGTGGCGGAGATCCGTCATTGTTTTGAAAGATTACACCACTGTTTGTGGCATTTAGCATAAGCGGATTACCACCGAGGACAAAAGCACTCCAGTGCTGAGCGATACAATACCGCTGCATGCTAATCTGGCCCCTTTTGAAAGGATGCCAGCAGTGTACTGCACCACTGTTTGTGGCATTTAGCATAAGCGGATTACCACCGAGGACAAAAGCACTCCAGTGCTGAGCGATACAATACCGCTGCATGCTAATCTGGCCCCTTTTGAAAGGATGCCAGCAGTGTACTGCACCGGTTTTAGGAACAAAAGAAAATTACATAACACCGCAGAATCTGGGCTCTTTTTACAAGGCAGCAGGCCTGGCTGAAATACTCTGGTGTCAATAGATGTTGTCTGTCAGATTAGAGTAGCCACCAGACAGTCATTCATGTGGGTGTAAACGTCCAGTAAATGAAGTTATGACTTTTTGAAGAGTTTTTGAAAATGGAAAATCTTGAAAATCCTCTTGTTTTACGTCATGCAACTTCAAATTACACCCGGCATTAAGTGGTTAAGGAGCATCTCACGAGTGAGAATGGTCCATTTAGAACACCGTGTTTTCATTCTGGAATGATCCAGCCATTCCATTGGGAACGCAGCATTCCAACTGCCTCATAATGGTCTACATGCATCTGCAAAACGCAGACTGTTCCTGCCAACATGTGAATCTTCTAATGAAATGCTTTTGTTCCAGCGGAGCAGTGCAATTGAACGCAAACTTTTCCAACTCTGGAGATGCTCCCTTAACAGTAAAATCCACAGTTTTTGACTGCTTTAATTTGAGCTTGTTTATAAAGTTACACAATCGATGCATGGGGTAGATTGTGTCCTTTCTGCTTAATGCTCTCCAAATGGCCAACGAGAATAAATTCTTTCTCGTTCAATCTCATGCTTAAAAGCTGATGAAGTTTAATGCCTGACACAGCAATGGTACACGTACAAATAACCAGTGTGTTTTGCTTTCACTTTCTTTCACCACTTTACAGTCTGCTAAATTGTCATGACAGGTTTGTAGTTCCTTCTTACAGCTTTTGACCTTCTGCGAATGGGACGAGATGAGAGAAACGCACTGACAGAGGTATCTGACTGACGAGAGTTTTCATATTAAGGAAAATGGGTATGACCGCGCAATTTCTGTGAAGTATACATGTGTCAATTCACAATGCTGTCTTTTATTATCTCATACAGGACTTCAGCATGGTTTCTGTGCATTCCCTTCTGAAGGATAGATGTTTTTTATTTTTGCACTCCAATGTGGCGCAACGTATTGAAGCAAACTTCACACAACGATTCCTAAATAGTTCACTGAACTATATCTAATCACCAATGACTGGAGTGCATGTGAGTAAATCTGACTTCGGTTCATTAAGTTCATTTGACCAACTTTTTACCAAACTGTCCTTAACCCTAACCGCCAAGCATACTGTTTGGCTTACACTACACAATACTACAAAATACTAAGTAATAGTCTGAGCCTGAAGGACCTAGCGCTACAGATTACTACTTCTGGCTAGGTTACTTCCCTTGTTATTCGTACAGAGAACAATAAAGCCATGCATTCATGGTGCCACAGCACTGTATGGTGCATTGTCTTATGTATTGTATCTTATGGCTTCACAGAACAATAAGGTCATGTCCTTTTACAAGCGACAGCGCTCAGTACTTCATTTTATTACAAGTAGTAATTTGCAGTATTATGTAGGGTTAGGGCTAAAGGACGACAGCAACTCAGGAAATAAATATGTCAAACTGAGCGTGAATGAAAACACAAGACTCTTTACATCGTGGGCCTCGTTTGTATCATACATCCCATCGATGAGTATCTTGTCATGGAAATCTGCCAGATTCTGACGACACTGAATCAGATCTGTCCGACATTCCTCAAGTGGGTTCTGAAAGGTGAGCATTCACAAACATCCAGCAGGGATAATTTAAGCTTTTCATAAAGTAGGCAGCTTTGAATAAAATACAATTTAGAGAGCACCAAACATGTGAATATCAAACCAGGACTTAGAGCACCCACCAATCTGGATGACATGACATAAAAGCCAAGAATGAGCCAGTCCCATACTGTCTCAATTGAGGGCAAGGTCTTGAGTACAAAGCGCCTAATATCACGTACGTTTACTGCTCTAAAATGACGAATATCGAACAGGCTCATTGTCACCCCGTGCCAACAGCCCAAGGTGTACAAAACAACCCTTCAACTCGATGAGAACAAAATCTTCAATACAGCAAAAGTCTTCATCGAGGGAAACCCTGGGCTCAATGCCCCCCCAACTCTTAACCGCTTTGTGCTGGGGTACCTGGTTTCGGGCACATAGGCTTTATACACGAAACCAGGGAGATCGAAATTGGACAAAAGAGCTGTGGGCCTCGTATTAACAAAAGACCATACTCGGAACAAAAGACTGAGCTGCTGGAAATTGCCAACATTTTTTTCAGTTGTCGATAGTGGAGGAAATCCATCGTTGTTTTGAAAGATTACACCACTGCTTGTGGCATTCAGCGTACGCGGATTACCACCAAGGACAAAAGCACTCCAGTGCTGAGCGATACAATACCGCTGCATGCTAATCTGGCCCCTTTTGAAAAGATGCCAGCAGTGTACTGCACCGGTTTTAGGAACAAAAGAAAATTACATAACACCGCAGAATCTGGGCTCTTTTTACAAGGCAGCAGGCCTGGCTGAAATACTCGGGTGTCAATAGATGTTGTCTGTCAGATTAGAGTAGCCACCAGACAGTCATTCATGTGGGTGTAAACGTCCAGTAAATGAAGTTATGATTTTTTGAAGAGTTTTTGAAAATGGAAAATCTTGAAAATCCCCTTGTTTTACGTCATGCAACTTCAAATTACACCCGGCATTAAGTGGTTAAGGAGCATCTCATGAGTGAGAATGGTCCATTTAGAACACCGTGTTTTCATTCTGGAATGATACAGCCATTCCATTGGGAACACAGCATTCCCACTGCCTCATAATGGTCTACATGCATCTGCAAAACGCAGACTGTTCCTGCCAACATGTGAATCTTCTAATGAAATGCTTTTGTTCCAGCGGAGCAGTGCAATTGAGCGCAAACTTTTCCAACTTTTGAGATGCTCCCTTAACAGTAAAATCCACAGTTTTTGACTGCTTCAATTTGAGCTTGTTTATAAAGTTACACAATCGATGCATGGGGTAGATTGTGTCCTTTCTGCTTAATGCTCTCCAAATGGCCAACGAGAATAAATTCTTTCTCGTTCAATCTCATGCTTAAAAGCTGATGAAGTTTAATGCCTGACACAGCAATGGTACACGTACAAATAACCAGTGTGTTTTGCTTTCACTTACTAAGTCATGACAGGTTTGTAGTTCCTTCTCACAGCTTTTGACCTTCTGCGAATGGGACGAGATGAGAGAAACGCACTGACAGAGGTATCTGACTGACGAGAGTTTTCATATTAAGGAAAATGGGTATGACCGCGCAATTTCTGTGAAGTATACATGTGTCAATTCACAATACTGTCTTTTATTATCTCATACAGGACTTCAGCATGGTTTCTGTGCATTCCCTTCTGAAGGATAGATGTTTTTTATTTTTGCACTCCAATGTGGCGCAACGTATTGAAGCAAACTTCACACAACGATTCCTAAATAGTTCACTGAACTATATCTAATCACCAATGACTGGAGTGCATGTGAGTAAATCTGACTTCGGTTCATTAAGTTCATTTGACCAACTTTTTACCAAACTGTCCTTAACCCTAACCGCCAAGCATACTGTTTGGCTTACACTACACAATACTACAAAATACTAAGTAATAGTCTGAGCCTGAAGGACCTAGCGCTACAGATTACTACTTCTGGCTAGGTTACTTCCCTTGTTATTCGTACAGAGAACAATAAAGCCATGCATTCATGGTGCCACAGCACTGTATGGTGCATTGTCTTATGTATTGTATCTTATGGCTTCACAGAACAATAAGGTCATGTCCTTTTACAAGCGACAGCGCTCAGTACTTCATTTTATTACAAGTAGTAATTTGCAGTATTATGTAGGGTTAGGGCTAAAGGACGACAGCAACTCAGGAAATAAATATGTCAAACTGAGCGTGAATGAAAACACAAGACTCTTTACATCGTGGGCCTCGTTTGTATCATACATCCCATCGATGAGTATCTTGTCATGGAAATCTGCCAGATTCTGACGACACTGAATCAGATCTGTCCGACATTCCTCAAGTGGGTTCTGAAAGGTGAGCATTCACAAACATCCAGCAGGGATAATTTAAGCTTTTCATAAAGTAGGCAGCTTTGAATAAAATACAATTTAGAGAGCACCAAACATGTGAATATCAAACCAGGACTTAGAGCACCCACCAATCTGGATGACATGACATAAAAGCCAAGAATGAGCCAGTCCCATACTGTCTCAATTGAGGGCAAGGTCTTGAGTACAAAGCGCCTAATATCACGTACGTTTACTGCTCTAAAATGACGAATATCGAACAGGCTCATTGTCACCCCGTGCCAACAGCCCAAGGTGTACAAAACAACCCTTCAACTCGATGAGAACAAAATCTTCAATACAGCAAAAGTCTTCATCGAGGGAAACCCTGGGCTCAATGCCCCCCCAACTCTTAACCGCTTTGTGCTGGGGTACCTGGTTTCGGGCACATAGGCTTTATACACGAAACCAGGGAGATCGAAATTGGACAAAAGAGCTGTGGGCCTCGTATTAACAAAAGACCATACTCGGAACAAAAGACTGAGCTGCTGGAAATTGCCAACATTTTTTTCAGTTGTCGATAGTGGAGGAAATCCATCGTTGTTTTGAAAGATTACACCACTGTTTGTGGCATTCAGCGTACGCGGATTACCACCAAGGACAAAAGCACTCCAGTGCTGAGCGATACAATACCGCTGCATGCTAATCTGGCCCCTTTTGAAAAGATGCCAGCAGTGTACTGCACCGGTTTTAGGAACAAAAGAAAATTACATAACACCGCAGAATCTGGGCTCTTTTTACAAGGCAGCAGGCCTGGCTGAAATACTCGGGTGTCAATAGATGTTGTCTGTCAGATTAGAGTAGCCACCAGACAGTCATTCATGTGGGTGTAAACGTCCAGTAAATGAAGTTATGATTTTTTGAAGAGTTTTTGAAAATGGAAAATCTTGAAAATCCCCTTGTTTTACGTCATGCAACTTCAAATTACACCCGGCATTAAGTGGTTACGGAGCATCTCATGAGTGAGAATGGTCCATTTAGAACACCGTGTTTTCATTCTGGAATGATACAGCCATTCCATTGGGAACACAGCATTCCCACTGCCTCATAATGGTCTACATGCATCTGCAAAACGCAGACTGTTCCTGCCAACATGTGAATCTTCTAATGAAATGCTTTTGTTCCAGCGGAGCAGTGCAATTGAGCGCAAACTTTTCCAACTTTTGAGATGCTCCCTTAACAGTAAAATCCACAGTTTTTGACTGCTTCAATTTGAGCTTGTTTATAAAGTTACACAATCGATGCATGGGGTAGATTGTGTCCTTTCTGCTTAATGCTCTCCAAATGGCCAACGAGAATAAATTCTTTCTCGTTCAATCTCATGCTTAAAAGCTGATGAAGTTTAATGCCTGACACAGCAATGGTACACGTACAAATAACCAGTGTGTTTTGCATTCACTTACTAAGTCATGACAGGTTTGTAGTTCCTTCTCACAGCTTTTGACCTTCTGCGAATGGGACGAGATGAGAGAAACGCACTGACAGAGGTATCTGACTGACGAGAGTTTTCATATTAAGGAAAATGGGCATGACCGCGCAATTTCTGTGAAGTATACATGTGTCAATTCACAATGCTGTCTTTTATTATCTCATACAGGACTTCAGCATGGTTTCTGTGCATTCCCTTCTGAAGGATAGATGTTTTTTATTTTTGCACTCCAATGTGGCGCAACGTATTGAAGCAAACTTCACACAACGATTCCTAAATAGTTCACTGAACTATATCTAATCACCAATGACTGGAGTGCATGTGAGTAAATCTGACTTCGGTTCATTAAGTTCATTTGACCAACTTTTTACCAAACTGTCCTTAACCCTAACCGCCAAGCATACTGTTTGGCTTACACTACACAATACTACAAAATACTAAGTAATAGTCTGAGCCTGAAGGACCTAGCGCTACAGATTACTACTTCTGGCTAGGTTACTTCCCTTGTTACTTGTACAGAGAACAATAAAGCCATGCATTCATGGTGCCACAGCACTGTATGGTACATTGTCTTATCTATTGTATTGTACGGCTACTGAGAACAATAAGGTCATGTCCTTTTACAAGCGACAGCGCTCAGTACTTCATTTTATTACAAGTAGTAATTTGTAGTATTATGTAGGGTTAGGGCTAAAGGACGGCAGCAACTCAGGAAATAAATATGTCAAACTGAGCGTGAATGAAAACACAAGACTCTTTACATCGTGGGCCTCGTTTGTGTCGAACATCGCATCGGTGAGTATCTTGTCATGGACATCTGCCAGATTCTGACGACACTGAATCAGATCTGTCCGACATTCCTCAAGTGGGTTCTGAAAGGTGAGCATTCGCAAACATCCAGCAGGGATAATTTAAGCTTTTCATAAAGTAGGCAGCTTTGAATAAAATACAATTTAGAGAGCACCAAACATGTGAATATCAAACCAGGACTTAGTGCACCTACCAATCTGGATGACATGACATAAAAGCCAAGAATGAGCCAGTCCCATACTGTCTCAATTGAGGGCAAGGTCTTGAGTACAAAGCGCCTAATATCACGTACGTTTACTGCTCTAAAATGACGAATATCGAACAGGCTCATTGTCACCCCGTGCCAACAGCCCAAGGTGTACAAAACAACCCTTCAACTCGATGAGAACAAAATCTTCAATACAGCAAAAGTCTTCATCGAGGGAAACCCTGGGCTCAATGCCCCCCCAACTCTTAACCGCTTTGTGCTGGGGTACCTGGTTTCGGGCACATAGGCTTTATACACGAAACCAGGGAGATCGAAATTGGACAAAAGAGCTGTGGGCCTCGTATTAACAAAAGACCATACTCGGAACAAAAGACTGAGCTGCTGGAAATTGCCAACATTTTTTTCAGTTGTCGATAGTGGAGGAAATCCATCGTTGTTTTGAAAGATTACACCACTGCTTGTGGCATTCAGCGTACGCGGATTACCACCAAGGACAAAAGCACTCCAGTGCTGAGCGATACAATACCGCTGCATGCTAATCTGGCCCCTTTTGAAAAGATGCCAGCAGTGTACTGCACCGGTTTTAGGAACAAAAGAAAATTACATAACACCGCAGAATCTGGGCTCTTTTTACAAGGCAGCAGGCCTGGCTGAAATACTCGGGTGTCAATAGATGTTGTCTGTCAGATTAGAGTAGCCACCAGACAGTCATTCATGTGGGTGTAAACCTCCAGTAAATGAAGTTATGATTTTTTGAAGAGTTTTTGAAAATGGAAAATCTTGAAAATCCCCTTGTTTTACGTCATGCAACTTCAAATTACACCCGGTATTAAGTGGTTACGGAGCATCTCATGAGTGAGAATGGTCCATTTAGAACACCGTGTTTTCATTCTGGAATGATACAGCCATTCCATTGGGAACGCAGCATTCCAACTGCCTCATAATGGTCTACATGCATCTGCAAAACGCAGACTGTTCCTGCCAACATGTGAATCTTCTAATGAAATGCTTTTGTTCCAGCGGAGCAGTGCAATTGAACGCAAACTTTTCCAACTCTGGAGATGCTCCCTTAACAGTAAAATCCACAGTTTTTGACTGCTTTAATTTGAGCTTGTTTATAAAGTTACACAATCGATGCATGGGGTAGATTGTGTCCTTTCTGCTTAATGCTCTCCAAATGGCCAACGAGAATAAATTCTTTCTCGTTCAATCTCATGCTTAAAAGCTGATGAAGTTTAATGCCTGACACAGCAATGGTACACGTACAAATAACCAGTGTGTTTTGCTTTCACTTACTTTCACCACTTTACAGTCTGCTAAATTGTCATGACAGGTTTGTAGTTCCTTCTTACAGCTTTTGACCTTCTGCGAATGGAACGAGATGAGAGAAACGCACTGACAGAGGTATCTGACTGACGAGAGTTTTCATATTAAGGAAAATGGGTATGACCGCGCAATTTCTGTGAAGTATACATGTGTCAATTCACAATGCTGTCTTTTGTTATCTCATACAGGACTTCAGCATGGTTTCTGTGCATTCACTTCTGAAGGATAGATGTTTTTTATTTTTGCACTCCAATGTGGCGCAACGTATTGAAGCAAACTTCACACAACGATTCCTAAATAGTTCACTGAACTATATCTAATCACCAATGACTGGAGTGCATGTGAGTAAATCTGACTTCGGTTCATTAAGTTCATTTGACCAACTTTTTACCAAACTGTCCTTAACCCTAACCGCCAAGCATACTGTTTGGCTTACACTACACAATACTACAAAATACTAAGTAATAGTCTGAGCCTGAAGGACCTAGCGCTACAGATTACTACTTCTGGCTAGGTTACTTCCCTTGTTACTTGTACAGAGAACAATAAAGCCATGCATTCATGGTGCCACAGCACTGTATGGTACATTGTCTTATCTATTGTATTGTACGGCTACTGAGAACAATAAGGTCATGTCCTTTTACAAGCGACAGCGCTCAGTACTTCATTTTATTACAAGTAGTAATTTGTAGTATTATGTAGGGTTAGGGCTAAAGGACGAGAGCAACTCAGGAAATAAATATGTCAAACTGAGCGTGAATGAAAACACAAGACTCTTTACATCGTGGGCCTCGTTTGTATCATACATCGCATCGATGAGTATCTTGTCATGGAAATCTGCCAGATTCTGACGACACTGAATCAGATCTGTCCGACATTCCTCAAGTGGGTTCTGAAAGGTGAGCATTCACAAACATCCAGCAGGGATAATTTAAGCTTTTCATAAAGTAGGCAGCTTTGAATAATACAATTTAGAGAGCACCAAACATGTGAATATCAAACCAGGACTTAGAGCACCCACCAATCTGGATGACATGACATAAAAGCCAAGAATGAGCCAGTCCCATACTGTCTCAATCGAGGGCAAGGTCTTGAGTACAAAGCGCCTAACATCACGTACGTTTACTGCTCTAAAATGACGAATATCAAACAGGCTTATTGTCACCCCGTGCCGACAGCCCAAGGTGTACAAAACCACCCTTCAACTCGATGAGAACAAAATCTTAAATATAGCAAAAGACTTCATCGAGGGAAACCCTGGGCTCAATGCCCCCCCAACTCTTAACCACTTTGTGCTGGGGTACCTGGTTTCGGGCACATAGGCTTTATACACGAAACCAGGGAGATCGAAATTGGACAAAAGAGCTGTGGGCCTCGTAACAAAAGACCATACTCGGAACAAAAGACTGAGCTGCTGGAAATTGCCAACATTTTTTTCAGTTGTCGATAGTGGAGGAAATCCATCGTTGTTTTGAAAGATTACACCACTGTTTTTGGCATTCAGCGTACGCGGATTACCACCAAGGACAAAAGCACTCCAGTGCTGAGCGATACAATACCGCTGCATGCTAATCTGGCCCCTTTTGAAAGGATGCCAGCAGTGTACTGCACCGGTTTTAGGAACAAAAGAAAATTACATAACACCGCAGAATCTGGGCTCTTTTTACAAGGCAGCAGGCCTGGCTGAAATACTCGGGTGTCAATAGATGTTGTCTGTCAGACTAGAGTAGCCACCAGACAGTCATTCATGTGGGTGTAAACGTCCAGTAAATGAAGTTATGATTTTTTGAAGAGTTTTTGAAAATGGAAAATCTTGAAAATCCTCTTGTTTTACGTCATGCAACTTCAAATTACACCCGGTATTAAGTGGTTCAGGAGCATCTCACGAGTGAGAATGGTCCATTTAGAACACCGTGTTTTCATTCTGGAATGATCCAGCCATTCCATTGGGAACGCAGCATTCCAACTGCCTCATAATGGTCTACATGCATCTGCAAAACGCAGACTGTTCCTGCTGACATGTGAATCTTCTAATGAAATGCTTTTGTTCCAGCGGAGCAGTGCAATTGAACGCAAACTTTTCCAACTTTTGAGATGCTCCCTTAACAGTAAAATCCACAGTTTTTGACTGCTTTAATTTGAGCTTGTTTACAAAGTTACACAACCGATGCATGGGGTAGATTGTGTCTTTCATTTCTCCTTAATGCTCTCCAAATGGCCAATGAGAATAAATTCTTTCTCGTTCAATCTCATGCTTACAAGCTGATGAAGTTTAATGCCTGACTCACCAATGGTACACGTACACACAACCAGTGTGTTTTGCTTTCACTTACATTTATCCCACCAGTACCCCGCATCGTCCTGCTGACGGGGTCAAAGTTCAGCATATCTGTGTGGTCAAGGTGGCCTTGACTAGGAAACTCTTCCCCAACAGGATCCAATTCAGGGGCTTCTTCTTGTCCCTCGCTCCTTGAGACCAACGTAGTAGCCATGCCCAACAGAACAATGGCCAGCGAACAGAGCAGCATATTAGGGGATGCCTGCATTTTTAACACACACAAGGTTTGATCACAGAAACTGGCCTATCTACATGTGTGTAATAAGGGTGAGAATTTGCGTTTAATTTGAAAACATTTAGAAACCTTTCCCATACAGTTTAAAAGTTTGGCCAACACGTTACAGAGGCTGCCACTGCCTAACTTAGTGTTTTCATACATGCATAATTATACGGTAACAATGCACATGGTCCAACCAATGTAAAATGTAGATTGATGTTGGGGCATTTAAAACAAGCAATGTTTATTGTTTTAGAATCCACTTCTTTCTCCAAAAGTACATGGAAGCCGAAAGAGAAAGTGTTCCAAACATTAGATTACATTTTACATCGTTTGCAATAAAAATGAACACCAGATTGCGGCACTCAGAATGTCAAACCTCTAAAATGGGCGGTTCCGTTTAAGCATTTGGGAAAACTCTGTGAACGGATTGTTTAAACGTGAAAATGGCCCACCCTTATTGTGCATGTCTTACGACAACTTCAAGCAGTAAACCTGTACTTTATTTGCTGTGCAACAAAATGGGCCTTGCTTGTGCTTTATAAGGAAAAAGCAGATATACAAATAAACAACAGTGACAAATTTGGGACTTCTGATACCAATTTATGTACATGTTCTCATGACATTTGTATTGCATTCAAACATGTCGGTCAATCTTACTGCATGATTTGTCAATAAGTCTGCCATCAGCCTGTTCTTTTTAATTCACAGCTGTGAAAGATAGTTTGTAAAAGGAAAGTAACATTGCGGATTTCATGCAGAATTGACCAATCATGCAGACTGTTCGGTCGATCATGCAGATTGGCTGATCGCTCCCAACCTACAGTGTACATTGTATCTAAGTTATAATACTGCCCATTTCATCAAAACCTGGCTGCTATTACAAGACTTCCTGGAAAGAGTTCCATATATATATGTAGTTATTATTTTCCCTTGAAATGTTACGATTGCTGTCACAAAGTGACAACACGTCCCAAAAAAGTAAAATTTAGTCACAAAAATGCCAAAGTATTTACATGTACTCAGAAAGCATAGGTTTTTCAGACATGTCTCATGGGTGTGTGCACACTGACATCAAGTGTTGTCTGTATATCAAAGTCTTTCCAAATATCTTGAGAGAACTCCATAATGTTTTCAGATAGAACTTGGAACTAAACCTTCCTGATTTTGTGTCATATGCGCAAGTATGTGTTTCTCTGCTCAGCACAATCTTTATTCCTAGTCTTATGCTATCCCGGGTGGACTCCCTGACCGTACAACGTTACGGAGGTTAGTCGTTACGGTATAAATGAAATGAAAACTAGTGGCCAACATGTCCAACCTGGGCTACTCTTCCGCAAATTTATTGTACGCCTAGCGGGATCAGGTCAACTCGGACCCAAACCAACTCGGACCCATTCCAACTCGGACCCATGCCAACTCGGACCCAGGACCAACTCGGACCCACGCCAACTCGGACCCACGCCATTTCGGGCCCACTTCGAGTCAACTCGGACCCACTGAGTCTTACGGTTGCATTACACCAAATACGCGCCCGTACTAGACCGAAATAGCGCCGACTCTTGAACCTCCGAGGTTGGCCTTCATTTTTTTCGCTGGAAATTCAAGATAATTTTTTTTCCACTTGAAATTCAAGATTATGGCCAGATTGATCACTTTTCGTTTCAATTTTATGAACTTTTTTTTCGCATTTTCCCGAAGATACCCCCTAATAGTAGTAAAACTATGCGCTCCTATGAATGTAGCCGCCTGCCTCTATCCAAAATAGGCCCGCATTGTGGGGCGTTTTGTGAAAGAAATACTCTGAACCGGAAACTATTAATCCTAAATTCGGGATTTATATAAATAAGTATGATCCCTCGTGATTATGGCACTATTAAAGGTCAATGTTCGTGACATTGGTGTATGGTTGTACGTATGCAGCATCTCTTATGTACATCAGAAGGCCTATCTGTGGCTTTTTATTGCAACAAAAACTTTGGGGGCTGTTTGGTGAAAGTTCATTCGATTTCTGCTGGTGATCTGGAGTGCCAAAAAAGAAACTTCGGCGAAAGGGCGTCAATGATTTGGTACTGTCAATCACACTCCAAAAGCTGCTCCCATTGGTTGTCCCAAGCTCCCACTCCCCGATCATAGGGTTTCAAGAATGGAAGGTGACAAAATCAGTCTTTATGGTTAATCACGCAAGTACCTCGGCAGCTAATACCTGATTAAGATTCCAGATTACAAGCGGCAAATAAGACATCATAGGAAATGTGCCTCCATAAAAATACGACGCTTGTCGGTTACTTATCACTTGTTCCAAGACATCACTAATATCAAATCTAGTCCTGTACGGTTTTTAACCACCATGCCTGTTCAAACTCGAAAACGGAGAAATTCTGGGAATCCTGTGCCACTGTTTCCCTGCATAACGTTTAGAGAGGACGTTAAATCTCGGCAGCATGCAGTGCAAAAGTGTTATTTACCAAATGCTTAAATGTAAAAGTGGACAAAATAAAAATGCTTAAATGTAAAAGTGGACAAAATAAAAATTTTCAACAAGTTAATCACGCTCCTTGGGTTGGGTCCGAGTTGACTCATGGTGGGTCCGAGTTGGTCGTGGGTCCGAGTTAGTATTGGGTCCGAGTTGGTTGTGGGTCCGAGTTGGTCGCATGTCCGAGTTAGTATTGGGGCCGAGTTGGCATGGGTCCAAGTTGGTCGTGGGTCCGAGTTGGCATGGGTCCGAGTTGGTATGGGTCCGAGTTGGTTTGGGTCCGAGTTGACTCGAAACCCGCCTAGCTAGGCCTACTCCCTCCTGAGTGTACATGTACATGATGTACATGTACGTCCAGGCCTAGGCAAATAACATGAACACTTTACAGCAGAATCTCGATCGACCGAGTGGCGTTCTCTTTTCACACTGTTCTCAACAAAAACACTCTATCCATATATAACTTAAGCTGAGACTGTTCTTGAATTGGAAATTTCATAAAAAGGTGAGCAAAACATTTAACGGTAAAGGCCAGGAGGGCTCCATCTAATACTAACCATTCCAATCGCAATAGAGACATTTCACATTAGCGCCGTCTGCGCATATCTGCATCGAAACCGAGGCTCTCTGTGTTGAGCTTCGCTGCCCGGCCGGAGTCCACACAGTACATGGGTTGTAGCTCTATGGTACATGTACATGTACATGGATATCCGGTTCGTAAGTGTGACGTCACTTCAGTTTAAACCACGCCCACTGCACAAGATACACGACCATCGCAGGTACGTTAGTTCGCGGTCAATTGTCGTTATGTTTTCTTTTGATTTTACGTGTCGAGTCATCCTGAAAGACTCTTCCTCAAAAATTTGCAGCCTGAAAAGTCTTAATTTAATATACCTTTATGTATTTTGTGTCTTAACTCCTTACTTTCAATCGTCTGATCGTATTCAGAATTGAAGCCGACACATACAGCCTCGTTTTCAAACGCAGAACTGCGCAGATCGACGCTAAAATTGCGTCGTATTGGGATTTCCCGAACATGTATTCCGTCGACTCACTACAGACTAGTCTGGGGCTCCAAGTTCCCATCAGAACGTGTGGCAGTGCGACTGGGGACCACGCAAGTTATGTTTATGTGTTTTTGTGTATTTTGGTTTCGGGTCAGTCCACTCAAGCAGTAAACAGTAGGCCTGTACAATAAGCATTGTTTAGGGCTCAATAGCATGCAAGTAAATATCCTTGGGGTTTCTCAAACAAAAATTAAATTATTGTTTTTTTAATAAATTTTCCAATTTCTTTTCAATTTTTAGGGGTTAACAAATTACTTTTTAAAATGTTCACACAAAACAAAATCCGCCGCCGAAAAGTGATCAAGTTCCGAGTTGCACGCAGCCATTCTTCCTAATGAAGCCCCTTTCTCAGGTCCTTGGGATTTTTCAACAGTATTTTTTTTATCCGATCTGCCCTCAGACGGAAGCCCAAAGAACTAGGGAGTTGATCCTGGCAAGGATGTACACAGTCGAGCCATTTGGGAAGCTAAATGTCCTTTTTCAAAGGAAACGGGGGGGGGGACTTATGATGCTAATGAGCTTGGTTGGAGAACTGTCAGCACCCTTTGCTACAGAAGAACCACTTGTTTCCCCCGCTGCTGTTCATGGTTAATTAGACTTTTGCAGTTTTATCCTCGAAACTTAATTCCACGGAAAGAGCAAAAGCAGAATGTTGAGAGCATGTAAAAACTTAATTCCATGGAAAGAGCAAAAGCAGAATGTTGAGAGCATGTAAACTTCGTAAAATGAGGCGTTGTCGTCGAAAAAAAAAGATGTGTAATCTCCAATGAATGCAACATCAGGCCCATAACTTGGAAGATTGCACTTTGTGCGTTTCCGCGCTTCCCATGTCTGTTTTGATTTTCAAGTTTTAAGTGGAAATGTTTTTCTGGAGTGATATATTTTTTTTTCAGGAAATAGGCCCAGGTTCTGTCGTGTTTCTTCCTTCAAGTTCGGTTTCTTTAGAAAGGACACTTCCAGGCTACTTCAGTTTACAAATCTGTATAGGGCCTAGATAACACAAGATAGCATCGCTGGATATTTATCTAGCGCTTAAGGCTGTCTTGTTTTCTCCCTGATGGAAGGAAAAACAAAGTTCAGATCTTTCAACTTGGCATGGACTGTGTTTGGGCAACATTTGACCACCTGAATAATCGATTTTGATTGCTTGTATTTGATGGCAACGGTGGGCGATAAACAGCTCCGAGTCGACAGTGGGCGTACTGCACTTTTCCGCCTCACATAACGAGCCTCAGTTAGGGCGGGGGGCACTGCAGTTTTGTCAAAATACTTGAACTTTTGCAGCGTCTTTTACTTTGTATTGTAGGTCCCTACGTCGTCTTTAATTTCCTCCATTTTTGAGTGTTACATAAGTGTTACGAATGTGGTTTTCCTGGACTTCAATCGAATTTGACCATTGCATAATTGAGGGCCTACAAAGAAATGAAAGTGATGCATCCAGAAATCTACACGCGAAAGGCATCTCCGTAAACACTACTGAGAAGCATTCAACTCCTAAGTGACACATTAAACAACGTAAAAGAATGTAAAATAGTGTTTCTTGAATGCTCCATGGGCCAATGCTCTGCCTACAGTACGACAGAGGGCGCTGGTCTACGTAGCGAGACGTCACGATATTGCAGCACCCATTGCACCAAATCTTTGAGCGCACAGCCCGCGGGGGCACTATTAACTTTGGGCGGGAGGTGAAACCCAAATTTGGAAGACCCCACATGCACAACTGTCTTTAAAAACAGACGTAAGACAAAGTTATAAAAAAAATCTGAAGGTCGTGTCTGAAGATATACACACCATCCGAAATTTTGGCTTGGCCCTTTGGGAGACCTGGGACACTGACCCCCGATGCCCACAGATCGGCCAATGAACTTGAACTTCGCATTACGTCACACAGATTCCGTCTTTCACATCAACTGTACAAACCCAACAACGCGTACTGAGTTATGTTGCATGATGTCCTCGTTTGCAAGGAGCCTTAGCTTTTGTACCATGTGGGTCGATATGCCGGCTTTCATTTACAACGTTGTAACTTTACATAATAACCCGAAACTGTCATATTCATTCTCATAAAACGCTGACTGGTTTGATTTCTTCTCCATACTAGCAGAATAGCCTAGCCCAGATCATACGACGGTGACAAGCAAATTTAACCGTCGAAGTTTGTCTGTCTAGTTTTTGACGTGTTTGTCCTACCAGACTGTGTCGAACAAAGCCTTAATGTCTGCCCGGTAGATTTATTTGGTTTCGATGGAGGCGCACAGGGAATCGTAGTAGGTGTCCGGTGAAGTTACTCATCCCTGCTCCGGACCTGTTTTCCGGGCCGGTACGTTCAGTCATCGTCTGGTGGTGACCTACTTTCGGACTGAACATGATACAGCAAAATTCCACTTGTGCTCACAAGTAAAAAAAATTGTACAACAAACAGCATGAGAAGGGATCTGGTAAAATCACTTTAAAACATCAGTTTGTTGTTTCTATTTTCAGTGTATAATAATAGACAATTTAACGGCAGCCGACGAATTTGGACTGTACACAGTCTATATTGACCATTTCAAGGTGGAATCCACCTGCTAATCCTTTAGTGTTGACCATTTCAACGCACCCCTCCAATCTACAACCCGTTGCAAAAATCACAAAATGACACTGTTTTTAGTAAACGCCAATCCCCGCATTGTTACGGCGGGTACAGAAAGCCTGAATGAAGGCTGAAGTGCACGCAGGCGCTTTAAAGGTAGATGATAAAATGAAATAACAGCAGAAGAGACCACAAGAAGGTCGATCAATATTTTATCCAGAAAATCCCAGCGCAGTAAACCACAGTCCCACCGGGAAAATCACAACGCAACTGAAAGTTATTTATTAATGAATCTAAATAACCGTCAAGCACGCCTTGCCCCAGGGGGCTGCTGAGACTTGATACAGGCAAACCAAAGAGTCTTCCCGCGGAGTGGTTGCCCAAACTGTGAGTTTATTGAACAGATCTCTGCGTGACGTGGGTTTAAGCAACGCTTTCAAGAATTTCCGTGTTCTTGGAAGGGAATTACCCGCACTGCAAGTGGAATGGGGACTTGTGTGAGGTGCAGAGGGGTCCGGTGAACCGTGCAAAACGGGGTCCATGAGTAAAACTCTTGGGGAATGAGATGAACTGTGAAGAGGAGGATATAAAGAATGAGAAGAGTTCGCTCGTAGAAACTATGGTGTGCAGTTAGTGCGCCATTCATCCAATGATTTAAATTGTCAAATGCACAATCCGCTGTGAGGGCGTCGCTTAATTCCATGTACATGTACAGAACTACTCCTGTTTGCCACAGAGGTACTGTCTCTAATTACGGCTGGTGCTAAGTTGGCCGATACCGACAACATTCTCCCGTTTCGACAGCTAGAAAAACTTAGGTTTAGGTTTTATCTGTTTAATCATTGTGATGAGCCATCACTGAGAACAGAAACCTCACTATTTGAAAATACCAAAGGGTATAATATAATAGCTAAGCCACTAGTACTGACTGGACCTGTTGCTATCGTGCACGTCGGAGTAGGCCTACACTGTACATTATTATCACGCCGAGTAAGAATTGTTAACCACTTCAGAAGTAGTATGTCCAACCATGGAGGAAGGAAGCCAGGCTAGCTGATGCACTGACTATGGTTTACATATGCCCTACCACAACACAGCCGCTGGTGTTTTAACTTAAAACACCTGGAAAGTCTCGACGGTGCGCCTGCAATTCGTCGTGACGCCTCTTGGTTCACGCGGATGGTCACCTACCGACGGGTGGGGATCATAGGTCGGTCACATCGGAAGAAACCATCTAAGGAAATCCTAGAAAAAAAGGGGTATACTCAATATTATTGTATCTGGTTGACCTCCCGCAGACTCCTCGGAGTATACCGAACTAGAAGAATGACCAGTGTTTGTAATTACTGCAGATCAGCGGACTTCACTCTGGACTTTACTCGGAGTTCACAAGCCGAGGTGCGGGAGTTGCGATGCAGTATACCTGTAAAAAGTCAGGCACTGAGAGTCTTGAGACTGTAATTGGGAGGTAGGTATTAAACGGGAAATCAGCTAACTGGACTACGGGTTTTCCGTAGCTACTGCCTACCGGCCCGGGAGAACAACTGTAGACACACCAAGGGACAAACAGGCTTACCCTTACGCGTATGGAAAGGTTATTGTCAGCACCAGCAAGTCAAATCAAAAGGACATAAAATGCTTGCTCAAAGCACGCAAATGATTTGGTTTATCGATTGAAGAAGAGTTCAACGGTGCCTTTGACATAAAACACACGTGTTTAAAAGATGAAATGGGTTAGGTTGTGTGCTGTTCCAATTTTCAGTAGCGTCATGCAGGAGATTTAAACGAAAACCCATGTTCTTTCTGCAGCCGGAATGGGTACATCCCAATCATAAGCCGCTGAAGAAATACAGTCCAAGGACTCCATTTGGTGTAAGCGGCTTCAGTTTTCGGTAACTTCACGTCCTTTCAAGCTGAGAAGCCTATATTTGTCTCGTGAGATGCCGTCACTTTGTAATGTGACGTCACTTTGATGGCGTTGCCTCATGCATGTACGCATGCATGAGGGCTGACCGCCTCTCCACGCAGCACACTGCGCGTGCCCTTCTCACGCCCAATCACCTTTCTCCGACCGCTTCAATCCGTGAACATTATAAAACGCGTCAGGCTGGCCGAAGGTGCTCATGATCCGTACCACTCAACAACTTACTGTGACAGCTTACCTCTGTTAAAACACCGGCTCACAGGCAAACCACCCGCAAATTTTAAAGGGAAAAGTTGCGTGAGATTTTGACGACCGATTCTCTAGAATCAAGGCCAAGATGAAACTCGTCATCGTGTGCCTGGCGCTGATGCTGTGTGCCGATGTCCTGGTTGTTTCAGCAGCTCTGGTGAGTTTTATTTATATTTAGAATATTTTACACATAGCCATTTACTGCTGATTATGGTTTTAAAAAGTAAAGTGAATGGCATTCTGAACGTGGCTTCTGAATGTCTGTTAAGACGCGCCTCTAAGGAGGGGAAGGGTACAGAAGCCTCACCCTTGAGGCTAGCGTTGGCTTCGTGCAGATCTGTAGAAAGCGAGCTTTTAGTATACATAAAACATCGACACCATCCACTACGGGCCCCTTACAGAAATCGTGGCCTCCAACTTTTAACTTACCCATGCAAGTGGACAAATAGTGGTACACGATTCAAAAATACATGTGTAGGTTTTACACTTAGCACACTTACGTCGGTCTTATTCTGGGCCTAGACCTATACGTAGACGCCAAAGGTGTTCAGCGTCTGCTGCGGCTGTTTCAGTGTTCTTAAGGCTGTCCCTGTCATTGTGTGTAGCATCCAATCACAACCATACTAGAACTCAGAGCTGATATACATGTACTTGTTTCATTTCTACCTGATTTCGAGTTGAGCTTTCTATGAACTGTGTGTATCATATATAGCTTGTAAAGCATTGCTTTGCTTCAAAGCGGATAAAATGTTCAGTTGAAATTGTGAAAAAAAAAATTTCCTCGCAAAAATACAGTGAACTTCCTCGTTTGTCCGTGACACGGTTTTCACGTGAGGTGATGTTAAAAACACTCAAGAAAACACTTATTGGTAATATCCAGCTAAGTGCGCACCAAATGAAGTAATCGCGTTTCCTTTTATTTCGGGGTTATATGTTTTAACACCTCGTAGCAGGCGACAGCACCACAACAGATCAATGCGTTCTGCCCGTCAGGCGAACACGCGCCCACAAAATTTGCAAGATTTGACGGCCGAAGAATACACCGCTACCGCACGCCGCTGCACGCCTCCCGTGGCATCAACAACATCGTTCCACTTCTGGCTTTCAGAGGTCGATCTGGAGCATCGATTATGAAATGTCTATACACGAACTGAAGAGATAAACAAGTACTGTGACAATTCTAAGTCGGGACAGTCGATCGTTCCCCGAAGGGCTATCATTTTTATGGCGTGAAATTCAAACAGCGACTGCTACTTTCGATTGGAGAGCGTGACCTGGCACTCAAAATAGGCACGCTGTGTTCTGACAAAATAATAGTCAAAATCTGTTCGCATGACAAACAAAAAGGAGTTCATTTCACCCATTTTAGGTCAAACGACAATTTTAAAATATTTGATACAAATTTGTCCTGAAATATGGCACTATTCTGAACAATTCATATCAGGACTGCCGTCCTCAGTTCCGACCAGTAGGACCTCAGTGTGGAAAAGAATACCAACGGGTCATTTTTCGTTTGAATTGGTTCACCCTAATTAAAAGTGGGCTCCGTGGCTGCAGTTTGTTGAAGCACACATTATCGTATTTATAAGCCGGCAAGAAAGTTCGTGATCTTTACTGTGTTAGCTCACGTCGACGATGAGGAGCATTATTCTTTATTCACCGCCCGTAATACCGCGATTTCGACCGGGATACTAAGTTGACAAGTTAGAAGTTGTCACGTCGTCATTTTGTGGAACACTGGACATGTCCCCCGACTTGTTTTACCGCCATTCCCAAAGGCACGTGCCCAAACAAGAACTCAAACGGGAGTTCTAGTTTAAGAAGACCACCGTGTTGCGCATCTGTGGTGCGGTGCGGAGCTGACTTCCCCCATTCTGTGTTGGCATTTGAAAATTGCTCAATATTGATGAAATGCTCCTGAAAACCTGGTCAGTGTACATGCATGATTTACTTCTCTTGGAAGACTTAAAGCTGATGACCCAGTTTCTCAATCCGATGTCATGTGAAATGAGGTCTCCTTGTTATGAAGTCCCTGCGTCCCGATGCGCGTACTGAGCATTACGTTATGTCCACCGTACACTCAATGGATACTTTTTTATCAAGTTCAGATTTCACACTGCACCACCTGATCGTAAAAATCACCGTGAGGTTTGGTGGCTTTTTCTTTTCTCGCTCTTCGGCAAAGTGAAGTCGTAACAGGAAAGCGTGTTTTGCATGAATAGTTATGATTCTCATATCTAACCGCTTTAGGTAATTAGCACATATTTTTGAAGGTACCCAAATGGCATTGGGAAACCTAAAAGGCTGAATTACACGCGGCTCACATGTTTATGATATGTGTAAAAAGGCCCGAAACGTAAAGCTGAGCTTTTGATCGACAAACCATATACGCAGTCAAGTAGGTTGTAAAAAGAAGGTCAAGTCGTGTTTTTTCTCAAGAGAAGTATACATTTCAACTATTCGTGGGCCCCACTAAGGAAAGCTAACTGGTTTTGATGAGAAATTTTATACCTTGTCTTCACACGAATTTGACCGCACATAAACCTGTTTCTAAAGACTCTCTTGGGAGGATGAATTGGGGCGTAGCACGCTGGTGTTTGAGCGTGACTCTCTCGTCTCGCGAACCGGCCTGTTTCATAGTTCATAGTTGTTGTTTGTGTGCGTATTCCAAGATTGTCATTTTGAAATTGAAACTGAAATCCATACGATTCATTTTGTAATTAAAGTTGGCGAGTGCAGGTTTCGGGCGTGCGTTAATTAAAGGAGAGTTATGACTGTTGATGAAATCTTTCGTCAGGGACGTAAATTGTTTTGGGTTTTTTTCTGACGTATTTTAATAAGAACTGCGTACCAAGTACTATTCCAGCTATATGGGCCATCCATTCATCTATGAAGTACCATACCATACAGCGGATCGGGGGGGGGGGGGGTGCTGGCCATGCGGCCTCCCAAAAAATGGAGATTTCGTTGACTTGAAAAGAAAAGAGAGAAAGGCGATAGTTTGGGACTATTTCATTTCTTTTCCTTCAAGAAGCATGTAAAAAGCCCCCAAATTCACCCTCATGCTTCTAAATTGCTATAAATACTTACTTTAATGTTCCCAAATTTCTTATACCCCAAAAAATGTCCCCCAAAAATGCTAATAACTGGCCTTTAACCGCCTTTGGGGGCACGCCTTCATTTCTTAACATCTTTCATGCGCTTGCGCGTTGCACCACGTCCATCTCGCGGTGTCGCCGCTCCAGATCACTCCGGGCGCTCTTTTCTTTTAAGTAACATTCCCCGTTTTCCCTCCTTTTTTAAAGAACCTTTTGCGTTTGATTCGCTTTTATCAAATGCCCGCAAAATATCAGTACTTTCTCTCAGGAAATGTTATAGTAAACACCCCTTTGCCCTAAGCCAAATCATCATGGATCTAAATCTGGAATTCAAACGATCTATATATTGATGGCAAATTCAATATTTCAGGGACCTGGACCATAACCAGTGCCTCCGATTTAACTTAAGCCTTTTTTCCGAGCTTCCTTAATGTTCTTAAACCAAAGAACGAGAGCACATCAGGGCGCTTCTTTTTTTGGAAATCAAGTAATCATTTATACGAAAGTATAAATTTATCAACATGGGAAAGTTCATAAGCGCAGCAATATCAAGGTGGGACATTGAGATATTGGAAGTGAAGTATACCAAGTTACAGGGGGTGGTCTGGCACAATTCTACCCTTTTTGTTGCATTAACATGCGTGTATTAACCTAACTGAAAACAGAAGCCTTTGTGGTCACTTTATATATTTGTCTTCTTATCAGCCGTACGTCCAGTACTGTCAAACCGACATGGACTGCCGATTCAACACCTTCGGCCGGCGCTACTGTCTGGGTTGGGAATGCGAGCGATACTACCAGATGACTCCGTGCACCAAGGACTCGGACTGCCAGGGCCGGAGAGGAGGCAACAGGGTCTGCCGGAATATGTACTGCCGGAGCACTCGGACAAGTAAGTCAACCGTGGATTGCAGGTTAGGTAATTTTAAGCAAGAAATTGGTGTCATCGATGGCCGCTTTCCTTTGCTTCTTGTGTGTTCGTAAGACTTCCAGGGGCTATGACTTAAAAAAAAATAATTTTAACCAATCTATAATCAAAGAAGAAAATAAAAACTTTTTTGTCTATACCGAAATAAAGACCCACAGAAACAACAAACTTCAACTTTGTGTTCCCAAAACAGTTTGGAAACAATTGACCGAAATGGTGACCAGTTTAGATGACATTGTTTTCCGTTCTGTTGACCCCCTCCTGATGCTCTCTCTCTCTCTCTGTACCATCGCCCCTCTAGCAGGAGTCGGATAGTGTTGAGGCTTTTAGGCCTATTGTCTTTAAGGTGTGGGCTGTGGATCCTTCGGGATCAATTGAACGTGATTTCGTGATTTTCCCAAACTCTGCTCTATTTTATTCTAGGACGGTGATAACTGGACAAGGTTAAAATTCGTCAAACCTTCAAGTTGATGTGAGTTACATTTTGAACACTCCCCCCTCCACTTTTCTTAATGAATACTTTATTCTAAAAAGGTAAATTGGGCAAAATTCTATTACAGAAAAGGTACATTAAAAAAGGAAAAAAGCTTAACGACAAGTTAAATGACGAAAAGAATTTGATAATCTTTGCTAGAAGGTTTATTTCTCCCGGTTGGTAGTAAACCAGGAGAGGGCCTACAGTGAAGCTTTGTATCAAGCAGACAGCTTCAGACTGGAAACCTACCGGCACTGATCAGTTAGATATTTTTATTGCCACCTGGCTATAGCAAACACGTCTTCACTATACGCACCCCGGCGATATCTGTGTTCATATGAAAGCTCATGTATCCTGCTTCTGGTTTTTATTTTCTCAGACGGGCACCTTAGTGCGGAAACATCTCTTCAGTTATACGACATGTAGCCGACCACGCGACGCTATCATGCAGACACGCATCAATACGCTTTAGCATCAGTGGTCGGTGAACCCTTTTCCATTATTATTTCTGGGTCCAAAATACATGCTTCTAAAGTGGCATTGGAGGCTAACAAAACAGAAGACATCAAGGTTCATTTTCTTTTAATCTTCGACTGTCTCGGGTGTAATAACTGGGTAATCAAGCGGATGAAATATCGAAGGAGGGCAAACATAATTGCAATTCATTGAGTGATCTCCACCAGATGCGCACAGCTATTCTGGTGTGTATCGTATTTCGTGAGTAATTTATATCGAGTGTTTTAAAATGGGGTCATTCTTTGCCATTTTGGTGAGTTTTATTTTCTTTATCCAAGCTCTGAGTGCGAGGGCTGCGTGATAATTATACTCAATGCGTGAAACTTGCTGTTTTTGTTTTGTTGCATTTAACCCATTGTTCCAAAAAGATTTGGTACAATGCCAAATTTGAAGCCGATCCATCCATTGCTCAAAGAAAATATCCTCGAAGCAGCATTCACGGTAAATTTAAAACGACCTTTTAAAAGTAGGCTTAGCTTACTTTACAGTAAAATGACAAGAAAAAACCTTCAACAAACTTTTAATAACCCACAACGAAAACAATCATACGTGCACTTAGGAGATTTCGAAGATCCGTTTAAGTCTTTAAATTCGAATACTCTAGAGATTTCTTTTCCCATGTAGGAGGAAATGCCCTTGAAAAGCTTGACATGTTTTGCTTTATCTTGAATGCAGTTAATTAATAATGAGTGTTTGGGGTTTATCGCTGGAGTTCAGGTGTTCTTTTTTTTCAATCAGCTTTTGGGCCTTGCAGTGACTGGGCGCCACGCAGTCAGGCCTATATAATAATATTACCAGCCAAAACTGAATATTAATTGTCATTGTAATAAAACAAAATTGTTTATCGATGCATCAATTAAACAGTTGGCATTAAAACCAAACGACGAATACAAGCATTTGGGGAAGAAGTGTGTATTTCAGCTTTGTCTGTTCAAACTCCCGACCAGATATTTAATCAATGATTCTGACAGGAATTAAAAAGTGTTGCAAGTCAAACCCTTATGGCGGAAATTGGTGACATAACATTGCACATTATTAGATTTCAAAGACGGGCTTACTATGGAATTGTATTGGTTACGAAAACATTCCAAATTATAACCTAGACAAATAAAAAGCATTTCAAATTTGCCATAAGCCTTTTTCAAGTTCTGTTACAGAAGTGTTAAGAAATATAAACCACATTCCCACGTGGCCAATGCGTAATGTGGGTTTATCGTCTCTACCAGCTAAAGCTTGGCCAGTCCCCTCCACGACCAGATCATGAAAGTTGTCAAACGTAACGTAAGTGTCCCGTTCAATCCCCACGCAATTGGTTCTTTCATTAAAACAGGTTCGTGTGGACGGCCCACGCGCAGATTCACTTCGCTTTCTGTCACAGTGGCTGACAGCAATTGCATCAACAACCCATAATTCCCACCCGGGACTGGATTCATAGATCGTATCTCCTTGAAATGGATGGTATTTTGTCTTGATTAATCTCTGGTCCCTACTGGCAAAATCTTGATGGCGGACAGTGCACAATTCACCTTGTCACGAATAGAGGGTTATTCCTTGGGACCACTTCAGGCGCGCTTTAGCGCAAAGGCGTGCACAGAGCATTTCAAATAACAAACGTAAAAGGTTTAAAAAAACCTGCGTACTGAAACATAAAACAACCAAGTAAACAAGCACAAATAGTTGCTATTAGGATTTGGGTTTCCCAGAGGAGCAAGAAATAACCACTGATGTTCCTATATACGAACATTTCTGGCTCGAAAGGAAGTGTAAAGTTTAAACATTCAAAGCAATTTTTTAAAGAAAAATAGGATGAATGGTAACCATGATTTTTAAACATGCGTTCGCCAAAAATATTGGGGTCTTTCAAAAATAACAAAAAAGGACGAACGACTGAAGTTTATTAGTACATGTATCTTGAACCTGCATAATGGAAGCAAAACTCTGTGTACTCTCTTCGCTGGGAAATCGTCGACATTGGATACTGTCGACAGTAATTATTTACACGAGAACACTGCGTATCTCGTCACATTAAGAGAATAACGTATGTTATTTATGCATTTTGAGCGTTGATTGATTTTGATCTGTGACTGAGAGAAAAAAAGAGTGTACTAATTTTAAACTGCCGATAGAAACGACTAAGGGACAACGACCGTCACGCATAATTACACCTACAATAACCTGTCCTTCAACTCGTGTTTGGCACTTGTGGTCTCAAGTTTTTAATTAAAAACATGCGTATTGGGTGGGAATCTGACAGGGTATAAACTGCTTGGCTGGTTGGCGATGTAGGTGGAAGTATTTTGAATGTGCCTGTTGGGAGCGGGAATGGAGGTTAATAGCAGACACGTTAAGAGCTCGTCACTCTATTGTCGGCTTTCCTATGACACATTGCCAGTTGCCCACGGGAACGGCGACTGCACTAAAAAGAGTGAGCAAGTTGAAATCGAAATGAGGTGTAATCTTGGCTAGCAAGAGCTTACAGCAAAATATACATGTCATCGATAGAAATTTTCCTGTTCTTAGCAACATCAGATACTAAGCTCTCCCTCGCACCCAACGTCTTGTCTTATATTCGTTGTCGTGTTCACGGTTAGTTTCTTTATGACCAACATTAACATTTCACAAACGCAACACACTCTTATTCCTGAAAATAAATAAATTGGCTGAAAATAAGTACATGTATACGTCTCACGGCTATAAAGTTATCCTAAATGCTCTGCAGTTTTTGAGGTGCTTTGTGAGTGATATTTAAACCGACACCCACCCTATTTGAAAAGCTCACTGGGTGCAAGAGCAGGTCCCGGTGGTAAGCGACAGCGCCTTATACTCGGGCTCTACACTGTACGATATATGGAGCAAAAAGACTTGGAAATGCGATTTTGTAATCTCGGGTTAGGGATTTACGGAGGTGAAACAGGGTGTAAACGCCCAGTTAACAAACAATCTAAAGAAACTAAAAATTAAAATCTCATATTGTGAAACAGTTTATTGCCGACCTATACCTAAATGTAAATTATGAACAGAATTACTCTATGTTTATATTCACACGATTAATTGATTAAAATGTACAAAGTAGTATTTCGAACAAGAAATATAGATGTTCCTTCGTGAAAGCTAAATGCATGGTTACGGTTTTTGGATAACACTATCTCTATGTTACATCAAAATTTGTTCGTCGGTAAAAAAAATTTTGTTTTCACAAGGTTCCATTTTATGCGAGGTCCAGATCGTGAGTATAATTCTTCATTGCTTCTAAATGTTTTGAATAAAAATAATGCAGCTGTTTATTTAACAAAACAACAAAATGCCACATTTCTATATTTTTCATTAAATAGTTTTTCCCATTTCCTCGAAATCTGTGTAGAAAAGAACCGACCGTGAATTGACAATACTGTAATTAAAGACGAGAGAACGGCATGAAAAAGACAATTCGGCTTAAAATGCATTTAATGTAACAAGTCATATTCTACTTAGGTATTCACCTTCCCGATGACGACACTCGGGCAAGTTTTAGCCATAAATAATGCACAGGATGCATAGTGGAAAGAATGCGATTAAGACCAATACATATTTTGTACTCGTGCAAGATCATTATGCATAGTTTCAGCTTGAACTGACAAAGTCAGTAATGCCTCAATTCCCATGCAGTCGAAACCGCTTCAAAAAGTGTCGTTCCAGGTCGGCTTATCCGACGTTGCACTTCGCGAGTAAGAGTATTTTCTCGGTTGAGCGTTCTTTGAGTAAACTTTCCCATGGTTGGTCGGCTTCTCTTCACTGTAGATATCGTGAGCGGTGCGATGACCAATCAGGTACCTCCTAAAAACATGGCGGTCAACTTGGGGAATGAGGTAGGGAGAGCCTGTGTACTTGGGTATGCTGCGCTTTCTGTTCATTTTTTGAGAGATTGAGAAAAAAAATATGCTCAAAGTGAATGAATATAGATGGAGCTTTATTATATTTTTACATTTGGAGAAGAGGCTATGCCAGTCCAAATGGACAGATGCGCCCCAAAAACTTCATAAAACCTCAACCGGACATGTTAATACACCATGCATATAACGAAGACAAACTACTTATTTCATGACAGTTACTTGATTCAATTTAATCGTCCATCTTTGTCATACTGCAAAATGATCCAGCAAGGGGGTTAATGTTTTCAATTTTCATGGCTTGCAACGTATCCTTATGCACTGAATTCGCTCGCTGCCTTTTTAACATGATATGTTTTAACATCTGTGAACTGTACGACCCACTAACTACACCACACACGCACTGGCAAAATATTGTATAACTAAAGATCGTACATGGTACGAAGAACGCATGATAACATTTTTCGTCCGAATACGCACAAATTCTTATAGTGTCTTCTTGTTTGCTTGGCAAGCATAAGGTGACAATAGCCTTGGAAAGTCAGGTTGCAGTAGGGGTTCTTTTCTCGCCATTTATGCACCTCTGCGGCCCAGGTTTGATTCCCAGCTCAGTCCAGGTGTGGAATGGGGGTTTCAGTCTCTCCCTGATTGGGTGAGTTTTACCCAGAATAGTCTTCTTGATTTTCCTGCCACCTTGAAATTGTTGCTGCTTCTCCTGTCTACACAGTTTTCTTCAAACAAGCTACAGAGCCTAGGGTGCTTTCGAGGAATCCTAGGTTTCTTTCGCCAGAAATGCTTAATAACTTCACAAGTGTGTGTCACGTCTGCTTCCTTTTCTGCCATCACCGAGGAGACACTTTTAAAAGCATTATTCTAATTTGCCACTGCATCTGATATGACTGGGCATGTAGGCGTATACGTACGTCTGAATCATGTTGTCCTTGTTGAGTTTCTTCTTCTCAATGAATTTGGCCCAACTGTCCAGCTTGCTGCCGGACTTCCGGAAGCTCTTACTGGACTTTGTTGACATGACATCATCCTGGATGTGACGGGAAGTGTTGGCCACTACCTCCCTGTCTGTCACGGGAGCTGTCGATCAAACAATGTAGCAATCAGCCTATCTTAACAAATCATACGGGTGTAAACATGTATTTGTCAATAATTTAATTTATACCTATAGGCACGAGTCAGGCAGAAACGCATACAGGCGATGACTTTTTCTCAGACACATTTTTAGGTACATCTTTACACGTTTCTTCAATGTATGAAAACTTCTGGGATTAAGTGTATTGAAAAGTGCACTTTTTTTAACATCGAAAATTGAATTAGTTACTCCTTAGCTTATTGCTGTGAATTTAACAAACAATAAACCACCAAAACAACAGAAATTTACGACGCAACTTCAACATCCCGATCAATTCCTACATTACGAAAATTGAATATTTATGGATTCGGCGACAATTAGGCTTCAAAATGCCACACACGTAATAGCTAAAAAAATAATCAATGCGTTAAGAACTGAGAAGATGCTCTCTCTGGTTATATGTGCTAAATGTTCTTACTGTAATCATACAACCAGGCACATTTTGCAAGATGAGTACGGTACTAAAAAAGAAACACCTTACAACCTGTTCAATTTTTGTAAACTGTTGGAACACTCGAGCAGTAAGCAGCGGCCTATGTGGCTACTCCCCACCAAACGTTACACTCAAATCAACCATCTATCATCTAACAAACGAAATGAGGTGAATATTACAAGCACTGTGTGAAGAAGACAGGCATGTTAATAAAAGTGGCCTAGATTGATGAATACAGGGGCTTCGCTATACAAGCACATGTACAAAGGTTGCAGCAACACCAAGCTCTTACACAATTCAATGGGAGGTTCCTCTGTCGGCGGGCTGACGCTGGGGGCGTACCTCTCCTTCGTCGTCAGGGTGCTCCCATCTTCCTCGGCCTCCTGTGCCACCTCGGCTGGAGCCTCTGGCGCCTCCTCCTTGGCCTCCTCGATGAGTCCCATGGCCAGGAGGTGCGGTCGGCTCTCCTCGTCCACAGCGGCGCCTTTCCCCAGAAGGACCTCGCAGCATTCTTTGTACTCGCGTGAGGCCGCCAGGTATAGTGCCGTGTGGTTCTCGCTGTCTCGCATGTCGAGCACATGCTCAGCATTGTCTTTCCTGTGACAAAACAAGCGGTGGAAAAGGATAAAAAAAAATCAGCAAATTATAAAACTAACCTTTAAAAATTTAAGGAAAACATTTGAAAAAAATTGGAATAGTGCTGTTGAAAATAAATGTTGATTCACATAAACCTGCGCCCATTAAAAACTTCTCTTTAAGTGTGCAAAGAACGGAAAACCTTTAAGCATAATTTGACAATTTCTTACTAGACTTTATTAGATCAATGAATATATGATACGCCTTTTGATGACATACTGACGTTTACCTGCCATTCGGTTTTTCCTTGTTTTCTTTGTCCTGTTGCGATGGTGTTCCGACATACTCGACTAGGATTTTGAGAATATCTAGATAATCACTCTCGGCTGCCTGCTGAATAGGCGTTCTGCAGCAGAAATATTATGCAAACAGTAAGTTTGAGAGCATCTCGTCAAAGCAATCAAAAATGAAATGCTAGATCACCTCGTTTGTTTTAAATATATATTTAAAGGCTTTGAATAGAGAGAACAAACCAAAATATCACTAAGTCCCCATCGTACGGCACAAATTGCATCCAATCACTTTTGGACCTCATGTTCAGAATCACATTTTGCGCGATATATTACCCAAAGTGCAAGATTAGGGGGCCTGCAACGCAATTACCGAAGAGTAACTTGAGAAGCCTGAAATTTACCTTGAAGGATGGAAAATATAGGACCTAGCGTGGATTTGTATCTCTTCACTGTCTTTGCCTCAAAACTTGTCTGTAAATAAGCAACATACCTGTCATCCTCATCCTTCATGGAAACACCTTTTGACCCTTTTTGCATGAGGATACCCACAACATCTTTGTGTTCACTTGCTGTAGCAAGGTGAAGAGGCGTCTCGTGTTTCCTGTTGGTAGGATCCACACTTGCACCCTGCTTGAGGAGCAGCTGGCAGAGGGCGCTGTCGCCTCTTGAAGCGGCAAAATGCAATGCTGTGAGCCCCTAATGGTTGTTGAGAGAATGCATGGTACACTGAGTACTGCATGATTAATGTATGTAATTACGCTATAAGAAAAAAGCACAACACTTCCAGCATGTACAATGTGTGTCTTTAAAACGAAAGACACAAACTGTCCTTTCAGAGAGGAGTTATGACCTGTCGATCCTCATGAATGCGGGAAGCGCTGGCCGAAAACACACACTGTAGAGGACAGATCTCCCTCTGCGATGTCATTGTTTGGAAACTAATCACGGCGTATCAAATGACCTTACCCAAAAGTCGCCACATTCAACCTGTCAAGTAAAAATGCGTTCATCGGCCTATAGAGACGTCTGTAGATTAGGATGATTTTTTAGTGATGTAACTAGATTTAGGTGAAAATGATGATGGAATCTAATAATCACTATAGCTGTATACCAACAAAATCTAGCTGAAACAATTTATTAGCTTACATCTCCGTCTGATGCGTTCATGTCCACTTGTTTCTCTAGTAAGATTTCACATATTTCTTGGTAACCCTGGGAGGCAGCATAGACAAAAGGCGTCCTACCAGCGAAGTCTGTTGCACTGAGATGACAGTCCTATCAAAAGAAGCGGCAGTAAACAGTACATGTAATTAGATGAGGCTGACATACCAACTTAGGCAGGTACAGTGATACCATTATTGAACATGCTGTGGCTACTTCAAACGAATACTCTTTATGCATTCGAGGAACGTGACCAAGATGGTGCCTGTCCTACCTTGTGGACGAGCAGTCGTACAATGTCTGGTCTGTTGACCTGCACAGCGCAGTGGATCGGATAGAAACCAAACTTGTCCTGCACGTCGATGGCTTTCCCGCCTCCATTCTCCAGAAGGATCTCCACGCTGCTTTTCTACACCAGAACAAAATAAACATATTTTGACCAAACATCAGAGGAATCAATATAATGTCTCGAAACAAGACAAGGAGAGTACGATATGATTGAGACCGCACAAATTGGATTTGCTTGCAAATTCTCTTTGTACAAGAGGTGAACCATTGTAAGTTCACTTCAGAAGCGGTTCATCTTCCACAAGCCCAAATCCGTGGACATATCAGTACAACGTTACAGAGTGTGGTTTGTATACCTACCATTCCTTGGATGATGGCCCAGTGTAGCGGGGTGCGGCCCAAGTTGTCTAGCTCGTTTATCTTAGACTCGCAGTCCAATAGGTATTTTATAAGCTCATCATTTCCCTACAAAGATTAACAGGTAATCTTAAATTACTTGGCGGCTGAAATACCAAACTCAAAGAGAAATAAACAGGGTGTTTTTGAATAAAACAGGTTACAAACTGGATTTAGCTTTAGAAATTGCAATGTTGAAATGTTGCTTCTTTCTCCTTGAAACAAAAAACAACTTTCAATCTTTTAAAATCCTTTTCTTTGACCCAAATTGCTTGGAAATGTTGAGCTATGTGCACCGTTTGTTTTTTGCTACAATCTGAAAGTTTGCTTTGTCTAATACAACATTCTATTGCAATGAGTTTGTCCTGATCTCAAAACGAAAAAGCAAGTAACTGGTCTTAGGCAGAAATCAACCACAGTAAAAATATTGTTGTACATGTATACGACTGACCTCGCCGGCAACCAGGTGCAATACAGTCTGTTTGTGCTTGTTCGTCTTGTGAACCAGCGAAGGATCCTTGTCGATTAGCAATTTTGCACACTTTATGGTCTGAATGAGAGGTCACAGAGATATGGAATATCACAACTTGAAGTCAGGATCTGGTCAAAAGCAAATAACTGAACGACTTTTTACTCATTGAAAGAAGAGAAATTTACTGAAAGCAACTACACTTTAAATCAGGCAGCACTATATATCCCCTTCACGCATTTAAGAGGAAAGATCACAGACACAATTTCTATGTAGAAACATCTGCACTCAAAGAATAAAAATTGGACTGATTTGGAATGTATAACCAGCGCTTTCAAATGACATATAAGTACATAAAATGTGGCGAGAATTACAAGAAGAATCGGTGATTAAGTTTTACCTTGTTTTGCTCCGTTCTGTGTAATGCTGTTCTCCCTTCCCAGTCGGTAATGTCGGTAGGTGCTCCTTTCTTTAAAAGGAACTCAACCTGCCAGAAATTGGAATAACACAAAAGACAACGATAAGGGAACACTGAAATCATTTATGTTTTGAACAAATGTTCACAGTTTAGAAAATAGCAACCATTTATGCACCACTGAGCAACCTTTCTACGGCAGAACAAGATTCACGGTAACTCCTGAAAAATTATATGGCTACAGTCTATAGCGGCTTACATAGACGCGAGAGTCATCCCCAGCAGTACAGTCAAGTATCTCGAACAGGGCCCAGGAATTACGTGCAGATAAACTTGTTGTTCTAGAAACTATTCCAACCCCTGTCTTTCTTTAATTCTGTTCGGCGCAACTGTCAGCTTGCACGTGGAACACCTACCTTCACTTCAGATTCAAGTTGTGCGGCAACCATCAGCGCAGTATCGCCGTTGTCGTCATGCGCGTCGATTTCGGCGCCGGCCAATAGCAGCAGGTCTAGCGTCTTGACGTCTCCCTTGGCGATGGCGTAGGTCAGCAGGGTCTGGCCCTTGGCGTTCATCTGGTTGGGGTTTTCGCCGTACAGTTGGAACTGGGTTTGCAGCTTCTGGAGGTTGTCATCCCCACGATGGCAAGCGCTGAAGACTTCGTTAACCTAGTGTTGCCGGTGGCAAGAAAATAACTTAGCCTACACGTATTATTGTTCCCACAGGTGGTTGCATATTAGTTTTTTTAATCCATCCTATAAATTACCGTGCAGATTCTTTTTTTTTAATAAACTGAGCCATGCCCTTAAATTAGTTCATTGCGATGGCTGGGGATGGTGTAAACCCAATTACCTCACCTCTGTTTCATTTTCTTTGTGCTCACCGCTGTTCTCGTCCAGTTCAATGAGAAGGGGATTGCTCGAATCAGACTGCACAGCAAAAACATCCAGAGACATACATTCATATGGAAAAGAAATAGCTGGTCGGAAGGATTTTTACTGTTAATTCGTTGGCTTACACAAAGACACGTAAAGTATGGATTATAGGAAAAGGTAAGTAGGAAAACAGCGAACATCTGCTTACGTGTCTCCCAATAATATCGTCGTGTCACGGGGCTCTAAACTGCATAAATGTGCGTTTAAATAGGCAATTGGCCTAATTCTTAACGAAACGGTAGAAATTTTGAGGGGCGGGTACTGGACCCTACGGCGTTTATCAGCGAATGATCTGCAGCAAACTTACACACTAACCCGCCAGAAGAGCAATATGGAACCAGCAACGAACATGTCGTCCTTAAAATACGTTGATGACATCTTTTTGAAATAGCTGTGAAATTAACTTCATCTTGGTATATGTAAGTCCTAAACATGCTTCAGTTGGTCCCAACTCTCGCACAAACAGGCGTTACGCTTATCCTATACTTGGGAATGCGAGGAGGATTTTTGGTGCATGCTATAATTTTGGAATCTTACATTTGTTTCGTTGAATGCCTGGTGACATTCCGATGAACAGAACAGCGTCCTGTCGTTGCCTTGGAGGCTGTAGAACTTGGCGGTATTCTTCCCGCATTGGGCGCAAACCCGGTCCGAGTTTCCTGAATAAAAGTTCACAAAATTGTCCAAGCGTTTCAAAATTAAGCTGAATACTCTTGACGGTCTGTTAAAAAATGCAACGTAAGATCAAATACTTGTATACGTCAACATAAAAAATGTGCATTTATAGGTCCTAATCTACAGACACAATTAACTGATATATCAAGCCGTGTCCAAAACAGACGCCCAGAGATACGGCCACGTCTGTTATCAGTTTGTCTACGTGTATCTTAAGGGCAAAGACCAAGACCTACACGTAGCTGTACATTACTTTATTTGGATGCCACTTTATAGTTGATTACTTATACGATGCTTTGACAAGAGCGTCACGGTCATCAAAGTCATAAATTTGATCTAAAGTTCGAAAATCAAAAGCTGGTATTAAATTATGCAGTACATGTTGACGGCGTGAATGTATGTGCAGTGGGATTAGTTTTGTTCTGACTTGTTTTATGATTCGTACACACAAAGGGCCAGAAAGAAATATTGGGCCTGAGTGCCGATCATTGAAAATGCGGAGTTGCGTCTTCCATGCGATTGGGGGGGGGGTCCAGGACTAAGACTTGCATGTGTGAGCAAGAAGCCAAGGGAATGAATCCAGTTTGTTTGGAGTGTTAGCAGTGTATTTGGGCTGGAGACTGGGGCGACTGTACCACTGAATCAAGTCAAGTCCCCTGGTGGCGGAAACGGGGGGGGGGGACCAGTGCCCGCCCCCACACGACTAGGGGAATAGCTCCCCCCCTCCACACACACCCATACACACACTTTTTGCAGGTCTTATACATTGTAATGGAGAGGGGCTTAATGAATCGGCTTATTTTTTTTTTATTAATGGCCGATGCCTGGTGGTCTCACAACTGCCCCCCCCCTGAATCTGTTACAGTTTCCTCGCCTTTCATCCCCAGCCAGGACCCAGGTTGGAATCCGACCTTGCACTGTTTTATGTAGACAGGTTTTAGGCCTATGACATCTTTTCACACAAAGTGATGTCCCTCTTACATCTGAAACTAAACATGTCACCGTCTTTTTTTTTCATCCACGGGGCTATTCCGGATCGTTAACCACAGCACAGTACAACGGACGTCTTTCAGATTCTCAGGCCTTTAACCACGGATGAACAACACTTTCACCCTAGCCTACATGTCATTGTCAACAAATACATATCAATCGTGTACAAGTATTTCATCGTCAAGGGTTTATTTGACATTCACTTCTGAAACCAGACGTCATTGAACAGATCAGAAAGCAACCATGCATGTACAATGATTGTGCGAATGGCGCCAAAACCAGTTGTCATGACAACACAATACTGCCATAAATACAACACCTTCCGGTGAAGCCTGCCTTCTCATTGGCAGCCGATTCACTCCAGAGAAAACCTACTAATTAGGGTCATTAATCTGTGGAGAGGCGTATGTTTTGTGTGAATAATTAAGCGTTACAAGAAATTATAATTAACTAGGGTCTAGGCCTGTACCCTTAAAATCCTGCAAATATCCTGAATAAGTTATGTATTATGTATTTTGTCAATAGCAATTTAAAAAAAGCTTTCTTGGTAGATTCTTCTGAATAAATCAAATTTATAGGCCTACTCTATATTAACTGCGGGTTGAAAAGAAGCAAAAATTTTATATTTGAATGATATGTATTTGATACATGTAATTACTTATAGACCTTCAGTTCAAAGTGTATCATCACTAGAAACTGGACGGCCATTTACCGATAATAAATATCTACCGATAATAAATATACCCAGCAAGATATGGGACAGAGGGGTATCCCCCCCACACACTTGTCCAATCCCTATACACACGCTAAAATATTGTTACCTATTAAACACATCCTCCTAGATATCTGTAAAGAATTCCTGAGATTCCGATCAAAAATTACCAAGACAAAGGTAGGGGGTGCTCTCCGTCCCATGTCTCGCTTCAGATTGAGAAAAAAGGAAGAGATCAATATACTACATTCAGTTAACTAAGAGTATGTTGTTGGTGTAGGAGGCAAGCAGGTAGATTGTCTCATTCAAACACCTAGATCAGCCACCGATGTTTGGTGACAAAGCCGTTCACTCATAAGGATTCCCAGGTGTGCTTTTCCCGTAGTAACCGTAAACGGCAGAGCATACAGGCCTAGATGCATCCAGGGCTAGGTCTAAATGACCCATGGCAGTTTGTGCACGGCTATTCACTCGACGCAGACTGACCATGACGTGAATTGTAATGGCCTTCTAGTTACGGGAAAGCAGAAGCTCTCATAGAGCCGCTGAAAGCGCCCTTCGTTATAATGTCGCAAATTCCTGAGCCTATTATTGTAGCGACAATGCCCTACTGTTAAGCCCCTCGCTCCAAACGCTATCTATTCTACTCTGGATGCATTCTGAAGCATAGGCCTGCATCATCATGGCCGGGCAAGAAAGCTGCCGATGTACCTTTCCCACATTATTGTGTGTCAACAGTAATGTAAGACACAGCATTCTGACCTGCCAAATACCAATATTTCGATCGGCGTGTATCTTTTGCACTTTTCCCTTTCCTTGACACCCCATTGAAGCGGTTTCCATTAAAAGGTCGTATCACGGAGAATTACATGAATTAGCGGGTCAGAATTTTATTCAATCCCCTAGCCTTGGTTGCCTAGCAACGAGAAGCAAATGGCTACGTCGGAGTTTTATTTCACTCTTTCAATTCATGTTCATGCACTCTTTTCACACGGTAGTCGTAAAAATGGAAGCTGTGAGCACTTTTTTATTTACAATGAGGTGACGGTAAAATATTGTCAAATGTCATAGACACGTAGTTATAAACATAATTTAAAGAGCTTTGTTTATGGTAAAATTTGCATGGGTGTACCACCTATACTGTCTAGTTTCATGAGACTCCAAAATACCGGATAACGTCTGTATGGTACTTGTAAACACCTCCCCGCCTGATCGAACCCATAATTCATTACCAGTGAACCGCTTTTCTGGAATTTTACTTACCATTTTGATATCACGAAAAGATGCATATTATTTAGAAATTTATTTCGAATACAAGAACTGATTTTATTCACACCACGCAGCTTGTTATTATTGAAGGCCTAAAAGCTTCATTCTTTAAATTTAGAGCCTAAAAGCAAAACGTGTGTTAACATGCAAATGAATTTCCTTTAGGCAGTCCGCAGAGGGGAGCTGGATCCGTATATTCTGTAAGAAAATAATCATAATTACAAAGAAAATTCGGGACGAGGTTCATGAAGCTTCATTCGGATCCCGTGTTTTGTTGACGTGATTTTTAAGACATGCTATACAGAACCGCATGAACTCCAAAATTGTTTCCTTCCATTTTCGGCTCCAAAGAATAAGCTGGAACCAACTGCCTTGCAGAACTCAAACAATAAAATGAGGAAATCAGTGACAATAATGTTATGAGTTTGAAAATTCGCCATAGTGTATGGACAAAAATAATGAGTACAGATTCACTTGTGACGGAAAAAAAATCTAACAAGCCCCCGACATGTATCTCACTAATTCAAATCTACCCGCTGCTAATGAATAGGCTTAAGTCGTCTGTAATACCGTTTATTACAAGCTGCAAGCTGAGGCTTATTCCAACTTCGTATTCAATCTTTCGTGGCAAAATTGCCGACATATCACAATGCATGTACATGCTACTTTACACCTGTGATAATTTCGTAAGAACCTGTGCGGCGGTACTCGGAGTTTTTTTCCCAATAATGAAGAATAATAGTTAAATGAACAATAATGATGACCTGAAATCTTCAATGGTATTATATTGCGTACCTTTTGGGCTGGTAGTCATGGTGATTAATTCTGGTCGCTTTTACCTCAGCACAAACCGCCTGTGCTTTCTTAAAATCATCATGTTGATGTGGAAGTCTCAAGCCGTTCTGTTGTACACAGGTTATTCCGGCATAGGTCCGAGTAATTACGACACGATGTTTGTGATTTCGATTGTATCCGACCAAGCTATCACCTCCAGTAGTAAAATAGTATCGACACCCTCGACAACGACAATGTCGATCAACAGTTACATGTATATCCACTGATGTCACGATGAGTACATGTCGTATTATGCACTAAGCCAGCATACATGTCAGCGGCATAACAGGTTTCTCCATCTCCAGGAGTCAGTTGGTTGAGCTTTGCTGTGTCGGCTTCAACGGGGCAGCACAAGAGCTCACGTGGGGATGTGTCTCGCAGGCCACCGGTGCCGCGGCTGCGTGCACTGATATCGAAATACTCACGATGGTCAGTATCAACTTGAACACTTCACGAACTTCTGACACCCAAAATTTGTTTGATGAGTCAATCGGATAGTGTGGATTATCAGAGTTGTTGGTTGGGTCATAACCTGGAATTATCCTGAAGCGCAAACATCCCACACATTCATTGTCTGCAACGTATCAAACACTCTGAACTGAGCTGTCTGGTGGCTTCGTAGTGGGTCCAAAAGCAGCAGATCGAGTGCCTTTAAAACAGGAAATTCGTTGGAAAGACTAACGCCCCCTTTGCCGGGAAAACCAGCCCCCGTCCATTCAGTGAAGTTTAAGGATCAATTGAGTCAAAGGATCCAGCAACGATTTGTAAACGTCATCAATTGAGTGGGATTTGCTCGAACCAACCACTGGTTGTTTGGATGGGCAATCGGTTGCCAACCAATCGATACTGCGTGGTCCTCAGCTCACCGACCCACTCAACCACGACTCATTATGATTGCGGTATACAAACACGATGTTGTTGTGGTCAATGATGACCAGTAGATTGAGGGCGTTGTGCCGTCCCCGAATAAACACAACCCTAAACATGCGCTGTACATGCAGAGTGCATGTATGTGTAGATTTAGGGGTAACCAGCAGGGTTTTAACGGGACACTGCATCGACCGTAAAGTGCCGGCCCGGTATAAAAAAAAAAGGAAAAAAATGGAGGTAGGACTAAACAGCATGATTTGTGCGAGGACCGTGGGCTAGTCCTTGCCATATTCCAAATCCAGGCTTCGTTGGTAAACATTGGTGTTTTTCGGACTGCATTTTATTTAAACGTATTTTTTTTCAGTCAATTCAGATAAGTGTGCCCAAACTTTTGGCCTCTTTTTGGTAGTTTGATGGGTCTGCTCTCTCAACGGGTGGAAAGCCATTGCTGGCCGCCAATACGAAAGCAAAACATTAATAAGTATGAAAATCTCACTTATCTCTCACACCACCAAATCAGCACTGAAGACTTAATGCGAGTATACATCATCTTTCATTAATCGTAATGTGGCAAGTGTTCATTTTGAGTAAAGCCGTCAATAACCAAGGGTGATGTTTCTGCAGACTTCCGTCGGTCGACCACATGAAGACAAAATGCGCTAGCGGTTGTCTTTTTTTACGCGTCGGCCAAATTCAAGGCTCTGATCGGAGTTACCAATGGGCACTGACGTGCGTCATGGTGGAGGTCTCTTGACAAGGATGGATAATTTTGAAAAGGGTCAAATTTTTGCCATGCAACGCCGCCGGCAAAGTTACAATTCATTTGCATTTAGCATTCCCTTTGAAAAACGCTTTTTGCCGAGGTCACACAAATTAAGGTATTTTATGAATGTAAAGTCACTGATGCAGTACAGAAATGAAAAGTGGTAAAGCCCGTTGCAAAAAATACTCCAACACACAAAAGCACTTTCTCAGTACGATGAAGCTGTAAACTTTTAACAATCACTGCCAACAACTTTATTTTCTTGTTGATTTACACCAACTAAAACTTTTGGAGCCATGGTTGTTGTAAATAAACAACTCAAACGAGAGTTGCTGTATGGTGGATGTTATCTTTATCCTTTGCGTGTTTACGGTTTGCTTGGTGAAAGAAGGTTGCTGGCTCCACCTTGATACCCGATGTAAAACACTTTGCTCAAAGAAACAATCAAAAGTGTGACCCATAAGGCCCATAACAACAGAAGGGGACCTAGATCCTAAAAATAGAACGTGGAAATGACCACAAACATCAGTGACCAAATATTTAAATAATTTAAGGAAAAATGAAAGCAATATCAGAGACCAGTGAAATCTCCAGTCATAAATTTATGTATTTCCCAGAAACTATTGAGGATATGCCATTTATTACTGAAATTTTGAAGCAAGGCCCGATTGCCAGTTTCCTGACTAAAAGTTCCGTTTAAAACAAATGCATTTTCTACATTTACAATAATCAAAATCACATGCACGTTGAACTGTTTTAGCATCTCCACCTTGCTATTAAAAGTGGTTTAAAAAACCGATATATCGTCCTGACAAAAGTAAAATACCTGTACATAAAAGATTATGTGTATACCTGATAGCCATGATGAACAATATTAAAAAAGGTAAAAAATATCTCATTAGTCATTACTGTGTTTTACATTTACTGAGGTATTACACGAATGAAAAGTTAAAGCCTGGGTAAAATCCTACCAAGTAGCTCACAGCTTTACAGTCAGAAATGTTTGCAAGAGTTCTAGTCAATGTTACTGTCTAGGACCTACATGCGCTAAGAATGTAAAGAGGGGACAATAGAAATGATATATTTTCTAATTCTGAGCAAAAACCACAAACAGCCCACAGTTCTAAAAAGTACATGTAACCCCAAAACATCTTTATAGTTCTGTTTGACAAAACAGGCGGTTGGCTCAAATCCTCCTCACGTGTGAAATCCATGAACTAACACACAGGTACATGTACTGACACATGCAAACGAGCTCTTACTTTTTTCTTAATAATATTTCTGTTGCTTTAACATAAAAGAATAAGACTGGCTGTTCACATAAAAAAACACCAACAAAACCCCAAATTGTGTTAACCCTAACTCCCCAGATTGATTTACTAGGAACCATACCCATTCACACAAATTCCAACACCATATGGTAAACTGTGCACATAAACTGTTGGACTCTGTTTATTTTGGGTATGCCTGAACCCATGTTAAAGCACAAGCAGTTTAGGGGTACAGTACCCAGCGCCACAAATTCACACACTTTACAAGTGTTCAGTTCTGTGTGGTTAGGGAAGGTTAGGGTTAATAAACTAGTATGTGGCCAACTGTTCCCAAGTAATTCTATGACATACATGTACATTGTATTTGGATAGTAATGCTGAACAAAATGCTTAACCATCAGCTGCAAAAAAAAACTTGATGGCAAATGTTTTATAACAAGAGCAACAGCATTCTAAATTTTGAAATGGCTGGGTCAGGACAATATGTATTCTGAAAGGATTGATAGTCTGTAAACAAAGTTTCCTGGTGGACACTGACGATGAAAACAAGAAAAATACTGTGGATAATAGTCTATGATAAACAACGATATTAACTGACACCAATGAAAATCATTTTCAACTAAGAAAACATTCACCAAAATACATGTAGGTACCGTACTTGTACAGGTTCACGCTTCAGCCATTCCATGAGAAAAAAAAAAAACCAGAACACTCTTTATGACCTGTACTTTATTTCTCCCCTTGTGAAAGGAAGAGCTCATGTTGTGTTATATACATGATTTACACAAACAATAGCAAAAATAAACGTCTAAACTAATTCCATACATGTGCATGCTTTTCATTTACTCTACAGCAGCTACAAGTCTATCGACTCTCCTTAAAAAATGATAACACGTGAGTTAAATAAATACATGTATTATATTCACATACATATTTGAAAGCTGCCCAGATGTGAATGGTGATAAGTACCGGTAAAACCGTATGGAAAAATTGAGTGGAATTAAACAGGTGAAGTTAAAATTAGATGAGAGATGAAACAAGCACGCTGGCAACTAAGACAATGAGAGATCATGTTGGAAACCTCTCCACCGTCCACTGCTGTTCAACCACTGTGCATTATTTCTGATACTGCAACATAATAATATCCATCATTGTTTGCTAATTTTGAATTTTTAAAAATTTTTACTGGCTAAAACATCTGAGTTGAAAGTCCAAAATGTATTTTTTTAAAAATGCAAAAACTAACCCAAAGTTAAAAGAGCACACTTAACCTTTTGGTCACTGTGTTCTTACCATCTCCAGTAGGCTTAGATTCAACTTTTAATCCTAAGAAGAGTCACATCTGCTAATGCTTCCAAGAACCACATTCTGGTTCTTCCAGGAACCATCCCTGGATCTTAGATCTGATTGAGACTGGTACCCTCTTTTTCCCCAAAACAGCCGCAAGGCTGTTGGTCCATGTTGGAACCACATGGCTCCTTTAATTCTGGGGGTTCCCTCGTTTTCACAAAACCATTTTCACTACACCAATGACAAATTCTAAGCATATTAGTTTTTACAATGTATACAACTTCCCAACATGCAAAGCTTGAAATGTGATAAAAATAACACTTGATGTGGCTTGATTTCATTAAAATTGACTATTGGCAAGAATTAAATAAAAAGGAAATCCTCTAAAATGGCGCCCAATCTGCAAACTACAAGTATAAAAACAAATCCTGTTCATCTTGTTCTGAAAACCTCATCACAATAAAAAACACCTTACAAAAAAATCAAACAAACACCTCTGATTTTATCCCAAAACAAGTCTCAAGTTGCCAAGTACAATCTAAAGCACAGGGTGTTTAACACTCAAATTGATATGCTGTAAAGACTCCAAGTGGTGATTACCCCAATTTGGCTAAATGCCTTTCTAATGTGACACATGGAAGTGGGTCATATTATAAATCTGGGGTCCAAAATTGGGACGTTTTTGGTGTCCCTGTTACACCCGACCTATGGAAATTGACATCAAAATATCACTGAAACTGACTTTCAGCTGCATTTATTTGTTTGGAAGGTATTTTGCATGAATTGATCACTCTTAGAAAGTAAAGATTGTGTTCCAAAACTTCTTTGTTCTTTGCTGGATGTGACAGGGGCACACAAAAAATGGACCCCAAATTTATAGAATGACCCAAGAGTCAGCATGTACCTGTATGTAAGTGGGTAGTCTAGAAATATGCTGCTTTGTAGGATCTGGAGCAAGTTTTATCATTTTGCTCATTCAGAGCAATTTGTACAAAATTGGTTTTCCTAAAGAGCATGTTCCTGGCCAATACAATTTTAGATGCTTGCGATTAAAAATTACACTCAAAGTGAATCTTTTCTGCAGTATTACTAATTCTTCAAAACTAAGCCCTCTGGACTACCTTGAACTTTGATCTGTGGACTAAGAACACGTACTGACAGACTGTGATGAGATGTCCATTTCATTAGGTCTGCTAATGTACCTTGACTACCAGGAAGCAGCTGAGCTGATCACCTGAGGGACTTGAGCTTGGTGAAGGACTTACGGACGTTGGTCATAGGCTGCTTGATCTTGGGCTTCTCAGGGAACAGCTCAGCCTCGCTAGCCGTGGTGGGCAGCCGCCGGGCGTAGATGTCGGGGTAGGTCTTCTGGAACTGAGAAAGAGAGCAGGGTTTGATCAATCTGAACTCTTTGGGCAGTTTTGCTGGGAACATTCCTGGATTTTCACAAAGTCTACATTGTGCAGGAAACTAATGGCACATATACTGTCCAGCTTTCGAGGGGTATAAAAAATTTACCTGGGAGCGCGAACACGAACTTGTTTTGCATAATAATTGCATTTTGAATATTAATTTACAGGTATTTTTCTTTCTCCATGACAATGAAACGTATTTTGAATTGGTACAATTTTTTTGCCTGGGTGAATGACTGCTCACCTGTTTGAGTTTTTTTTTCTTTTCTTTGGCCGGCATGTTCTGGTCGCGGATGATGACCTCTAAGAGGTCGGCTACGGCCTGCTGCGAGTTGCTCAACTTCTGCGCCTCGTACTCCTGCAGGCTCAGCTTCTTGCAGTAGGAGGGCGCTGCAGGGTTCTGGGTCTCCGTTGCTGTCACGTACTTTATCTGGGAAAAGAAGATCAAGACAAGAACACTGAGATTGTGTGGTACAAAAATTCAAACGAGCAACACAGTTACATGTAGACTAAAGTTTCGCTTCATGTAAAGCAAGCCCATGAGGATAAAGGAGCTTTTTCAAAACGACAACATGAAACTCTCTTGCTGAACGGTGTGATAAAAAAAATGCCTGGTTGAGAGTTTGTAAAAGGAGTGATTGGTTGCAAAGTTAACATAAACTGAACCCTAAAACAAACTTTGGTGATATAACATCACGACCACCAAAACCTAAGAAAACCAGAGAAATCTAATATCCCACACAAAATGATGTGAAAAAACAACAGGTTTAAAATCTCACCTGGCCCCGTTGAAGGTACACAAGCCTGTCCTGGATGTCTGCCTTCAGCTCCCCAGGCTGGGAGAAGACGTTGCCGTGGTTATCCATCAAGTACTCAACGATGCGGGAGGCTAGAGTCTCGTCGTAGTCAATCTCCTCCTGGGAGCACAAGATGGCTCGGCTGAATGTCTCCAGGACCTGAGATTTACATGTGGTCAAGCATAACAAGACAAACAGACAACAGTCAAGATAACGTGAGAGAAATGTCCCAAGGAGCAAGTGATGAAGCTTGGGACCACTTATCTGACAAAAAAGCAGCTCACTAAAGAAGCCTCGGGCCAAGTTTCTAGACCTACAAATTGTTCAACACAGTCCAGTGGTGAGGATGGGGAAAACCCACAACACGTCAAGCAGAGAGGCGTTAACAGGGTACTGTGACCTTTGCAAGGCTTTCAACAGCTGTGGGTAACCGGTCATGAAATCTCTCCCCAAATGGGCATGGTTATGGAAATCTTGCACTTGGTTTTGTCCACAGTGGTTGAACTATCAAACAAACCATACGGGGAAACTGACTAGGAGCTGGTAAATCTACAATGAGGGGGCTGAAAAATCCTAAAAAAATCACATCCCGTGGGCTAAGCTACATCTATGAAGAGTATTTAACAGCAAAAGCCGGGTTACCAGGTGCAGGGGTGAGATGACCAGTGATAAAAATAGCTGAAAACAGCTGAAACAAAGGCATAAAAAAAGCTCAAGTGTGAAAATCTCCTATGTACGCAGTCAGTGAGGAAATAAAAGCTGAGAAATCTCACCCCTGCAGGTGGAATGCTGTGTGGGGGCAAAATGACTAGTGGCCTGCATCTGCCCAAAGTGGCTTAAAACATTGCAAGGTAAATTTTCTGGCTTAGAAGCCATGCAAAATTGTGTCCGGGCATTGTTGATTTGGGCAGGGGGCCCACTTACAAGCTGCCTGGTCGTCTTGCGACTGCTCAAAACCAGATCGGGATTGGCCTCCATCCGGGTCATGAGCTTGAGGAGGAGGTGGAGCTTGCGTCTGTTGACAGGGGGCAGGAGGAGACAGCACAGCCTTAGGGCCTCTTCCGTGTAGGACTTGTCATCGCTCAGGTACAGGCCTAAGATGGACAGACAAAGAGCGAGAGAGAGAGGACTTGGCATCAAAAGCACAACTTCCACACAAAAGATTCATAGGGAGATGCAGTAATTATTCCACACAGTGTCAAATGGATCTTATATGCGAGAGTTTCAAGTTGAGTGATGTCTTCAATCAGGATACCCTTGGGGGACTTTTCCGACAAAAGTCTGATGATGACTGGAGCACAAAAGTCAAAGAGCTTGTCTTGGTTAAGGTAGGGGTCTTCTATATAAACTTAGAGAGCGTTACATATGCATGGTACATGTATACCCATGAATCAAAATACATGTAGTTCAGTGGTTAATTGTGTAGTCAAATTTGGAAACTGATCTGATGGGATATGACAAAGATTAACCAACACAAACCAAGAAAAATAAACTCCTTCCAAAAACAAACAAACATAAAAGCACACCAAATAAAACAAACTAAAGCACTACCCATGCAAACCAAATGAAACATAAATCAAGCCCAACAAATCAAACAACTAATAAAAACAAGCAATGACCAAGCTGAGAAACCAGGACACCAAGCCATAACCCAAAATCAACAATCAAACCACCCTCTACAAACATACTCCAAACCACTCAAACCCCAAACACACACATACACGTACACGTATATTAGAAAAATATACGCACAAAGAATTCCCTACACTTGAAACAAAGATGCTACACAATTAACACAAATATATTTGAAACAAGCAATTTATCAATTTTGTTTTTTAGTAGAATATAAACAATGGAAAATCATTTATGTATCAGTAAGTATTAGAATGGAGACCCAACATGCAGATTGTTATTCACACTTGAAAAAACCCACGACGTGTTACTGTACATGTACATTGTACACGTATCTAACCTTTTATATACATGTAAGTTATTTCAGTCTTGCTAGATATAAAAAGAGAAACACAGAGAAAGCAATGACATGTTAGGCAAGTCAACCTTACTTGTTGTGCTGTCACTTCTCTTCATCTTCTTGCTCCCCGCCGAACTTTGACCATTGACCGTTGGCCTCATATCTGTGGCACTGGAACTGCGTAGTCTGTTGACCTGAGGGCAAGAGTCTGGTGTGTGGCTGGCACTGTTGTCACGCGAGCTGGTGATGTCGGAGTATGAGAGGGTTGCACGCAGGGGTGGGGGGTAAGGCGGGCTGATTCTCTCCTCCTGTTTGTCACCGATGCTGGTGACCTCAGTGGGCTTTGGTGGGGTAACTCTGTCGGGATTGGGAAGAGGGTATGAAGGATTCCGGGTCTCTTGGTTGGGCAAATTGGGTGTGGAGCCTCTGAGTTGATGACCGAGCGAGATGGGTTGTCTTGGGCCATCGGATTCACCGCTGCCACCCTTCTTCTTGAAGATTCTCTGGATCAGCTCACTTGCCGAGCCGAACTTCTTGGAGACAAACAAGTTGCGAGTGTTGGTTTCTTTTGTGGGGCATTCCATCGGGTCAGCCTTTATGGCATTTCTGATGTCGTTCACGGAGCCAAACCCCCGTTTGCTGTTGGTTGCTTGCTCCGGATGCAACAGTTGGAATCCGTAGTTTAGGTCTTTCATGCTACTGCTGGCTGCAGTAGAAGAGTTTGTCTGATTGGATGCAAAACCTGTCCAGGGTCTGTGCATGCCATGTGGGGCCCTACCACTTTTCTCGTTGATTATGATTTGTGAGGTAAACTTCCTGGACTTGCCCACTAGGCCTGGAAACTCCTGCTGGTGTTGTTCAGGGATGTGGAGATTTGATGCCGATGGGAACTTTGGAGTCTGCTGTTGGACTGGAGCAGAAAGTGGTCTGTATCGTTGCTGCGGCTGTTGATGAATAGATTTATCATTCTCCCTGGTGGTTTCTTGATTGTGCTGCTGACGGAGCTCAATTCTTCTCGGTGCTGGTCTGGTATGAGATTCTCTACCCGTCCTCAGGGCTGTATCCTGGTTAACGCTGTGACAACCTGTTGTGGGCTCTGATCTACAGCGCCTCATCCCTTGAGTAGGTCGATGGTGACCGCCATCTGAGTTGGGCCTGGTGAAACCTGCGACTGACATGCTCGAGGATCGTTTCACACCACCATTGCCCCAGTTTGAATGTGGGGAACGAGTTGTATGGAGGGCATGACCATTACTCTCTGAGGAACCACGCCCACTACCTGACTGCATGTGGGATACAGGGCCACTGGGAGGTATCCCTCTAACATCCCCAATCCATCTTCTTCCATCCATCAACTTCAGCCTCTTTGACATGTCATCTTCCTGGGACCATACCGGAACCTTTCCATCCGAGATGCCTCCGGTTCCAAACTTCCGTTCTGGTGCACCTGCCAACTCGGGTGAGTAACCAAACAAGCCTGCTGAAGTCATGTTGAGCATCAGGTTCTCGACGGATTCAAAGGAGGCCAACCCGTGAATGGTCTGAGGAGGGGTGGGTGGAGACTCCGCCCCTGGATAAAGACCCCTGTCTCTGCGCTCAGCAGTTACTGTTAACAGTAGGGTGAGATGGTGGAGAGGGAGTTAGCAACAGGGTCAATTTTAGCATGACTGGGGAAAATTAAAAAGCTTAGGATAGAGGCAGTGGTAGATAATAAGTTTTTAATGGTAGATGATAAGAAATGATGGAAAAGAAAGTGGACACAATCTCAATTCTGAGGTAAAATGGCACATTAGAGCGAACACACCATGCAGTTAGATCGTAATATACAGGCAGGAATAAAAAAGATAAACAAAATATTTGATCTACAATTTTGGGCCGGGAAGTTAAATTTGATTCTGCTACATGTGTTAAAAAATCTACTCAAAGATGAGATATTATCATGTTCATCTGTAATCTGGTAATATCAACTCTTTAAATATACAGTAGGAAAGTAACAAGCCTTGTATCAAAGTAATACAGATTAAGGTAGAGGGTCTGCGGATACACCATGTGGTAAATATCTCTTTTGAGTATGTCTGGTTCTGAAAAGAACAGGTTACTGGACGTTTCGGACAGGGAGTGCTTTGTCCTTCTTCAGGACTGATGCAATCCAACTGCGCTGCTGCTGGGAATTTGAATCCAAGCTATCAGGGTAATGGGGCGTGAAGGCGGGAACTGTTCTGAGACCGGCACCTCCATCACCACTCCTTTCACCACCCCAAAATCAAGAACTCAGTCAACACCACCCTCGTACACCGGGCATACAACGTGTGACCAGCGCAACCTGAACAACGAGCTCCACCACATCTCCACGGCACTCCAGCGGAACGGATTCAAGAAGAACCAAGTCAAGACCCAGCAACCTACATCACGCCCCGACCGATGGGTCTCCTCTACCCTAGGTCAACCCCACACACACAATAGTTCAGTCACCCTCCCATACATAGGTCCCACTTCCCACCAAATCCGGCGCATCCTCTAGAGACGGGGCACCAGAGTGTTCCACACGGCTCCCAGCAAGATCAGAAACCTCCTGCAATCACACAAGGACAAACAAGACCCCAAGTCTAGACCCGATGTCTACAAGATCCCCGGTGAATGCGGTCAAGTGTAGATCGGAGAGACAGGCAGGGATCTAACCACTAGACTCAACAAACACTGAGCACATGGATGACGGGGAGACTATGAGAAGTCATCCACTGTTAAACACTCACATGAAACAGACCATGCTATCAATGGCATAGAGCCCATCTCAATGCCAGCATTGAACAATGGCACCCCCGAGGTATCCGCGAGGCCATTGAAATCTTCAAGAACAAGACGGTCCCCCAAGACATCGGCTACAACATTAGTGACATTTGGCACCCCCTCCTGTCCAACGGGTCCCCTATACCAACAGACTCCCAACCTTCGGTGCCAGATGGGTCCCCTATACCCGGCACTCTCTCCAGCACCCCAACACCAACTGACGTGCGCCAGAAAGCAGCCACAGCAGCTCACAGAACAGTTCCCGCCTTCACGCCCCAGTACCCTGATAGCTTGGATCCCAATTCCCACGCCTCACGGATCACCCACAGCATAAAAGCAGCAGCACAGTTGGATCGTATCAGTCCTGAAGACGGACAGAGCACTCACTGTCCGCAACGCCGAGTAACAGGTTCTTTTTAGAACTACACACACTCATAACCTTCAAGAGCTACTAAATACAGATTAACAGTATCTTTCACTGAATCATTCAAACAGTAAATATTTCAATGGAACATTGTCTTGCCTTTTGTTTAATATTGGTATGTACTGCCTAAAAATTGATGCTGGGGGTTTTAAACATAAATCTACACGTAGATGAGTGATCTGTGAACCCAATCTGTATCTCTGCCACCCCAACTACATGTACCAAACAAAGTTTACAACCCAATTTATCTTGGCGTTATTGTGCAATCCATGACAAGTACTGGAGATTTGGAGCTATTTATTGAAAAGATATGTTCGCAGGTGCATGCTGCTTTCAGTATAGCTACTCACCAAATGACTCAATGACAATGTCATAGAGGTGATGTGTCAGCAGGGGCTGGGTTAGACCCAGGAAGTAGGAGCTGACCGTCTTGAAGACGTCTCTCTCAAAGCCCGGGTAGTTTGGGAGTCCAGAATCAGGACCATTGGGCCCTAAGATTGGAGGGGATGCAAACAGAGGTGACTATGGGGTTTGGAAAGACTTCAAGAAATAAAACATCAAGGAACGGGCATAAACTCAGTGTGATCATTGCGAGATTTTAGCCAGACAGTCTAACGTTTCAAGCACTAACTTCACTCTGGTCCTGACTCTAACAAGATCCACATGTGAAGGCATCTCAAGTTTTCCAAGTAAATGAAGCCAAAGTGTCAAGTCTTTTCACTCAGGTTCATAAGCGATCATTTGACAATTCTTGAGCTTGAAATGAAGCTAAACAGAGAGGAAACCATTATTTTGAAAAAAATGGCCCACAGTAGATCTACTGGATGTTACTGTCTTTCAGGCTGTGGCTTGACATTACTCATGAGCCCATGATAATGGCTGCAGCCATTACCCATAGGGTTGTTTGTAATTTTTAAGCCTCAGCCAAGTAATTCGGACACGGCCTGATTGTACTGTTCAAGCTGGTCCATTTGTGGCATCACAACTTCCTGTGGTTGATTCTGTGGGAATTCTACGGGGATTTTCGACAAACTCTGAGGAACAAGGGAGCTTACAGTTGGCCAGGCACTTCATCGCCGACAGCACCCAGCTGGGCAGGTCATCCTGGTCCTTGGGCACCAACACCACACCGTTCTTGCTGACGTGGGTGCAGCTGTGGATGATGTGCTTGGGGTTGATCAGGCTGGTGTCCAGGAGGCCCTCCAAGGAAGTCAGCCACAGCAGCCTCTGTAACCTGCAGGTGGGCGAATTTGACCGTGGCTGAGGAAAATCTCTTCTACTTTGATTTGTTCCACAATGTAGGCCAAGTTTTGCATCTTTTGAGTGAAGCATGCATTATGCCTGCATTGTCTAACAGTGCACAATAAGTTAACCGTAGGTTAGGTGAAACAAAATATTCGACAAGATGAAGCATTTAATAAAACCCTTTGGCTAAATTCAGCAGACTGTCCGTCATTCAGACCCAAACAAAGAAATGTACCTACATGTATCTGGCACATCTCAACCAAAAACCAAACAGTTCAGTGCTGTGAAGTAACTTTTTCCCAGTAGTAATATGGAAAACTCAGCATGTTCCCCTGTGAGCACCCACCATTTTTTAATTGGGAACCCATGTTCCTCGGCCCAAGAACAGGTGATCACCTATGAGAAACATTTACATGTGTATACATGTACACTTGGTACCTCAGGAACAGTCTGTTTGACCAAACAACATGACATGGACATTGATCCTAACAGTAATTTGGTGTGCTCTGAATGGAAACACTATCAAAAGGCTCGTGGCTAAGCAGTTAAGACCACTTCCCCATAAGATCTTTGGTCCTTACCGATTGAGAGTGGTACTTTTCCAGACGTCTTCCCTCTGTGATGTTGACAGCGGTCTCTGGACTAGACGGCACTGTGGCACTCCCCCGTCAGCCCTGTCCCCCTTCCCCTGCCGGGCAGACTCCTTGTCTGAGTCCTGGATGCTGAATGCCGGGTTGTCGTAGGACAGTGTCCTGCCCACAACAGGCTGTGAGCTGATGGTCTTCAGTGGGGTCCTCGTCCGGAGGTTGGAACGGCTGTTGAGTGCAGATCGGAGCTTTTTGATTGGAGAGACGGGCACAAATCTGTTGAATGAAGTTCAAATAAGAAGGGAAAAAGCATGTAATGTTAATGTTTGACAGCACCGAAATACGAGTACCATAGATGTGTAGATTAATCCAAGGGAATGCCATAACTATGGTGGTACCACCTGAAGCTTGACACACGTGTATATTTGGCCGGTACAGTCCCCTCCTGGTCAGAGATGCATGTACATGTAATGTGCACATACAGTACAGGTACATACATGTACGTACAACAGTGCACCTGTCCACAAGCACTGTGCCATCACAATTGTCGGGCATGCAACTTGGACTTTGACCAAAAAAATGGAGGAAATTCCAATCCAATCTTTACAAGACTTTGTACATGTCGTGTTTCTCCATTTTCAATGGCATGAGTGGTGAAGTGAAAAACGAGGAAATCAGCTAATCCAATGCCTGAACAATGCCGTCTAATTCTGGTTGCCAAATTACGCTACAACCAGGCTCAATTTGAAATTGCATGCTCCCTGTGTTGAGTAACATTGGAGTAAATTAAACAGAAATTTACAATCTGATGCAACTATTTTGAAGCAAAAGGTCAGATTTCAGTACCCATTTTGACACAGAATTAGGTTTACCCTTTTGCTCAGTAAAATCCGTTCTGGGTGAATCATGCTTATTTGGACTAGGTTAATGCCTATTTTTTTCTTTCAAATGGGTGACAAGATGACAGTTCAAGGCAGATATTGATGTTCTTCATATTACATATATATTTTTCCTATTAAGTACAACACATGTGAATTGCCTAAGAGAAGTCTGGCACAGTGTGACACAATCCAACAGGATGAATATCCCAAGACTCAGAGTTCCAGCCTGGCAGTCACTGCAGGATCCAATAGCAGCACTGCTTAATGAGACTGTGGATTTACCGGTACATGTACATGTATACTGTAGGTTTTCAGTCCCAAGCAATTTGGGGGGTTTTGCTCCTGAAGAATGTTCCTCTGCCCAGAGTTTTCCTCCTACTTCTAAGACTAGTTCCGCTCCTTGTCTCCTCTCTACAGGCTTTCTGCAGCTTCTTCAGGCTTGCGAGCTACATGTACGAGTACAGGTGCATTGTACAAGGAATCCTTTTTTGTTGTTTGAAATGATCAACAAAAAATGCCCAGGGCTACAAAGGTCACCAGGACCTGTCCACTTGCTGCACCTCGTTGCAATCAGAATGGTTAATCGGTTATTGTACATGTACACCTACATGTATGTACATGCCAGCACTCACTTGTACAGGTCACCGTTGTCCTCAAACTTGCCCGGGCTGCCCTTAGCCGACCCCTTGACCCCCTGTATGACCTTACTGTGAAGAAACTTCTCGAGCAGCGAGATGGTCTGTGCCCTGCTAACCCAGGGACCAAATCTGTCGCAATTCTGCAGGTACTCATGCAGCCAGTCTATGGCCTCAGTGGACGTGAAGCAGTTGTCATGGTAACGTCCGCGCAGTCCTCGGCGATGACGCTTGAGGGGCATTCCCGAACGAAACTCCTGAATGATCATATTCCACTATTGGTAAAAAACAGAGAAGGAAATAAATGTACATTTCACACTGATGCCGGCACATGTTTATTCAAACTTTAACCATTTTTAACACAGTTTTAACACTAAATTCTGAATAATCGCTTGGTGAGCCCACCTCTGATAATAAACGTTACAATTTATTTACATTTTGAGAAGTCAATAATCCATGTACACTGTACATGGGCAATGTCGACAAGTTACACATTTTTCCTTTTCCTAAAGAGTGTTGAATCAGTAGCACAATGAAAACAAGAATACAAGATTCCAATCCCCCCAACTCTGAAAATGGTCCAGCTGATACACGGAGGTTGATAGCAGTGTGAAGATCTGATATTTTTGAAATTAATAAATCATGAATTCCATATACAGACCCCACAAATTGTTCCCAGCAGTGACCTACATGTATTGGTCATCTGAAAGCAATAAAATGTATTAAAAAGTCCAACTGAAAAGTGGAAACATTGAGGTATTCCCTTAACACACTCAGAATTTTTCAGATCAGTTTCATGGGATTTGTGCTCAGGGTATCAAGCGGCATATTCGTACATGTACGGTACATGGAGTTTATTCCTCTATAAACTATGTGTAGGCATCATACAAAAACCCACAGCATCACGACCTCATGAACAGTAACAGTCCTGACAGTCACTCAGTGTTTGAAGGCATGTACATGTACAGGTGCTGGACACAGGGTGCTTACATGTACACGTACGTACAGGAAAAAATGAGCGAAGGCACTGTTCATTTGGGATCTCATTTTCTTAACAGGCAATTGTGACCGCTGGTGATTAAAATGAGTCTTTTTCCACATGCTGTAGTGATGGCAGTGCCTCTATTTAATTGCACTTACCAAAGTTTTGAAATTTATAGTGATAGTGAAGCCAGCATTTAAGTCACTGAAACACATATAACAGATTCTCATGAGAACAAAATGTTTAAGCTTTTCAGTAAAATCCACTGTCATTCTTGTGTACAGAATATTTTACTTTGCACAAACAAGGTACACTCACTACACGTACATTGTACCTGTACCTGGCTATGGCTATATGAGGTTGATCATGCAGGGTGACGGAATATTCTGCAGTCGACCTCTCTAGATTCTATTTAATTTCTGATTTCAAAATTTTTGAAATTTTAAGCAAAGCCAGTATTCAATTCACTGAAATACATGTAAGGCATGAATAATGGAAATGTGAACTTTCAGCTTTTAGTAAAAATCCACACTCATTTCTGTGTGCAAAAAAAATTTAAAAAATTAGGGGTGTGAGTGGTCACTTAAAATTAAAGCTTAAAACAGCTAGCAAAAAGCTGAAATGTAAAAAGTTCCCATTGGCCTACTGACAATTTTGTACAGACCAGGTGAACAAAAAAGCTGACATTCCGGGTCAACAGCTACACAAATATGACAAAAAAGCTGAAATTAGATAAAAAGCTGAATTCCACACCCCTGAAAATTATCTCAAAACATCTCAAAATATCCCTGCTTTACATCAATATTTCTTTGCTTTGCAGCATCCGACGGAATCCAAACTTAGCAAAATGTTTCTTAATCTTGACATCCTTTCCCAGATCACTTAAAAAAGAAACAGAACTCAATAGAAGAGATAAACATAATCACCGCGGTGGATGACAAATACAGGAATAAGATAATCGATGACTCGCGGTGTCGTGTTGCTGGTAGCGACGTTTCGGCTGCTGGTGCTGCTAGCCTTTATCAGTTGCCTGATGAAGGCTAGCAGCACCAGCAGCCGAAATGTCACTACCAGCAACACGACACCGCGAGTCATCGATTATCTTTTTCCTGTATAAGAAACAGAACTGATAGAAAAAAAAAAACTGGAAAAATTTATAAGCCTCTCTATCAAACATGCCAAATAGGCCTAGCTATGCATGCTATAGCGCTAGGGCCTAGGCCTACATTATTATTAGGCCCTATGTATGTGCCTGTTGCAGGTAAAATGTAGCAAGCGAAAAGAACTTGGGTCATGGACGACCGACGGCACCAGTCCCCAAGTTGGTGTGAAAAACTGTGAAGTTTGATGTTTCCTGGTGAAGGCTTCGCCGACCATATCATGATTCAGATTCAGACCAGTCCAGAAAAACTCCGTTCACATATCGCAACTGGTTAACAATAACACTGTGCACTACTGCCACCTGGCCACAAGTTGTGACCACAGCTAGATTGTCATGTTTGTAAAAGAAGCCTTTTTACAGCTTTGTATCTTGCTATATCTCACCAATTTTGTTGCCTTGAACGGCTCGCCACACAGACGAGGCTGTTCCATGCTGTGTAAACATGGACAGACGACCGAATCAATAATGCAGCCAAGTACTGAAGTAGTTGAAGTAGGCCTAGTGCATGAATGTCAGCCTACATTTGCGAAGCAAAATCCCAACAGAGAGCAGCCATCTTGATTAACGTTCAAAAACGCCGCTTGGGAAAGCACCTTTCTGATTGGCTGAAGCTTCTTGCCGAAAGCCGAAAAAAACTGATTGGCTTATTTCTACTTCACCTCTTGAGGGCGCCGTTCTTGATTACGCACAGGGCTAGGGCTAGGGCGTGCGTTGAAAGTAAAAAGCCAAAATGTCTGCTTTTTCTAGTAAAACTTCGATGGAAGGTCCACTAAGTAAGTGGACAAATGTCATGAAAGGATGGCAATATCGATGGTTCGTTTTAGATTACCAGACAGGGCTTCTGTCCTACTATGTGGTAAGTTAAAAACAGGTGAAGAGTCGGAATTGACGACCGATTTTCCGACAGTTATAACTTGCCCTGGTCTCAGCCAGCGTGCCATCGCTAAGTGCTGGTAGTATTAACATGATTAAAGCCAGGGCCTACCCCCAAAAACTGTGGGGTCCGACGTCCTCCCCGCTACCACGAACCTCACAGAAAATGAGCCTTTTTCGCCATAGGCTCTACGTGATGTTTAACAGGGCTCGAACAGAGATTTTATCGTAGTTGTATACCGATAGAAATGTTGCTCCATTTCCCATGTTTCCCCCAAGAGTAGGTGTTTGGTAGGTGTAGCTTACGGTGTCAGGTCAACTCGCCCCCTGACCGACTCGCCCCTTTCCAACTTGCCCCCTCGTAAACTCGCCCCCTGACCGACTCTCCTCTTACCAACTCGTCTCCTGGCCGACTCGCCCCCCTGACTGACTCGCCCCCTGACCAACTTGCCCCCTAGGAACGTCAAGCAAATATGGCCGGCCCAATGGTTCTAACCAACGACGCGACACGAACGACTCACAGACGGTGATGGATATTTGGACATCACCACTAATCACTTATCTATTCAAACGCTTCCTACGTCCACTGTCTGATTAGGTTATTTGTACATCCAACATACCCTCAGGAGCAACAACTTCGAACCATCCGTCCCATTAATATTTGGGTATGTGACTGTATCTTCTTGAAGTGACCCGATATCCAGTTAGTTGGTTAAAGTGTTCTTTTGCTAATTCACTCGACTGGGACCTCACTTATACTGCGAAAATTGATTTAGAATCTTGGATATACGCTTTTTGTGTGATGTATAAAGTCATAGTGGTACGTTGTACACTAATGTCAATTTTTAACGCCCCATTATTAATTTTTTTTTATTTGCGTAATTTTTATTCCTTTTTTGGAATTGAATATCTCTGAGAGTGCTCTTAATTTGTTTACAAGTAACGGGCACCAGATGACATGACTGTTTTTCCCTGACGTCATGACACCGACAGTGTATGCTGGGATATATATGTAATTCAATGTGGCCGATCAACAATGTGACCCTTGATGACTGTACTCGCCGAATAAATCAGTATTTTGTGTTAATTGTGAACTAATAGATGCATCCTGTGAAGTTATCGGAACCTGAAAGTGTGTAGCGACCGTTACACCCTTTGTCATAAATCATGTCTCCTTAACACTTCCGTAGGTTTGCGTCGCCGGGCATTATGCCTAATATGTACCATTTTTTTATCTGAAATAGTTCGCAAAGTTAATTAATATGGTAGGGTATTGGTGTTTTTGCACACGAAATCCCATAGACAATACACAGGAAACGCTGCGCCATGGCCCATACACACGATAATACTGAATTAGTTTTACCAATATAAAAAAAATATTGTTACCCCCAATTTCACACAAAGGGAATATCCACCAAGCTTTAAACAAACTCAACTTTGAGTGCCAGCTGCAAACCCCAGAACCTATTTTTAAGGGCAGCAATCACCGATTCCATCTCTGACTGATTTTTTTTTTTTAAAAATGGTGAATGGGCCGGCCATACGTGCTTGGCAAACTTAGGGGGCGAGTCGGTCAGGAGGCGAGTCGGTCAGGGGGCGAGTTGGTAAGGGGGCGAGTTGGCTAGGGGGCAAGTTGGTAAGGGGCGAGTCGGCTAGGGGGCAAGTCGGTCAGGGGGCGAGTTGGTAAGGGGTGAGCTGGTAAGGGGCAAGTCGGCCAGGGGGCGAGTTGACCTACAATCTAGCTTACATACCGTATCTTGTGACTATGTTGTGACCAACATGTGACCAAGAAAAAAATGGCCCAAATCATGCTGATTTTCAAAAAGTGTACACGTTCACATGTGTACTTACGAAGACAAGCCGTGACCAAATAGGTGACTATGGCTGCGATCGACACACAAGACATGGAAATTGGCTGCAGCTGCTTTCTGTGGGTGTGTATGTAATTTTTAGCGGCACTGGTTGAAATGGCAGTTGGTTGCGGCTTGCTGGAGGTCACAGTGACCAATCACAGGGCTCCTCATTATTTATGCTGGAATGCCAGGAACGAAAAGCAACAGCCGTTGGGTAACAGCACACATGAGCGCGCTGTTGCACCATGAACACTTTCTGTTGAGACTGCCTGTAGGGAGTTGTGGACAGGCTGCAATCTTTGTCCGTATCCACCAAAACTTTTTTACCCCAATCTTAGATGCAGCAGCAACTTAATTGTTATTACGTAAATTGGTGTCTGCGGAAGGAATAATAAACATGCTGGTATCGCAAATTTCATTTTCTTGGTTGACTCATTCTTTTAAAGATGTCTGAAACACTTGTTAAAAATGTCTGAGTTCTGAGTTCTAATTCCCCGAAAGTTATAACCGTCTCATTCAAGTCATTAGCCATGCGCTACATGAACTACATGTATGTCATTCAAAGTTAATGTTAGAAATTCTAAATATCCCTTGCAAAATTCTTTAGTTGTATAAGAAAAGCAAAAAAAAATTGAGACATTAATGCCAACGTAATTATTCACTATTTATTGTCCCGGAGGGGAGCACAGAAGCCCCTATTTTGACTCCAAAAAAAAGGGGACACTTTTACCTTTAAAATCTGTCTTGGACACCTTTGACTATTTCGGAAGTGACATGTGGGAACCCAGCAACAGATATCCAAGGGTAGGGTGACGTTAAGTATAAGTTTTAAAGAGATAGACGGTAAGTAATGACTGACACAGTGAAGGAAAATGTTCAAATTTAGGCCATAATTTAATTAGGAACTCACTGGCAATGCAAAACTCAAAATTTTTGATACCACGATAATAGAGTACCGCGATAGTATAGAAACCGAGTATACTACTAGTCTTCTACCCAGTCGCTGATGGATTTGTTATATTCCCTTCATGCTATACTGTAACATTTGAAAATGGTCACTTGTATTTTGGGTCAGTCCTTCCAACAAATGTGCACTCTTATTTGGTTTCCAAGCTGTTTTCTCCTTCACCGTGTTCACTTCCTTATAACATGGAGTCTAAAAAGAGAGTTTTGTGGCTGTTGGAAAAGCAAGTTAGAGATGTAATTACATGTACAATCCAACATTGTTATTGAAAGTTTTTTAGTCAACAGAAAAAGGTCTCATGATTGGCTGCTGAATTTACTCGCAACTTTAGAAGAAAACGTGTAGTAATGTATCGTTATCTATTATTCTTGAACAGCCGAGGTGCCAGTAACTATACATTTGGATTGTGTTGCTGTGATGACATACATACATGTACATGTAGTTCACATGCTGAATTAAAGCGAATGAGAAAAATACATGTACCCCACCCCCAAAAAGGACTGAATTTCATACAGCTGCCAAGAAAAAATACTGCTCTGGCAAAAAAAGTTTTGCTTCCTGTTTCCCTACCTATCCTTTCATGTGAATTAAGAATCAGAGCACTTTTGTCTTTTTTTAACCAAATTGAAGCTCAATTCAGCTGTTTGATGAATAGGCCCCTAGAATATTGAATGACTGGACTTGAATGGGATTCAAGTTGAGTCGTTCAAAAAATCCTGATTCTCAGCATTCTCTAGTGTTTCAACCCTTGCAGACTACACCCTGTACACTGTACATGAAACTGGCTGAAAACTCCCAATTTGTAATTCTGTGTGTTGTTTTGTTTGTTTTTCCTCCCAGTCAAAGGAGAAGATGATGAGAGGATCAAGAAGAGGCTGTGTGAGACTGAGGGTAATTATCGATGAAAAACAGTTTATTGTTTTTTTTAATATTAGAAATATACAGTGTATTTACTTATACCTTGCTCTGTAAGAGCTGATTGTTTGGTGGCCTTCTCATAGTCTCAAATTGCAAACAATGTTGTAAAGTGTCAAAAATGGCTTAATTCCTAAAAATGCGTAGTTTCTGTACCCTTTTCGTTGTGCCTGGAAGTAGGCACTAAATGTGGTTCTGCATTTCTGGTATGTTTTTCAATACCACTTTATGCTAGACCTTTCCCTGTTTTCAGTAAGTTGGAAAAGGACAACTTGGTCAAGATTGAATGCTTGTAGTGGTATCCCTGGTATGTGCAATGGTTTTAACCTTTTTTGAACAAAATTTTCGGTTGGGGAATCTCTTTTTGGTTTCCTTTTGAATGTTAGTGGTAAATTGCAGTACATGGTAAATTGGATTGCCAAAAAACCCTCAAAATTCATTAGCTGTTGAAACCATGCTGATTTTTTTAGAAACAGAAGGATAATAATTACTTCCATCAAGTAATTTATTCTGCTATCTGTCAGTAACAGAAGTTTTGGCTAAACCTGTCAATTTGGTATTAAATATTGTCTACACAAATAGTGAAGATAATTTGGAAGAGTTTTACTATCAGCGCTACTGTCAGCCCCTACCCCACGCCCCCCTTTCACCTGTTTCAGATCACTACCTTCGTTACACTCCAAATCTTTTGACACTTACATTTACTCTACATGTATCTGGACTTGTTCCCTTGTGGAGAATCCCATCAGTGCAGTTAAACCCTCTTTGGCTCAGACCTTCTTAGGATCCTTCCCTTTTGTCCTCCTGTGGCTGAGATCATTATACCAGGCAAGATATGCAACAGAGGGGTACCCCCCCCCTTACCTGTCCAATCCCTACACACACTCTAGACTATTGTTACCTAACACATCCCCCCCAGAAGTCTGTAAAGAATTCTTGAGATTCCGATCAAACAATGACCAACACAAAGGCAGGGGGGGTTCTCTCCATCCCATATCTTGCTTCAAATGGAGATCATGCCTCCCCTTTGTTCCCTCTCTGGGCTTTAAGCACATCCCCTAGGCTTTGTTATCTCTGCTCGAGGAACTAAACACTCTACATGTACTCTTATTTACTAGTAGTTTGCTGGCCACAAAAATGCAAGCTGTGCTCATACATGGACATGTGTATGTGAATTCACAGTACAGTATATTGCATGCCCAGCTGGGGTAGGTGCTGGACACTTGTAAATACAAGTAGATGAAGGCTCATGGCCGAGTTGAAAATTTGCCTTTTGTTTTATGCTGGTACATGTACATGTACATACGGTACATGTGCACAGTGGTGACTAGGAAAAAACAGAAAACAAAATTCAGCTGAGCATACACGCACACTGTACACGCTGTTGACACAGTCCATGTACATGTAGATTACACGTTCATTCCTGAAATAAGAGCACTTCTAATAATGACTGTCAGAATAATACACGCACCGGTATATACATGTACATTTACATGTCTTTTGCCTACCAGCACTTCTGTGGCATTCACAGCCACTGCACGCATACATGTAACGGTATGTACGTGTAGAAGTCATTATTACCTGCCTTTGATATCTTATCCCTTTGCAGCGAACCAATGGACATGTAGGCGTCTACATGTATTATGCATGGGGCTGATACATGTACACTGTGCATGTTGTCTGACTAACTGTGCATCATGTACACCAGGACAGCAGGTGTATCACAATGTCATTAAGTGAAATGTCAATCTGCAGCTATTGTATCGGTACTGTACACGAGGCACTAGCTTTCTGCAGCTGGCTACTACATGTATGTGCCTATTGTTAGGTCTGCATTGAGCTCCACGGTGTAGAGTCTGATGAATGGATTTGTCTTCCTAAAGCATGGAGGGTTTAGAAGCAAACCAGTAGTCCATGGCACAGGGTGTAGCCATATAGCCAAGAGACAAAGTTAGCCTTGACACTGCTTAGCATGGTGTATAGGAACGTCCTAGGGAACAGGAAGTTAATGGCCGAGGATTCTGGAGAGCAGCTTTACATGGATTATGTAGTTATTCCAGATGGGATGGAGGAGGAGCAAGAGGTAGGTTGGTGCCCAAACAAAATAGTGTTGCAGCCATTTGAGTGGAGGAATGTTCTAGACATTCATGCATCTACATAGTACATGTACATATGTACCGGTACATGTACTGTTGAACTGCATGTACATGTAAAACAAAGCGGAAATGTCTTACATGTGTGTACATGTTATACATGTGGTAAAGTAAATCATCTCCTGGTTGCAGGTGTGTCGATGAACGTGGAGAAAAACACCCATCCATGTCCGTCTCCACCTTACGAATACATGAGCCCTATAATGTGGCTCATATTTACTGGACTTCATGTACCTCTGTCTCAGTCTATGAACCACAGTATAGGGCTACATGTATTACGTCTACCTGTGCCGTAACTTAGTCAAGACATCACTAGTCAAGCACAAGCCAATTCACAAGTCTTTCGTCCTGTCAAGTCGCAAGCTCCTCAAATGAACTGTAGCAAATAAATCCCTTGCCTTAGTTCCTTGGCCTGACTTACCGATGACTTGGCATACACGTCATTGAACGTGTAGATCACATCTTTGAAATGGAGATCATTAGCATTAATTATCAACACTGAGGTACCGGTAATTAATGTGTAAGTCTTGTTTTGTAGATTGCTCTTGATTAATAACAACTGCGTTCTTGTTTCCTGCAGGGGGCACTGATAGGTATTGATGACCAGGATGATTCCACCTTCACCATCACCTGTGACCAGAAGACCTTCCATTTTCAAGGTACCCATGGACTGGTGTCCCTCTTGTACACCTTCAGGGGTTATTTATACATTGACGGCCATAGCCATATTTCTCCCTGTAGTCTGCCCCTTCATCCGTAACAAGCTATTGACTTACAGGTGCACATGTTCATGCAGATTAGCATCCTAGTACCAACCAATTCTGGAATATTCTAGAGGGTGCAGTCAGTGATAGTTTAAGGTATAGACACAAATTGATAGTTTGTGTGACTCCATTATTGTTTGCACGTTTCCATTCAGCTCAACATGCAGACGAGAGGGTGCAATGGGTCACAGCACTGGAGGAAACAATTCTCAAGCATTCACAACCTGCCAGAGTAAGAGAATTTATTTTCTCTCTCTCTTTTCAGAGTAATAATAACCACAGTACATGTACATGGCACCATTGCTCAACGTGCTTTTAAAGTTATTTTATTATTTTTCCAAAGTGCAAAATGAACTCTTTTGAAACATGCCCAAAATTTTGTAAATATTTGTTCCAAACTTGTCCATGTAGTTGGGTGTGTGAGTGGATATAATAATGATTTACTAGATTTTATTAACTTCGAAGAACCGATTTAATGTTAACGTGGGCTTCTTCAAGATTTGTTCAAGAGCGGCACATAAGGGAACACGCTAAATTTGTGCCCAGTTTCTGGAAGCCAATTTTTTTTAATTTTTGGACTCAATTTTATGACACTGAAACTGTTCACCAAGGTTGAACACCGTGCGTCGCGAAGGTTAAAGCAGCAGTATTTAATTGAATGAATTTCAGGTTTTTCAGCAAAGATGTCTGGCAAACAGTTTGAGTGTGCCACATTAGGGGACTCAATTATTCTTTCGCTGCATGCCAAAGTTTCAAAAGTGCAACCATTACTATGTAAGTGGGCTAGATGGCAGTATTTATTTGGTTTGCTTGTAATGTTTGAACGTTTAAACCTAATTCTCACTTAAATTTCAAACTTCACTTGGGGGGAGTTGGAGGATTTTGAAGGATCAAGGAATGGAGGACCCAGTTCCGTACATGTACCCGTACAAGTACTGGTAGGTCGAGTTTGGGCGGCCTGTTCTTGACACGGGTTTCTTGTTCTTGCGCTCGAACGGCGGGAACACGACTCAAGAACACTGTTCTCGGAACAGGATCACACACCACTTCCTGGTCAGGGTTTTACAGGAACACACGGAAAAACTCGTGAGATTTTGATTTATGAACAGCTGCAAAAAGTAGAGAGATGGCTTCCAAAGCCATAGATCATGTAGACAATGGGAAGTTTTGCAAAATTAACATTAATTATTTTCTGTAACACAGAAATGAATGTTCCTGTTCATATATGGAAAAGAATTCAGCCCATCCAAACCTTAACTCTCGAATAACGTACGTGGACGCCGCTATGTTGCTTGTGATAACCGGTTGTTTGTTCCCAGCGTTCGAGCGGCCGACCCACGAACAACAAATGGAGCTGTTCGTGAACAAACGGGAACAAGCCGCTCAAACTCAGCCATAGAGTTGGTCCTCCTGTGCACAGTGTCTCCAGAAGGAAGATTTGGGAGGGATCAGGTACTGATAGCTTCCGGCAAGAATAACATGCCATGAAATCAGTGGTAAAGGCTGCCCGTATAAAAATACTAAATGACTCTTTTGTATTCAACAAAACTTCAGAGTTTGCTGAAATGATAAAGGTCAGTGGTTACTTTATGATTTCAGGAATGTATTTGCTTAAAAGCAGTGGCACGTGTGCTGCTACTGGTACGTGTACCTTGCAACATGTTCAAGGGGGCATGCTGGTATTCCCCATAGCCATATGGCCTCAGTGTAGATATTGATAAATACCTGTGTAATAGCTCATCATTTCTTTGTTTTATCACTGGCTGACCTTGAGTGCTAATGATACAATATTGAGAAGGGTGATACACATAGCGGCATGTACATGTACCAATACATGTAATCTACATGTCCATGCACTGCTTCTTGTTCAAGACTGCTTGAGATTATCAGAGGAATGCATGTTAGTGCAGCAGTTTTAATTTAGTATAGATTAACAAATGTACATGTATACCTCCAAAAGCATGCCCCATGTACATGTACCAGTACATACATGTACATGTATGTACACTTACGCATGGTCCCTTGATAATAAATATTATCCAGTTAAGGTAATAAAATCTTGCGCTTGCATAATAATGCTTTTTATGACTTCAATTCAATGTGCTAGTCACTAGCATACATGTACATGTTATATATAGTGTATGTACAGTGTATTCATTCCACTTGCATACATAAAAGTTGTGCTACAGTGTGCATGCATGTATATGCTGCTACAATATCAGACCCATGTGTACATGTACTTTGCTGGTACATGTGAAGGTGCAAATTTAATTTTTTTGTACCGGTACATGTAGGTGGTTTGACTACTCACATACCGGTAGACCACACCTTGATCAAAGAAAAGAACAAAGTAACAAAAATCACCCCCTCCCCCCCAAAAAGAAAATAAAACGACCGGCCCAACCTCATGTGAAGCGTATGTAGCTACCGTATGGTGGGGAATCACATGTGCCGCTATTGGCTAGCAGCTTCGGCCGCTTCCAATGGATATGTGTGCATGTGACTCCTGGCTTCAGCCTACATGTAACTCAAGATGAATCCAGCTGTGGAAGATTTTAGTTACTGGTAAGCAGTAAACAGAAACACCTGTCATTCCTTTCCTTGTTTGCTATTACAGCAGGGTTCTTGTTTTAGGTTCCACTTGTTCACTCCACAGTTTGTCAGTGCTATCTTATTAATCATACAAATAGCAGTACCTGTACATGTATATGGAACTCTGATGCACAAGCAGACGGAGGAGAGTAGTTGTGATACAAGGGTGAACTTCTGTGCATGTCCCAAGTGTTTAGCGATAAAAACACAAAAACACTAATGTTCAGTCACTTCTTGTCGTGTAATCTGCAAGTTCTGGTACGCACAGGTTAGCAGTTTCCGTCCTTTCAAAGGATTGAGACAGACACCTTTCTGTTGCCCTTTCATCTGTTCTAAGCCTGAAGACTGTGGTCATTTGGTCCAAATCATTGGCTTTTCCCACAGGTGTAGGATACTGTAGGTATACAGAGCCAGTACCTACATGTACATACATGCTGACAGCTACATGACTGCATGGTCAGAGCCAAAATGGTGTGTCTCGTCTAATGTTAGTGTCAGTGCTTTGTGACCAGGGCTCTGTTTTGAGTGGTTGATATTGTATTTACCGAATCAAGATTTATGAGTAGATGCATATACATGCATGTACATGTATGTACTTGCATAATGAGTTACATGTACAACTGTTTCTTTAAACAGAGAAACAGTTGTACAAACAAGTATTGGAGGGCTCCAACCAAATCTTTTTGGTTGGGCTTTTGATATTACTGCACAGTAGAGGCTAGTGCTATGATACCATTTTCTGTCCATGTACGAGTAATGTACATGTACATGTATTCTGAATACCTCAGAAGCTCTGTGGAACAATTCATATGAGAATTCTCTGTACAGGGTTTCTCAGTGGTACGCATGATTAAGGGAAGTTGGGCTCGGCAGAAACTGGCACTTAGGTCGAGTACCGCTTGTGCTGTCTGAATGAGTTCACAAGTCCAAGTGCAGAACAAAGGTAGGCACCAGTTTAGCACAAGTGGATGTACCCAGGTACTGTATTTTGGGCATATTCAATTTGTCAGATGTGCTCAGCTTGTTTGAAAATTGATAAGCTGATGGAGAACAATCAATTGGCTTTTGCTAGCATTACATGTATGTTTAGGTTCCAGTCACTGCCTCTAATCTCCCTCTCCCCCCCCACAGTAGAAGAGTTATCTCTTGTAGCGGTCGTGCATTTATGAGATCATCAACTTTTGAGGTGGTAGTAGACAGGCACAGTTTGCCTAAGATTGTGTGCATGGAGCCATACTTGATGAATGGAATTTGGCTTCCAGATCAATTGATGTTGCCAGAGTATGGAGATTTGGCATCTTGGCCAGGTTTGATCTCCTCTGGTAACTTCCAGGTGTCTGGCTGAGAACTTGTTGACTCCAGCTTTTGCTCAGTCATTGTGGACGTTGTTCATTCATTGGATGGGAAGCTCAAACTGACGAAGTTCGCAGTGATGGTAGACCTGCCACATGAGAAACTTTTTCAAGACTTCCCCACACTGGTACATGTACAGTACTTGCACATGGCCTGTGGATCCACTGGCAACCTGTTACCAAGAGGTGGCAATTTGTAAAACGACTGATCTTTCATTCCATCAAATGTTCCGAAAACATACAGCTTGTGCACTGCTTTCAACCCTAAAATGGACGCGGCAAAGTGCCCCAGTTTTTTGGTGCATATGGAGTTAGGCACTGGTCTCATGTACGTCTTAAAACGTGGACCTTTTTGAAAAAACTGTAAGCTTAAAACTGGCTGTAGTACCAGCCCTAGGGCGTTTTGGCCTTGCTCTTGGAGAGGATCCTGATTGGGTACTTACATGTACATGTAAACTTGGCAATGTATCCTGCATGGAGGCAACATCAAACGCCAAAGACGAACCAGGGGAACATGGTGAACAAGACAGAAGAGCCACAGCCCAGGGAGGTGTCACGGAAGAGGAAGGCCAGCTTGACCCAGAAACTACTGAGGAGAAGGCATTCTTTCAGCAAGGAGAGTAAATTGTGCGAGGCCCTGCCGCGAGAGTGTGATCTACACGTAGATCAGTCAGATCGAGCAAGTTTGGTAGGGGCTGTTAATGACACATACCTTGATCAAAATGATGGTTTTAATTGGTTTATTTGCCAAAAAATCACCCGTTATAAAAAGATAGATATGTTTGTTTGTTGAAGAACAGAAGGGTTTTTAAATATTTTTCTAGCATTTCAAAAACTAACCACAGGACCAAAGCATGGAGGCATAAGGTTACTGTTTGTGTTTTAGAAAACTTTTTTTCAAACATTTTGTGAGCATACATGTGGGCAAATCCATATTATCTCTGGCAACATTGGACTCCTCATAAAAATTGAGTGTCAGAAGCTTTTGTAAGAGCTCACCCTTGGGCCGGTTGAGGGCATTTAGAAATGTCGTCAGGTTCCCAGTTTCCAAATGTGCAGGAATAATGATAATAACTGAGACATTCCGTAATATGCGCTGTCTAAGAACTGACTATTGTTATTATTATTAGTGTTATTTTGTTATTGGTACCAGTAAATTGGCAGAATTGTCAACTACCGGTACGTGTTCCATCTGCACAAAAATACCTGCTTCGGTACCCTATCGGCCTTTTATTCCGGGCCAAAATTGTGCCGGAGGCTTTAACTCGTGACATCATCCCTGAATGCATGTTATGGATGTTATTGCCCATGGCATCTTGCCTTTCCAGTGAATAATGTTGGGTGTGCTTTGACCTTTTTTTGGCTCACCTTTATTGTTAGGGGCTTGTGCACAGAATGCGACGACTTTTCCACTGATTCTTGAAAGAGCCTTTTGTGAAAAGAAACCCCCCATAAATCTTCTGTGTCAATGTAATTCATCAATCCCCAGAAAGTATTTTATCATAGCAGTGGAAAATACATGTACAGGCTGTTCCAAATACCCGTATTGTATGTCAGTGAAATGCATGTAGTTTATGGTCTAATAACTCACAAAAAGGACCTGTCTGTACGGTCCTACTCTTTGTAAATGACATTTCGCTAGGATTTCAGAATTTGAGTATTGGTTTCCATGTGCCGAAGACCAGTCCAGCTTCCTGTAGGCCTACTGCATAATACATGTTCATATGGGTCCCTTTGAGTATTCAGACTTGACAAGATATACAAAAAAATTGCAGACAAGTGGTTACACATTCCTCTGTGATCCCCCCCCGTCTCTCTTCAAGGTGTTTGTACATGTACGTCTGCATTTATATTGTGCTGGATGGTGTGGGCCCCATAGTTTACGTGCAGCATGAACAGCTTGAGGAGGAGACTAGGCAATATTGATAGTTGGTACAAACAGACAGTGGTGAGTTCTGATCTTTTTTGTAACGGTGAAAAAGTGAACTTGCACCATGTGTGCATGCAGAGGTACATGTACGGTAGATCATGTAGATGTTATTCCAGCCCCTCTCTCCCTTGGCAGAAGGCAGTACCCCCTGGATGCACCCCCCCCATTGGAAATCATGAAATCAACACAACCCACACATGTACTACATGTGGTACTGTACATGTACATTTAGTTCGCAGACCTGCTTTCGCTCCTTTCCTTGAGAAGCATGTGCATCTTGATGTCTCCCCCACCCGAAATTCCATCCCAGTTGCACCCCGTGTACAGTGTTAGTGACTGGGCTGTACCGGTATTTTCCGCTGCCATGCAAAATCCTTCAAAACGACCTGGAGGATTTTGATGCTTATGGGAGGAGTTGGCAAGTTTGGGCATAGAACAGGATGTACATGTACATGTGAATTGGAGTGGATGGATACAGTAGGTGCTTGTAGGGATACGGTACATGTTTTCAAGAATTCTGATTTGCAGCAGGTGGAATGTATGGATGTCAATAAAATTGTCCGAAACAAACCGCATAAAACTACACGTACGTTTCCAAACATGCCAACATTAAGTTCCCCAGAGGAAGTTAATGATTGGACTTCATTGTCTAAGTTCATTTACAAGTTTGTTTTTGAAGTTGATGTTTATTCTGTTGTGGTGAAAGTTGGATCTTTTTTTTTTTCTTTTTTTCCAGTGAAGAGCAATTTGATTCATTGAATGCAGCCAGACTCATGTACATGTACAGTACTTTCTCTGTAATGAATTCATTCAACAATGTATGGCCGTGTCCGAAACGGGCTTCCAGAGCTACATGTACGGCTACATGTAGGTCTATTGTCTACGCGTCTCCACGCATTTCTAATGGCATGAAGACCTAGACCTAGCACAAGACAAGAGATTCGTATGCAGCCTATGCAACTGGAGTGGAGGTTAAGTTACTGGTAGCCTCTGCATTCTTTTCTGTACTCAATGTGATCATAAATTTTTATGGAATGAGACTGACGTAGACTGAGTCCTTGCACAGAGCAACTAACGCAAAGCAAATCGTACATGACAGTATCAATAACTGGATGATTTGCATAGATGTTGCCCTGTTCTATCAAAAACAGGAATAAATACTTTGCATGTGAGAAACCACAGGACTGTTTCCAGAGGTCCATCCTAGAAACTACATGTACGTGTCGCCAAATATTTCTGCTTAGAATTGTTTTGAATACATGTACAGTGTACTTGTATGTACTGGTACAGTGTACATGTATTGGCTATGTATATGCACTCTGTACGTTGGTCTTTTTGTTGCATAATATACATGTACCTTTATCAGAAACATGGACAGGTTCATGTTTTTCTTGGGAAATATTTCAGTTCCAGGTTAGATGTACTTTAATTACCGGTACTCACAGGTGTAATTTAGTTGTGTGGAATTTACAGGTAGGAGAAGAAATTCATTAGATGATGACGTCCGGTGGTAATGAGACTATCTCAGACATGTGAAGGATCCAGGAAATGGAAAGCAGAGGGGGGGTTGCTAGGGTACATGTAGCAGCTGAGGAAATGTCATTTATTGTTCATATGCGAATGAAACGAGGAGCAGCTCGTCTGCTGTGGACTTACCGCACATGTACAGTGTATGTAAGGTTTCACTGATTGGCTGAGGTATGTACATTACAGTACACGTTTTGGTGATGGGTTTTCCATCTGTACATGTATGTGCCGTACATGTACACGTACAGTATGGAGGCTGATTTTCTTGCAATTTTAGGGCAATTTTTATCAATGTGTGTGTGTGTGTGTGTGTGGCTGAGTCTGTTCTATGCACATGTGCATACATGTACATGCACATGTACATGCACGTGTACCTCCAAAGTCTGTGAACAGATTTTTTTGTAGGAAAAAATGCGTCTCCCTGGTGACAAACAAGCTTGCCCTCAGAGGTACAGTACAGGTACATGTAGACTTGTGCTAACTCTTGAATGAAGATTTCTGCAGGGACGACAGATTTGTGCACATTCTGACAAAATTTGGTGGTGCACATACAACGTGCTCCTTACCACATGAATGTGAACCAGTTAGCAAATGTAACCAGCCCCAATTGCAATAATTCCATGGGCAGTGCAGATGTACTTGTATCCTTAGCAGATGCTCACACGCATTGAGTGGGCAACTCTGGATGAAATGTACCCTACTGCTATGTGTACAAAGTCCATTCTGTGCAAACGCACTCTCATCATTTCCAAGTCGTTTCATGGCACTGTTCTTTCAAATTATACACGTACGTACATGTACTGTTCATTTAGTGCAAGTGATTCAGTTGATGAACTCAGCGGGTTGCATCTTTTACACACTGGAGCTGAAGGGTCCATGTACATGTACCTGTACATGTATGTGCTGAAGTATTACAGATAACTGTCGTCTGAATGATTGTGTGCCAAACTTGGTGATACAGTTCACCTGAAGTGCAAACATGGATTTAATCTAAAGGTCTGAAATTTTCTCAGTGCATATTCGTGTAAGAGAAAACATTTGTGTGGATGGAAGTCTGGCAAGCGACTTCTGAGCCCCCAACAATTTCTCCCTGAAAACCGGATTATATTGGAAAATAGTGTGTGATGGGTGACCCAAACATTTCAGCATGCGTAAAGATAGACACAGTGCACCACATGTTCATGTACGCTGTTCATGTACACTGTACATGTACCTGTTGAAAGTGCCTCGAGTCTGTAGAATATTGTCTCTCTGGACGTGGAGCTGATGGACCAAAATCCAATTCTTAAATCCCTTGGTTTCTATGACCACTTTGAATTAAAATCTAACAAAAAAGACATTTTCTGGTAAGCTGTGCTGAGTCAGTTAAAAAAGATATCTCCCAGTGATAAATTACATATGGTGGGAGACTGTACTGGTAAGTGCACTTGTGGTCTGTCATTTGTTCCTTTAAATACTACATTTACATGTACATTTACTGAGCAACGGAATGCAGTATTCATGTACCAGTAAATTCACACAGAATCCAAGCTTTTGAACAAAACTGTTTGCTTTCTAATACTTTGAAAATCAGTTTTACGCCGTAGAGGTTTTTAACAACATTTGTGCATATGTACATGTACATGTACATGTATTTACACATTTCTCCAGTTAGCATTGACCCACTGATACTACTGTACCTGATTTTAGTCCATCATTTTACTAGCAGCGCAAAAGATTACCGGTACTTTTAGTGATTCCATTTTGGAATGTACATTTTTCAGATTTTATAGTCAGTTGCAATGTACATATGCATGTACGATATATGCAGTACTGGTCTAATAAAAATGCTTTACAGTGTCTCTCTCATCCAGTTGTGTCAAACTTTTTGTCCATTCCTGTCTGTGTTTCCCGATGTATGCCAAAGATTTAATGATGTCTCTTTGCATCTGACGGTTTAGGCAGAAACAACATGTACATGTACAGTGTAAGCCTTCCCTCCTCCAGCCCACGGCACCCCCAACCATGCCAACTCCCATCATATTGTTTGCTTTTGCCCATTAGATTATTACCATATACATGTAGAAATGTTGTACTGTGACATCAAATTTCAGGAATGACGTGAACTGAACGAGTACCATGTATTGGTTATACAGCAATCAGGGGATACATTTCCAATGATTTTCATTGAATCCATCTCCAGTTGATACTGCAACAGGTGCAGAGTATACCATTGTTTACCAACCTTGGAAAGCATTTCAACTTTTACGCATTCAATTTTGTCATATACGTTGTGCACAAAATGTTGTCTACCAGTGAATTTGGTGCGTGTTATGAGAAATACGTGTGGTTCTTGTTAAGGAGGACAAGATCTGCAAATTTTCACCGGTATACTTGGCATCAGAATCTGTCCACGCATGGGTCAATCATATTCCTTGGGCTGTTGCATGTGCATAAGGTCCCAGTCGGTGGTAAGTGAAGGAAGAGCACGTGACTGTGTCAGGAATTGAAATGTGCATCGTACCACAAGGACTCGATGGATCTATCCCTATGACTGCACGTGCATGCGAATGAAGCAACCTTTCTCCGTGATTTGGAGCCTTTATCCCTTTCAATCACGAGTAATGTATATGTGTATACCAGCACATGAACATGTACATGTACCCGCATGAAAGACACAAAAGGACGGCACAGTTTGGTTTGGGTACAATTTTCATGTTTAGATAATATTGTTTGAGATGTTCTACTTCAGAATAGCTACATGTACGGGTACCTGAAGAAGTACCGGTAGGGTCGAGCTGTAAGTGGTTTCTTCCATATCAACCCATTCTTGGAGTAGAGTTTTATGCTTATCATTTTGTTCTATTCAGTGGGATCAACAAATGTCATGGATTGGTTTTTGTACGTAACTGGTAAACGTACATTTGATTTTCTTTTACATGTATTTTTATTTTCGTTCTTTGTTTTGTCGTTCTTTTGTCAATGCAGTTTGGTAGTAAGTCCCGCCCTAGACCCAAACCAACAGTCCAGGACTTTGACAGGAAGCTGGCTGAGTCCGACGCCTACCTTCAGATTCTCATCGACCAGGTGACCGCGTTCGAGGAGAGGATTGAAAAATTAGAAGACGAAGCCGAGAGGCAGAAATATGAACAACTCAGGACCCAGGCCAAGGTAAGGTGATTCATGTTGATCTTCGGATGAGCAGGTGCAGGGGAAAGACTTGTTTTTATTCCTTTAACAAAGCGTTCAAAATTCATGAGGTGATTTGCAAAATTTTGCAGGATCAATAAATGTCGAGCCCAGCCTCTGTTACGATACAAGGGGTCTGATGCCCCTTGACAGTTGAAGTACATTGTACATTTAGACGGATAGAGGAAGATTTAGATGGATTACTGTTATACAGTTCAGACAGTTGTCTTGTCCAGAGAGAAGTAAGATTTTGAAATGGCTCACCCATGTCAAGTCAACCGTTCCCACTCTAATAGTACATACTGTAGGTTTTTAAAAGCATGCTGATTCCGCGCATGGAGAGTTGTCTGTAGTACTCGTGTTTATAAGCACAACCCCTGAATGCTCGTGGTAATGACTTGAAAATTACTGCAAACCCAGTCAACTGTTCACAACAATATGCTTGCAGCTGTGCACTTAGAAAATGGCAGGTCAGTCCTTACACTGTTGTCCACTGTGGTCAGAAAAGTGAAGGCCAGTTTGACCCACGGAAAACCTTGAAATAGAACTCTACAAAAGAAAAGGAATTTTCATCTTTCTTAACCTGATGTCGGCAAGGTATCAAAAAAGTGTACAGTGTGGGGAGGTAAAGAGAGAAATGGCCAAATCATCAAGTGTTGCACTAGACAGACACTGTCAGCTTTCAGAGGGGAACTGCCCAAAAATTTCAAGGTTTTTCCAGAAAGGAAATTCTATTATTTTCAAACAATGAAACGCCTCTGCAAAACAGTCTGCGAGCTTGGTAATTTACTGAGGCATATCCTGCTCTTTTGTGTAAATCTACCGTGGGATTGCGGAGAATTATAATACTTTATGCATGTCTTCTTCACACAGGCTATGATTGAATCTGTCAAGCAGGCCATCGTGTTATTACAACTAGCAAAGGTAGGTTGGAAATATTTTTCTGAGATATAGTTTTGGCAACTATCATGTACACGTACTTGGCATACACCTTGCTGTGTCTTCCGCTCATGTCTTTTATTCTGCAGATTTTGCTGCTGTATCTAGTAAGGCCTGCTCGGTAAATGAAAACCATGGATCAGTTTTTACCTTAACATGCAAATGTACCATAGTTCTGGTTCAGTGGCATTCCAAAATTTTGCCTTTTTCTTTAATAAGGAAATGCAGTCAGTTTCAATTTTATTTTTGTAATAGTATGGCGCCTTTTGCTGTCAACTAGATTAGAACTTTAAAGAGTACTACAGATGGGCAAAAGGGAGACGGGCTTCCTCTATCTCCAAGAGCCACTTGTTGAACCTTAGTGCATTGAAGTCACATGTACATGGCAGTTAAAAAAAGTTTTCATTTCAAATTGGTTTCAGAAACATCTTGCTACATGTTTGTCAAAGTGAATAGATTTTGAAAGGTTTTCCCTTTGCTTACCGTGGTTTACAGCGGAACCAAATTGAAGTTTCAGTGCGTGTGAATTTTCCTAATTAATTGCCAAAGGTGCTACTTGCAAATGTTTTGGGGAGGGATTAATCTGTTTAGAATGGGAATTTATGCTTCAAAACTTATGAAATCTTGAGAAGTCTTGTGCGAGGCAGTGTGACCTGTACTTTTCTTGAAAACAGAGGGCTTTCCGTCCAAACCCCAGGTTGCCAGGAACTGCCGAGAGCATCCCGCACTGTATGGAGGTGTGCTCAAATAATGTTGGGGACATGTCAACGTGATAATGGAATGAGAATAGCACGCGGCGTTGTCGGGTTGGGGGAGCTTTCATTGGGGTCACACTTTATGCGCATGCACTTGTCTGTTCAATTACCGTACTGTACAGTGTTAATATGAATAACTTTCATTTGAATGTGTACAAACCTGACACATCTTGGACCAGGCTCTCTCTGTTACCTCCAAGGAGGTGCATCCGTGTACATGTACTTGGGCGTGGAGCCAGCAAAGTGTCAGGGATATACATGTAGTACAATGGCTGGACTTTCAGTTTCCTTCCCCGTGTCATTTCTGCCATCTTGTTTCTCCCATGAATTGTGTTTGTGATTTCAATTGCTGCTCTCTTTGTTCATTTTCACGGACAACGCAGTCCACCATTATATGGCCTGTGAAGGCTCCAAAAGTGAGTATATTGTACAGCGTCAAGCCTGGTGTTCTGTCATGCCACAGCATGCATCATTGCATTAAAAACCAGTTGAAACGTTGCAAACATGTACCCTGTACAGGTGTGTATTTTGCACTGCCTTGTGTTACGGTCCATTACATAGCCTGACCAGACACGCCAGAGATAGTGCTTTTGGGCCAAGATTCCATGGAGAAGAATTTTGAAATTGTTGTGAAGGTCGACAGCTACATGTACGCGTATTTTATGACCAGGTCGGTAAAAGTTAACCGGTCCTGAGCAGGCTGAAGCAATGTATGCATGAAAAAAGTGATTTGTGTCGGCCCCAATGTCACAGATACATGTTTATTTTTGTGTTTCTGCCACACATGCTGATGGACAGCTGTTACCAAGTGTTAACAACCTGCACCCATTACCAAGCCTCAGCACCTTTGCGCTCGCTCTTTGAAAAGTCACTTCACTGCATTGCAGACCCAAGTGATACTGGTGTATCACCAGTGATCACAGGAAAGTTACATGTACATGCCTGTGCTGGGTGTAAAACTCAAACTGTTTTGTTCACCAGTATTTCACATGAAGAGAACTTTCCAGGATTTGCCACGTACAAAGTTTTCGACAAGAGGCTAGAATTTCAGAACATTTGACATGTATGTTTTTTAGGTATGCCTGTTTCATTTAGGATGTCACTCTGTGCATTTTTATCGCATAGAGTTAAGGGTAGCATGGTGTGGATCAGTGCATTATTTATCCAGCCAGTTAGATGTACATGTACATGTACTTACCACAGAGATACATTGACATGTGTATCTTTTATTGTAACCACATTATGACAGTAATTCCATATGAGTGTTGTGTTTTCTTTCCTCCGACATCTCTATAATACCCAAAAGTTACATGTATGATTTGTATGTACGTATCATCCCATGGACCATCACTGCATGCGTCATCCGTGCTACTTGCTTAGGTAGCATTGGACATCGTGGAGGCATGCTTGTTAATTGAGAATGTCACAGGGAGGGGCAAAGTAAAGTTTTTTTGGGGGGGGATACTAATTTGTCATTGCTTGGTTTTGGGGGTTTGTGCCAGCCCCCCCAAAATGGTCAAATTTACTGGACTTGCTCCCGCAACTGCACCCTACAAGCTGAAGGAAACTGAAAGGAAGTTTACGTTCACTACAAAATTGTCATAGATGTACATGCAGTTTTTTCATTTCTTGAAAAATACCATCTTACTGAACATCAGCCAACTTTCCACCCAAATTTTGGCTGATTAATTTGGAATAAACATGTACGTACATCTTGTGCACGTAAACTGCAAAGAAATTTTACCTGTCCCTGCAGGAAGAACATTCCTTTTCCACTTCGGGTTTTTAGGCCCGATGAGGAGTCCATCGAGTTGGCCATGTTTCAATTGGGTCGGCCATATTTCAATTGGGTTGTACATATGGATGTGTACATGTATGCATGCTGTCATGTCGGAAATGGATTTTGGTGTGTGTCAAGTACCTGCAGATATGTATTCGTAGCTGGCTTTTCGTTGCGCATGTTGAACCCAGAGATCCCACCACGGCTGGATTTCATGTCACAGTTTGCAGCCTTGAGATTTGCAAAGTGAGGTGGTGAAGACAGTGCTCCATTCAAAGGGGATTGGACACCAACTAAAACATGCTTGCATATCTTGTCTGCACACAGAACACAGTCAACCCAGTAAATGGCCTCCTAGCCAATGAGATTGATGCAACTCACCCTGATAGCCAGAACCATGAGCCACTTGACAACCAAGTGCCTTTAGAAACACAAGGTAGGGAGGATGTTTACGGTGTACATGTACGGATCCCATTACACGTAATCGGGATTTCGCAAGTACAGGCATTTCAGCTGAAATGAACTTGTTTGCACCGGCAGATTGATTTCTTTCTCTCCCCGAAACTTTCCATTGAACATTGGAGCAATTTACGTACGGGAAGCTGAGCCTTGGCCCTGGTGATTACCCACCAAGAACTAAATGTAAATGTTGATGTTTTTTTAGAAATTTGCAGTAAATTTTCTTTAAGGATGCCAGTTTCTTAAAGTTTGTAACTTCGGGATTCATGCAAGTTGTGTCTAGAAGTATGAGTGCATCGACATTATTCTATTGATTTTACAACAGTAAGATCCTTCCATGTGTAACAGTGCAAACATCCTAACACAGTTTGTTCAGTATTCACTCATAGAGACTGGTTATTGAAGAGGTTTCTAAAGAACTCTGCCTCTTTTGTTTTTGAACAGTTTCCACCCATGAGGTGGAATCCACTCCTGTGTCATCGAGCAGTGTTGAGTTGGCCACCGAGTGCTTTGAGGAGAACAATGCCTCTGTACCGTCCACGCCCCCACTCCCCACTCAGGTGATCCCCAGGACCGAGCACATACCGGCTTTGTCCTACTCCAGCAGTGACGACGAGGATTTCTATGATGCCGACGAGTTCCCAGACTTGGACCTAGGGTAGGTACGAGATGTGGCTGAGGAAAGTTGTTAGACTGTAAAAACCAGAAGTTTGAACGGGTGTGCACAGATGTGATGTCATTCCCCTTGAATGTGTTGATCTGTCTTGTCATGTAGTAGGAAGTGTTTTATTTAGAGGTTAAGGTTCAAATCATTCTTATGGCCTTGTTGTATGTCCTCCAGCAAGGTACTTTACCTTAGCAAAAGGTACTGGTAGGTTCCAACCACAGGAGAAGGGTCAAGAAAACCAGCCGGTGCACCTGTCAGTTTTGTTAAATACAAATCTATAAAATCAACAATTCACTTTTGCCCATGGATCAAATGAGTTTAAGCAGTCTTATACATGTATGTCTTGTTCTTTGATACAAATGTTTTTTTTTTCTTTCTGCAGACCTCCGCAAGGAAGGCCACCAATCGAAGTCGAAGACGAAGAAGAGGCAGAGCAAGGTCAAGAGTTTCGACCCCATGAACACCAGCCCAGCATGTATGAGGAAGAATCGGAAGAAGAAAGTGAGTAGTGTGTTGCTGGAGGATAATGAAGCGGTTTGTTATTAATCTCATCCGATATTGATACTGTATACATGAGGTTACAACTTAGAGTCAGGCATGGTCAGGTAGTTTGCAGTTGCAATGAGAAAGAGGGGCCAATTATCATCTTAGCTTGACATGTGAACATGCTCGGGTGCATATTGGTTTTAAGCAAAGCTACCAGGGTTATGCTCATTCTGTAGAAAATTGGCTGTGCTGTCTTCATGCCAGCACTATCCTCATGGCCTCATCTTTGTATCTTTGCACAGGATTTGTGAATATCATTTTGGTTGCGGTAGGCAAAGTTGAGGAGGCAGTTGTGTGCAGAGTGCATTGACCAAGTTGTTTCTTTGTGTTACAGTGCTGGACTGTGAGAGTCACGGTAGTGTCATCTCCCACCTCCTGTCTCAGGTCCGGCTAGGCATGGACCTGACCAAGGTGGTCCTACCCACCTTCATCCTGGAGAGACGCTCCCTGCTGGAGATGTACGCCGACTTCCTGGCCCACCCAGAACTCTTTGCAAAGTGAGTACAATTGGTTTCTACCCTATCCTCCTGCCAGCTGTGGAGTTTTTGCCAGTTAGACATGGCTTTTGCCTGTCAGATTGGTATGATGTCCCTTCAGTCAGTTTGACTTGAGTTTTTGCCAGTCAGATGGACGTGTTTTTTTAAGGTCATTTGGACTCGACTTTTTGCCTGTCGACTTCTTCTTCCTGTACCTCAGGGTTGATTTTTCTGCCATTCCACCTGGGATTATAATGGGTACCTGTGAGGGTACACGTACATGTAGATACCGTTGTTTGATTTGATTAGCTGTTGCTCCCCAGGGAGCTGAGACGAACATGGGAATATTTGTGACCCGGTGGGCTGGTGTAATAATAAGTGCCTTGTATCGCCGGGTAAGTTGGGGCTGCCCAATTACAGTCATTATCATCACTGTTGGACATGACAACTTGTTGCCAGTCTTAAAAAAACGATTGTTTCCAAAACTTACAGCATCTCAGACTTGGACAGCCCCAAGGATCGCATGGTGCAAGTCGTCAAGTGGTTCATGACAGCGTTCCACGCTGGACGCAACAGCTCAGTTGCCAAGAAGCCCTACAACCCCATCCTAGGGGAGACCATGCGTTGCTGGTGGGACCTAGGACCAGAGAATGGGAAGATAGACGGCAGTGAGGTGGGTGTCTGTCTGTTTGTCTGTCTGTCTACGTGGCTGACTGATGTATCCTTCCTTGGAAGCTTTATAATGGTTCAATGAACTAATTTAAGTAAAACTTTTTGTTTTTCCATTCAGGAACAAGTGACAGATGGGCCAGTTCCCTGGGCAACCAAAGATCAAGTCACATTTATAGCTGAGCAGGTTTCCCACCATCCTCCGAGTGAGTATGCAATCTTTCCAGACTCCAGATTGATTCAATTCACTGCACTGTGCACAGAAAACTTAGTTACGGAGAGAGTGATGAAATTTGCATGCATCAGTAACAACATGTAACCAGGAAGGCATCGCTGGCTCCTTAGGCCTCTTTCAGGGATTGAGGGTTATATTTTATTGGTTGAGGCTGGCTATAAATTCAGGTGCTAGAATTTGCAAACTTACAGAAATCTTGGCTTTCATGTGAAAGAGGACTTCATCGTTACGAGAATTTGATGGCAAGTAACAACTTGTTGGAGAGGAAGTATTTATAGCTCATCACTTCAACAGAACGAGAGCATAAAATTAACACTGGATCTCTTTTTTTCCTTTGTTCTTGCTTCAGTTTCCGCTTTCTATGCAGAGCACTACAACAAGCAGATGTCTATCAATGCCCATATATGGACCAAGTCCAAGTTTCTCGGTCTTTCAATTGGTGTTGAGAATGTCGGGCAAGGTGAGTCCATTCCTGAAACTCTTTACTGCCTGAGCTACTCCTCGTTAGAGACCTCTCGAGGAATTACTGAAGAGGGACCAGTTTTGCAGTGTTTCTGGAGAACAAGCAAAATCAGCGTCAATTTGTGTGAGACCGAGCAGTTTTGTAGTTTTTTGGACCAGTGTATAAAATGAAATTAATTAATAAATTGAAATTATTGAATTTATTCCAACATGTAAACGGTTAAGACTGAATATTAAACTGCAGGATGATCCATGTGTATAGAGCATTCATGGCGAATTACTGCTGGGACTTCTTTAAGAAATCTACTGTACTCGGAATAAACACATCTAACTAACTTAGGAAGGAAATTGTTAAACCAGGGCTGTAGTTGACCACTTCATAAACTCCCTTCCTCATCACATCAGAATTATCAATAGCGAAAATGAATTTAAAGCAGTTCTCAAAACGTACTTGTTCCATTGATTGTTCTTTATTGTTGTTTCTTGTAAAGCGCATCGAGACCTTGGTGTGATGTGCTATATAAAAACTGTGTTGTTATTATTATTAATATAAATATTTAACAAGCACTCATGGTAGCTTCACAGGCATTTAATACATGTATTCACAAGTACCTGAGTGCATCGAATTACTTCCCTTGGCACTTACACCTGTGGTATTGCCACACGTTAAGATGTGCATGCGTATTATTTGGCAGTAACCAAAGACAAAGGTGCCACAACCTGTGGAGGTTGAGCATATAGAGCCCTCAAGCAGCCTTGGGCCTCGGAGGGTCATCATAGAAATTTACTATTCCACAAGGTTGTGTTTCACAATGTTTCAAACAAGTAAGAATGCCATGACAAATGATGTATAAATCTTGAGCAAGAGACCACCATGGGTCAGCATTTGTAAATACAAAGGACTGTGGTGGTAGGAGCTGGCCATCTAAGACAGTGATTTTCAGCCAGGGCACAAATTTGTTTGGAATAATACCATCCAGGAGTAGTTAAACGGGCAATCTTGTTCCCCCTTCCTCTTTTTGCAGCCTGCGTGTCAGACCTCAAGCACGAGGAGGAGTACATCATGACGTTCCCCAATGGCTATGGTCGCTCCATCCTGACGGTGCCCTGGTTTGAGATGGGCGGCAAGTGCATCATCAGCTGTGCCAAGACGGGCTTCACTGGCACCATCACCTTCCTGACCAAGCCCTTCTACGGCGGCAAACGCCACCGTGTCACGGGAGAGGTTGCGTGAGTTATCTTGCTGTACAATCCACCCCCCTCTCTGAAAATTAACCCATTAGTCACTGTACATGGCTAATCTCGTACTTTTCCAAACTACCCATCCTGTTAAGAGGCAACACACCTGCTTCATGGCCCAATTAGATCAGTGTCATTTTTTGACATTCTTTTGGTCATACATTAACCTTTAAATATTCAAAATACCATGTGGAGGAATACTAAATGCTAAAATTTGACAAAGAATGACTTGTAGACTTTTCTTGGTCTTTGCAGGCATGTGTCAGATCGCAAGCCGTTCATGACTATTACAGGAGAATGGAACGGTGTTTTGACTGCTAAGCACGCTAATGGGGTAAGTAATATTAAAAATGGGGGTGAATGCTCGGAGAGTCTGCAGTTCTCGTTTTAGGGGAAAAGGTGCAATCATATCATGATGTCACTTTTAAAAGAAACTTTGCAAAAATGTAGCATGGTTTCATGATCTTTCTCACGATGCATCGGTCCAGGAAACGGAGGCGTTTGCAGACACCACCACTATGAAAGTCAACAAGAAGAGGATCATGCCTGTGGAGAAGCAAGGAGAGTACGAATCGAAGAGGTAAGCCCTGCCGTCGCGTTCTGCTGGCGCTGCGCACAAGGACTCTCTCGGCTAGACAGACACCTGTATGCTGCTGCCACAGTATCAGAGCACCTTCACAAAGACTGTGGGCAAGGGAACTGAATAAACGATGTCCAAATCTGTAAGGAATCGAGGCTTTCGCTGATGTGGGATTTGAACCTTTGACCCCGGGACACTCTACTGGTGTTTTTTCAACCAAGCAATCCAGCTGTTAAAGGGATGATAGGCAGTGTCTTTTGTGGTCTGTTTGGTGAGGGTACTTTGAGGGGGGCCCAAAGATGAGAATTAAAAACAAAGTGCCTGGTTTTTTTTGTGCAAATACACTGCCTCTGAATAATCTTTCCATTATTTTTGTGATCATTTATCTTTGAGTCAGCTCCTTCGTTTGAGTTGATACACCTGATTTTTTTTTCTCAGACTGTGGAAAGATGTAACTCACTACCTCAAGACACACAATATCGACAAGGCGACGGCCAGCAAGCACTTCCTGGAGGAGAGACAACGCCGAGAAGCCAAGGAGAGGAAAGAGAAGGGGGAAAAATGGCAGACAAAGGTGAGGTCATGGGTCAGAGGTTACAGGTCAAGGCCTTCCACGGCAGAAAGAAGGTTTCTTGTACAAGTCTTGGATGGGAAAGGTAGTTCTGACATCTCTTCCAAAGTAAAAGGGTTACAGATTTAAAGAAAGATTCTGCTAGGATTGAAACGTCGGGCCCTCCTCATGTTGTGATCTAAAAAAACACAACAATCTTTATTCTGATAAAAACAGGTCACCTACTAAAATTCCGAGTGATGCGTCAAATTGTGTAATTTCACCTACATTCTACAGAGCCCTGTACAAGAGACTTCAATATACCAACTGCATGCCAAGGTCGAGTAAATATCTGGTGCACTGACTTGTTCCTGTGTACGCTCATGTTGGGCCTTTGAATTCCGCAGACCAAAGTCGCTGTTGCTGTTACGTGTACATTAGAGATGGCCAGCACCAGGTCATCATTCACAGTTTCTAGCACAAAGACACCAGACTGTTTCAGTGCAGGAGCTTTCTGGTGTAGAACTTGCCCTCAAGTACGCGGGAGAGCAAACAATGCAGTTCAAAAGTGCAGTACTTTAGGTGTTATTCGGGAATGGTGTATTGCATTAAGAAGTGTTAAATGAAGCGCTTCTACCAATTTGTGCAGTTCTTCCACGAGGATGGGGAGAGCTGGATATTTGACAACCCTCTGGAGAAACGCATCAAGGCAGCCCAGGAGGACGCTGGCCGAAAACAGCAACAGCAGCGCCCACAGCCGCAGATTCCACTACCAGTACAGCAGCAGCAGCAGCAGCAGCAACCACCACCACCACCGGCCCTGCCGTCAGCCAGTACTGACCTCACAAACTCTCACATTCCGGGGGTCCATGGAGATGGTCCGGCTGGCAACAAGACGACAGCGGCCACCAGGACAGCCAATCAGGAGCTCATGGACTTCCTGAGCTGATGCAGCAGGGGGGGAGGGGATCGTCGTGGCAACTGTGTCTATGCAGACTTTAGCTTGGCGCACTGTCTTGCGATTTCTGTCTTCAACAGTGACCAGTAGCATTTAACAATGAGTAGAGAACAGAACTTGTTATTCAAAACCAAATCCAGAATAAACTGCTATTAAATGCAATGTGAACCACAGAAAACTGCACTGTATTGCACTTGGAAAACTGTGCTTTATAAGCATGTTTCTTTCCTGTTAAAACACATTCACCGTTAATAAGTCCTCTTCCCGACAGCTGTATATCGATGCGTTACCCCGTTATGTCTGTACAAAACCACCAAATCATTTGTTCCATAAAGAGACGACTATTACCTCACATGCTAAATTATGGCATCACATGTAGTGAAGGGTCTTGGAATTTGAGCCGAGTTTTAAAGTTAAGCTAAGAAATTGAAGAGCAACTCTGCTTCCTCCCTGCAAAGAAAGAGGAAAAATGGGCAGGTAAACTTAAGTTGTACATACTGAAATCAGTTATCAGGATGGAGTTGTATTTATTTCAATCTTTTTAGACAGAGACCAACGAAGGAAACAGCACGGCTATTCTAAAAGTCGTCTTTATTAAAACAATCTGAAAAGTGTCAATTCATATTTGTAGCAAGGTGACAATAAAGCATCTGGGGTCTGTTGTTGCACTGCGCCCAGTTGGACAGCCATCTAGCAGAATTTAATCAGTACAAGGCAAATTGAATCAGTACCAAGTGATACAGATCCCGTACCAGCTTTTGTCGGTAACCCAGCAATCTCATGTTTTCTGCAGCTATGATACAAAGCCCACGTTCATCATTGTTACATTGCTCTTCCAACATGTAGTATACAAACATCGCTAAAGATATACAGAGTAGAAATATTAAACCAAATTTATACTGGAAACCGACCTGCACTGTCATGCACAGAGGATAACGTGTTGCAATCTTGTCAGAGTGTCTGTGTACAATATCAGGTATAGTGAAGGTTTGGATGAAAGGCATTGTTTGAAAAAAGGTTGTTTTAGCTGTTAATTTTGTGACCTGTCACCACAAAATGAGCTGAAGGTTGGAATTTTCAAAAAATTGCAATGCTGGTACTTTTGAAGTCAGCAGAAAGAGCTTTCTAATTATGCATACACGGAGCGCTGAGGGTAAAAGGATTAAGTGACAACGAGACGTTATTGCGGCTGCTTGGTGTCTATTTCTAACATTGTTTCAACATTTCTGACCAGGCACGAACACTGCCTGCAAAATATTTGGAATTAACCAGGCGATGGGTTACTCTCTCTCAATGTTACAAAGCCCCAAATATTCCTCCACTTCAGTGACTTTGAACCCTCTAAATAGGAAAGTGCAGGATGCGACTTTAACTCTCAGTTTGTCATGATGGGTCACGTCTGTCAAGGCCTCCCCCCCCAAGGCCTCCCCCCAAGGCCTCCCCCCAAGTCTTCCAGCCAACAGGGTCTGATCACTGATAGTTTAAGTGATCTTCTCAATGACTGGTACTCGGGACAAGTCTACTAAGGTAATTTGCATTGCTTTTTATCAATAGCACAGCACAGGGAGCTGTGGACAGTCATTGTAATGTATCAATTACAAAAACTGTTGTCACTCTTGCTGACTGTATCCAAATTACTTCACTTTGGCTTGATATTACACCCGACTATGGAAAGTGGCAGACACAGTGAAGTAATACAGATGCAGCCTGACTCTATTGTGCTATAATTGACGAAAAGGTCAAAGATCACTGAGTAAATTTGCTTATTTGAATTAAAGACATACTCTTCACCGTAACTAACTGGAAGATACTTAAACAATTCCTCACTGAAATGTGCTCACTAATACTTGATTTCAACACTTTGAAGTCAGATAATTTTTAGTTGTATAGAAAAATATAAAACTTTGCAAATGAAGTTGACAAGTGCTAGTACTTACTGTTTTTGTTAATTGCATGGGTCTATGTTTCATTGAAGTGCAAATGCTACATCTTGACTATGGGCCCCCAAAAGGCAGCATCTAACATATCTCGGAACCAAAGACTCAACTTTTTTTGATAGCGAGGCATTGAGCTCGCATGTGCAGTTCATTTAAATGGTTATAAAGCTACACAAGAAAAATCCTGCGTTGACCATTACTTCTGATTCCGATCTCTCAGCTTATGGCAACCCATTGCACTGTACATCTGGAAGAACCACGTAATAATAAAAATTTTCACATACCTAGTGTAAAACAACTAAATCCACAAACACATATGTTCAGATTAAACCTAAATTTAGGCATAAAGATCCTTGCCTTCAAATAAGTTTTAAAGAAACGTGAACACAGGTAATTCCATAAATCGGAGTGCAAACTTGTAAAAATAAAGATAATGAAATTCCTCTGTAATTGCAGCCACAATCGCATTGTATTATCCCGGAAAAGCCAAAATACTACGTAAAAGTCCATTCACTGTTTTACTTGTAAGGGGACACCAAATCTATTATTTCTTTGTTATACTGAGCAAGGTATATTATTCCAAACTTATTTTCACTTGTCTCCAGGATTACACTTGTTTATTGTGAAAATACCTTGCTTAGCATAAAAAAATAATTTTGTGCATAACTATGTATGTATTTAGGGGACACTACAAGTCAACCTAGAAATGGCCCATGTTAACATGGTTCCAAGCTTGCTTTTAAAATGTCACACTTTTATTAAGTGGGCTATAAAGTAACGGTGATACGTTTGGACTGTGAAGCCAAATGTTGTTTTTTTCTCGGAAGCATTTCACAAATTTCACATGCAAGAAGATTCCATAAAGTGGGTTTTGTTTTCACATGAAAAATATTTGGGTTACAAACTCTGAATCTAATTCAGCTAACAAACCTTCACAAATTCAAATGTAATGCTATTCTAAAGCATTACTGCTTTAACACAATGTAGGACACATTTTCATACACAGGGTAGTACATGATGCATACGAGAGCCCCAAATCACACATTTTTGAAACAATTATAAAATGTTGCACAGCTTTGATGCCCCCTTACGTACAAATCTGTTATTAGGACACCCATACTTTCAGAAAATGGCTTGACATTTCACCCTTTGCTACCAGAAGTTTTGGTTCAAGTGCTTCAACTCACCTAAAATCTCTGGCAAATATTTCACTCTTTGGTAGTAACAAGTAAAAAAAATATGTTAAGGACTACAAAGTTCATGGGGCCACTCATTTATGGAATCACCCACATTCAGATCACTAACTGTGTTACTTTTTACATCTATTGCAGGAAGACCAATTCTGAATATGTACAACCAAATACCATTTTTATCTACATACAGAAATGAATTTCTGAGGTCAATCCAGCTGAAGACATTTCTAGGGTGAACCCCACCACCAATCAGTCCACAAAACTGACACAATATCTCACTGCACTTTTACCAAAGAAGCTTGTGGACACTGACGCAAATCTTATTGGAAAATCCACACAGAAAAATACAATACAAAGAGAACATGGCAATTTATACACAAATCAGAACTCATGCAATATGTTCTTTTCTCCAAAAAGTAAAGGGGGAGGGGTGCTAAGTCTCAAAATGGTAAAATACAAAACTGCCCAATGTAATTCTTACCAAAGAACTAATTTCTAGTCACACTGGCCACATCCGTCTCCACACCTTTCAGTGATGATGTGGCCCAGGTGACGTGATTTTCAATTTCGAGGAAAATGTTTCGGTAGGTGCGATCTCCAACTCGACCAAGTTTTGACAGGCTAAGAATCTTTTTCAAGTTGGGACCATCATTCCACTAGTAAGTAGTACGCGTAATGTTTGTGTGATCGCATTTTGCAAGTTCATTGTTTCATTTCCCATCTTCGGAGAGTTTTTTCCATTTTTTCATCTAATTGATCGCAAAGCTGATGACAAAGAAGACGACAGCGACGATGACGCCCACCGCATAGACACAGAGAAGAATGGTCTTGGCCGTTGAGCCCTGCAAGTCAACAGGTCAAAGGGGGAAAAAAGGAAGACTTGCTGAACAAAAGTCCGACAAAAGACGAGAGCCCAAGGGTGAGAAACGTCAGTGATGACGGTGAAGCAAAGAGAAAACAAGTGGTAGGGTTCTTTATGAGGTCGGGCTTGTAAACTTCAAGTGATGTACAAGTTGGTAATGAGGCCCTTGCACAAAAAAGGTCTTTTTTTCTACATTCAAAGCAAGCAATGAAATACAAGCCTGGTCAAAAGACCATGTTGCTTAAAGCAGAGGAAATCTTTTTTTTGTTTGGAGAAACTGATTTTCTCTTTGTTTCGAATTAAAGTTTCAGACTATTCAAAATTAGTGAAGACATTTCTGTAGGGGGGGGATAGGTCCCTGGGGGCTGGACTTACACTTGATGAAAATGTCTGAGCTGCTACATCATGGAAGAAAGTAAAACCATGCAAAACAAGAAACAACGCAAAATAGCAAGTCCACGAAAAGGTTCACTATTTGTCCCATATGTAATGCCATGCTTCCTTTAACAGTCGGTTAGAAAGGCTAGTAATGCATGTATACAATTCTTGTGGGTGTTGTCCATCCAGACGCCCAATAATAAAATGAAAGTTAAGCCCGTAAATGTTTTCAGGGGTAAAACTTGGGACAGGGTGTGGTGCAAATTGGGAACTTGCCTAAAAAAGAGCAATCTTTGCTGTTCATCATCCCCGAAATGAAGCAAGCCCTTTTTTAAAACCGCACTTGATATGTTGAAATGGTACCCCAAGCTAGTTTGTGGGCACTGCACCATTGTGCCTTGTTTCATTGCATAACTTTAATTCTGTCCATTGATTCATGCACTTAGAGATTTTAGTCAATGACTAAGCTGTGAAGCAATCCTTATACTTTTTGAACTCATAATCGAAGCAATTTAAAAAAATACGCATTTCAATGAAAGAAGCATAACTGTAGCGTTGAATTTGCTCTGTTGAATATAGGTAACAATCAGCCTCATAATACAGGCACAGCTACAATGCTGTGTCACATTCCGAGCAATGTTAACATCTAAAAGAAATGACGCAACAGGGTTAAAAAAAAAAACGTAAAACTCGGCAAGCTATTAAAAGTAGCAGAGTTGATGGTGCGGGGGAACGTTAGTACAAATCACAATAAAGTTAAAGACACTGCATGAGTATATGTTTATGCAATGACCATCTACATGTGTACTGTTGGGGCGGTACATGCAGAAGATCAATAGGCCTATTTATTAACCCGACAGTCCTCAATTTACCAGTTGGATTGACAAACTCAGACTTGCTGAAAAAGGCACTAAGACTCTTTTTGTGGAATCTGGCTACACAAATACTTTTTTTACCCAGGGTAAAAAACCTAATTTATTCCCACGTTTTTCCAATTTGGCAGTGCCCCAAACAAGAATGAGATGGCACACACACAAATTCAGTTCTTGCATGTTGCTTTCAACGGATGATTTCATGACAACAAATGATGCGGGTGGAACGTGAAGATGCAGGGAATCACTTCACATGATCTGCTTAACTCATGGTTCGCAGGTGGCATTCAACATGTTCAAGAACGGCAAAATCAACGTAGTGGCTTCTTTCCGTTGTATTGTTCCCCAGAGCTTTCCCCAAGGGGAAAAAATGAATGGATGGACAGGGACAGGTGCAGGAGTTAATCAGGCAATTGTTCGGTGCACTACCTCGAGAGGGCGCTGCATTCTTTTTGTGGGCAGAGCCGTATATAGGGACAGTGGCGATGTGTCACCATCGTTGGAAATAAACTGGCAGGTGCGTGGGCCAGAGCACTCGGTAAGCAACAGCCACACGCTCTCCTGTACACATAATGAACAGCCATTTTGCTTCCAAAATCCGAGGCCGGCACCACTCTCACTATAAACAGCTCTGTCTGCAGAAGGTCGATGAACTTTAAAACCCAGGTACATATACATGTGTGTAATTTGAAAAGGAGGATTTTTGTGGATGAGGGAATTGGAAAGGAAAAACGAAGGATTGTTTGAAATATGGAAAGGTTCTGGATGTGATGAGTAACAGACTGGGGAGCATTTTGGCTGAGGAAAGAATTTCAAAGTTGCATCTTCATGACTATGAGTATTTATCGCCAGACCCCCTTAAACATGTTAAAACAAACTACCCTGTACCCTATCAAAATGCTACATGTACATGTAAAAGCAAACCACAAAACTGAATATAAACTTGTGGCCTACAATGACCAAAGGAACTGAGTCATGGAACTTTTGCTAACAAGTACTGGTAAATGCATTTCATTTAAAAAAACTACTGGCATTCATGGGTCAAAACATGAGGCGATGAAGATGCATGAACCAAACACAAACAGAGGGGTGTTAAAAGGACCAGTCATAATGCAAGGCATCATTCGCATAAATGAATACATGAATATTAACTGAAATCCCCGACCTCTTCAGTTACTTGCGATATACAGGGACCTTCCACCATCAAGTCATCCTGTAGATGGGAAAAATTTGCACAAACACGAATGACAAAAAAACCCCAAAACTGAGAGCCTTGCATTTGTTGCTGAATGTACCAGCGGCTCGTACACAGTGCTGGTGATGCAGCTTGCTTTTCCATTTCAGAAAATTAGAAACATATTCCAAAATTATTGGGATATCCTGATAGAAAGAGAAGAGTTTTATTTGAAAGATATTCTGACAACAGAGATTACAGACGCTGCCAAGGTGTGCGTTATCTTCCTCATTAAAGAAGCAAACAAGCTGCTGTCTGTCAATTAGTCAGCAGGCAAAGAACTATACACAGAACTACATGTATCACCAATTAAAGAAAAAAAAGGCTGTTTTCTCAAAAGCAAATGCCCGAAAATTTAAATCCCGAGTATTCTAGATATTAATCTCAACCATCTTCTACATGTAGGCCAAATATGCAGATGATCAAATTCTGAATAATGCATTTTTAAAATTCAAGCCAACTAAGGGAATAAAACCCTTTCGTGTTATCAAACAACATGGGCATCAGTACAACCCATACAAATATTAAAAGGAACACAGAAGTAGTTGAAGGTCAGCGTTACAATATTTGAACACTGTGACTTAATTTTCTTCGGGATTTGAGTCTTTGAGCTCATTTGTAACATCTCAAAAAGCAAAAGCAGGGGGAAAAGCAAAAAAAAATTGCATATAAAAGGTTGTACATTTGTGAAGTACATGTAAAAAAGATGTATTGTACAAATGTACTTAGAATCCCACTGAATAAACTGTTTACATTCCATTAACTAGTGTTTTAACTGTCAAAAACAGTCAAAAATGCCTTCCAATTGATTTCCCCCAGTACATAGACACATATGGGGAATTTGACTGATTTTGACTGATATGACAACTGTGTCAAGAATGCATCAGAGCATAGGAGGGTTAGAAAAATAAAAGCTATTCGAACTAAATAACAAAATTCCCTGAAAACAAGATTTGTTGATGATACCCGAGAGCTCGCATTAAGGGGCTAATTCAAAGTACTGGGTAAATAGAAAGCATTTCGTGCACTGTGTAAAGGAAATATTTGCAACCTAATTAAAATAATTAAAAGAATAAATCAATTCCATGTTTAGAATGATTTGTTACTGCTTAAGCTAAGCTGCACTTTCCTGGGAAAAAATCTTGGAAAGAAATTTACTGTAGTGAGAGTCAAGATATTATGATGTGAATTTCAGCAATGCACAAAAATTCTGTGGGGCTTAAAAAAACCACAGTTTTATTTCGAAAGTTTTGTTTGATACCTTTGATGACCCTGCAACTGAAAGTTTGAAGTAACACTTATCGTGAAAACTTGACCATTTTAATACAAGGTTCTGACTGGAATTCAATTCAGAAACTTGACATTCATTTTCAGGAAAGATGTCAACTTGTTACGTAGTACCTGTACTTGCTACCTAGTACCTATACTTGTTACCTAGTACCTATACTTGTTTCCTAGTATTTCCAGGTAATGCAGCCAAGGACTTTTTAGCAGGAAAGAGGGATAAGGCTGGGGTCTGGGTTACTGCTGCAAGTACATGTAGGTGCCAAGATTCGGTTCAGGTTCGGTTCAGACACGGTTCTGAACGTTTTTGCCGAATTTTGGTTCAGTTCGGGTACGGGCATCTACATCTGTACACACATGTACAATGCACATTGTGACATCAAAGAGCTCGCTTCAAACGTGCCGTAGTACTTCTGTGTATAAAGATGCGTTAAATACACGCAATGAATCTCTTTTCCATCCCAATCCAAGAGCAACATCGATTTGAATATATTTTCTTTTCTAAACTGTTTCCCCAAAGTTTGTTTACCTATTAGGAGTTAATATGCCAGAGAAAGTTACAGTACCATCGGAGGTGTGACAGTTTCTGACCATGTTTTGCTGACCAAAAGCGGCACGTGTTTGGCCCACACTTGACTCAACAAAACAATTACAGGCTATGTGAAAACAGCATGCTCAAATTGGAATTTCCTCCTTTTATACAGGATGCAAAGATCAAATATGATTTGAGCAAAATGTATTTTGGTTATTTTTTCCCCAAACAAATTCAACATAGTACCAAATTATGGCATTCGATGTAGTCAAAGAAGAACCTTGATATCATGTCAGTATGCCTTCCCAGGATGGCACCCACGAGGCCAAAGGGGTGATTTTCCATCAGTCTTTTTCGAACGGATGATGCCATTTTGTTATTTGAGAGTTGCGAACAACTTAGAGATCTGGCAAAATTCCATTACAACACATTCACTCTACGACTTCGATCAATCACGCAAACCAAATCTTCTTGCGTGCTGGAGCACTTCACTGGCCGCGGCTGCCTAGCAAAATCAGCATTCCCTAGCCCTCCGAGTTGCCTTCGAGCACGAGTCCAACTATGATCAGAATCCATTTGTTTTGCATGGCCATTTATGACATCATTGGCCTAATATGGAACGTAAGGGCATGGCTATCAGAGATTGACAAATATAATGCTTAATCTGAATATACATGTAGATGAACACAATTGGATGTAGAAAGAATTTAGAATTGTTATGCAGTGGAAATGCCGTACGTTGCATGTTCTCGGTTGATTATAAGTGAATTCTCATCACATGCTTTTTACAACCATCACGCACATGAACTGAGCACCAGTTCGCTTTGCGTTTGCTTTTTTCATCAAGTTTTCTTGTGTGCATTCCCTGTCCTATCAGTGCCATGCCATATTAAAGCCGAACATCCAAACCAACCACTTTGGTTCCGTTCAGTTCGAAAGGGCCATGTTCGATGACTTTTGGTTCGGTTCAGTGGTTTGGCTGCAGCACTACTCTGGGTATCCTTTGGACATTCCACGGGCCGTTTAGGACACCTGCTTTGTAAGGTACATGAGGGAAAGGCATAAAAGGTAGCGACTTGGATGCCCTGCTTTTCAATTCAAGGCTGATCTCCACAGCCAGTGTTCGTCTGCTTTCCCAGAACCCATACTGCGAATGAATGAAAGTCTCATTGAAGGAGTAACAAAAGAAACCGGGGGCACATGGGATGGGTGGAAGGAAGGTGGCACTTACGGTTGGTGGGTCCGAGTCCACATCAACAGCTAAATGATTAGTCGAGTCACCGGATGACTTCAGCGCGACATCGTTGGTACGTCCTACAGAGGAAGAGGTGATGGTCAACCCTTAGTCTGGTCTCCAATGGGATTTTAGGGGTGCCAGAAAAGTTATCAACAAATGTAGCGTTCAGAAACACTGTTATCAGGGTCATTTTTTTTAACTTACGGTTTGGACGTGGAGCCAAAGTACCATTAAGGGAGGTCGCCAATCTTTTCGGGGATTTCTGAGCAGTCGGCAATGGATACATCATGCCAATCACAATCAGTGTGACATGGAGGTGGTAACCTACCCTGACTCTCCGTCATACAGCGCTGGATTTCAAACAGGATCCACATCACAATGTGGAATACGATGAAAACCACCATAACGATGAAGACATAGTTTGGAAGCCCGTCTAAGAGGCTGGAGCCATTGATGCCAATGCCGATGAAGATGGTTGCCACTGCTCACATCAAACAAACAAACAAGAGAAAACACACCTTTGATAGCCACGTTTTTAAGAATATTCCCATTGTTTTTGGTATTTTCCTCATTTTGCAGGAATGCAAGTTCCCAATCTCTTTCAGAGTCAATGAAAAACTACAGAATGTGAACCATTCAAGGGATCATTCATCAGCAGTGCTTGTCATGAAGTGAAACTGGTCTACGCTTGTTGCGCACACGCTCAGTAACGCCATGGCTTCCTGAACCCTCGTCCTGCCTGCCCTCACAAACCCTTTCCACTCTTTCGCTGCCCCAAAAACTAGCACGACGACACAGTTTGTCACAGCCCTAGTCAGGTGTCATTCGTTAACAGTGAGGCAGAGAGTTGGGCATGAGGGAATACCAAGAAAGTCAAAAAGGAACCCTCATAATGCTGGGAATCCCCTATTTAAATGTACGAAATCTTCTAAATCGTTATGACAAACTCAAACTGATGGATACTGCTGCAAATCTACATGTATGTTAGACTCAAGTGAACATGGATTAGGGGATGCTGTGTTCTGGACAGAAAGGAAAAAAAAATGTCCATTGAGAAAAACAAAGACAAGAAAACCAGACTGTTACCAAAAAAATTTCAGACGACAAATTTTTTTTACTGGTTCCAGTACTCACATGCCAAGAGGTGTGCTCCAGTGCCAACTCCCCAGTGTGCCCAGTTGAAGATGGGTCGGCTGTTATCAAGTCAAAACAGGACACTTTTTAGGGGACCTCAAATGGAGGCAGAGCAGTCAACACAAACTTTTTCAAAGTTCCCATTGCATCGTCAGACTGGATGACAAACGAACCATGCATTTTGGGCAAAAAGATTGTATCTAGAAGTGAACCAGTCAAACATAAATTGATTATTTTTCTCAAGTCACAGATGAATGACTCACAACATAAGTTTTTAGAGTGAAAACTAAAAGTTTAAAAGCTCATGAGAGCTTACCTCTACAGGTGTGTCTTTTTAAAAAAGGCATTCATCGCTATAGGCTGAAAAGTAACAATTTTTGATCAAAGCCAGATGAATGAGTTTAAAATTCTGATTTTGATTGGTCAATACTGGTTCACTGACATCGATGATCATGTCCAAGACAGAAACTGGTGTTTATGGACAGGATTCCCCAAGTTTCCACATCTTGGTTAGCTTTACCATTTGACTTTTGTGAATGACTTTATTCACTTAAAATCTTCTGTAAAAAGGGTGGCTTGATTTCAAGCATTTAGTATGGTGAAAACTGATTGTTTTGCAAATACACTCTTTATGAACATACACGCACTGCTCATTTGCCATCTAATGCCAAGATACATTGCCAAAAAATGTCCAAACCGTTTTGATGAAACAATATTTCACACACTGTCATCTACGGTTTGCGCTGGGAGCCAACGGATCCGTGACCAGGGTGAGATTCTTACTTGGCCGTTCCTGGGTGGGGTCGGAAGAGAGCCATGATGGGGTTGATGATGCCCAAGACGGTCACTACAATGCCACAAATGGCATGGATGACAGACAGCGTCTCCTGTGCAAGGAAACGGCAGAGAAGCCTTGTGAAAATAAATCCCCTGCCTGTTCTGACAAGTTTGTTCAATACACTCCCAGGACAGTCAAATTGGTCCTCTCTTTGCCGTTCACCTCTGTAACGTTTTCAGACCCTATAAGCTTTTGTGGGTCATGAAAAGAACACGCCTCTGGGCTCTTCCTCCCACCTCTAAAACTGTAACTGCTTCTTGTCTCCTCTCTGCAGGTTCCTTCAGGCTTGTGACCTACAGCACCTGTACATGAGGCACGCTTTTGAGGAAACGTTGAGTTGATTTACCAAGCGTGCTTGATGATATCTAGATGCTGGAGATGACGGGTTCATTTAAACTTCCCATCAAAACACACAGCTTAAGACATTGTGCATAACTACAACAAAAGTTTTACCAGGGAAAAACTAAGGTTGTGGTAATGCAAAATGAGGAACTTCTTTTGTTGTAACAAAAGTCACCCATTAAACTACATGCAGCTTTTTCCCACCTGACACCTCACTTATGTATTCTCAACTTGGATAATAATCAACAGTTTAACACAATTTCATAAATACTGAAACAAGACATCCAACTCACCGATAATTCGACAAAGCCCTCCAGGTGCACAAAGATCAAGACGAATGCAACACTGAAGCACAGCACGCAGGAAACCATGCAGATCCGGTGAAGCTGAAGAAAACCAACATTTCAAATTGGGATCACTAATGCCAGCTTTAGAAATATTGCTAATCGAAACCCTAATGGCTGCAAAACCAATGACAACAGTGATAGCCAATGGCAGCCTTATCAAATCATATTCCTCATCTGCATTGTATTTACCAACCTTGCTAAAATGGGAAGGTGCCTGACTATTTTTGTTGTCATAATGGCTGTGACCTCCCTTTGTAGAGTATTTTTGCTGTCATAACGGTTATGACCCAATTTTTGAGAGTACTTTTGCTGTCATAATGGTTGTGACCTCACTTTGCAGAGTTTATTTGCTGTCATATTGGTTGTGACCTCAATTTGAAGAGTACTTTTGCTGTCACAATGGTTATGACCCCACTTTGAAGAGGTCAACAGCACTTGTAATAGCAAGAACCAAAAGCAGCCCTGGAGATATCCAAGCAACAGCCCCATTCCTGGAAATACCATAGAAATAGACTCTACTTTTGCAACATCAAAGTCATTTTTGCCAATAACTATGGCACGCTTTTAGAACAAAAATGATCCAAAAATTTCAATTGAAGTTAACAACCTCTCTTTTTAACACTACCTGTAAGGAAAGGCGGAGTACGATAGAACATTTTGACTGTCACCGAATGGCAGTGTTGTAGTTGAGTACTTTTTCCCCCCGAGTACAGAATATTGCCGAGTACTTTAATTTCCGAGTACCTGAAAGTCTGAGTACTTTACCAGCTGAGTACAAGAACTGATTTTCGAGTACAAGTACTTGTATGAGTACTTCTAATTATGAGGACAAATCTGTACATATGTACGTGTACTTTACAAGGCAATACACGGTGACAGTGACAGTGCACCTTTCGGCCACCACGTCTAGTGATGGTTCATGTCAAGGAATAAACAGAAAGGTCTTGGAACCAAGACTAGGAATACACCGGCGTTTCGCACTTGTAATTGACTAAGATGGCGAATGACAATGTGTAGGCCTTGTGTTGTCAGACTGCACTGAATGTCGGTCTGTGAGGATTGATTTTCTAGTACCGTTGTATTTCAATGGCCTTTACGGGATTTAAAAGATTGTTTTATTGAGTACTGTTAATCGAGAACGAGAACCTCAATGCTCCAGCGCAATTTTATTTCGAGTATTTTGCAGCCTGAGTACCCGGTACAAGAACTGTTGTTCGAGTACGAATACTTGGAAATTTGAGTACAAGACACAAGTACTCTGAAAACGGTACTCAAGTAGTACTCCGGTACTCAAGTAGTACTCCAGTACTCAGGTAAGAATACTTCAACATTCCTGAATGGACATTTCTCTTTGCATCTACACTGTACAGCACAAATCGACCGTTGAAACATTTTACAATGCCCAAATAAATCTTTGTAAGTATATGCAGAGAATCTATGAATGCCCTACAAGTTCAAACATTTCTTATGCACACCACCAACACAGTGAGCATCCAAAGGTTGGAATATCTATGGATTTAGTGACCAGTGGAATGGAAGTGACACTTGACATTCATGACTTGTCAGTAAGATGATAGGGATTTATTCAAGCATTGTGTGGACATGCTTCGCTCGCTACACATATATACTCACTGCAAACCAGACTTTAGTGCCCAAGAGTTTGGAGTTGGGCCACATCGGCTTGAAGAAACGGGCCATGGTGATACCAACGCTGGCAAAACCCAACCAAGCAATCACCATCAGAGACGCTGGCCACACACAAATCAGAGATCCAAGAAAAATGTCATTTGAAGGATGCTGATTTACAAACTACTGGTCAATTAAAAGTACTCCCCCCCGCAAAAAAATTCCCAACCACAGCCAAGTGTTTGGTTGGCACTTTGACAAATTATTTTTGTTGGGCACTGTAGGCCAATTTTTTCTGTTAGCTTGGTTACAGGGGAAAAATTCCCATCTTGCTAAGGTAGGACTCTGGTGGAAATTGAACCCTCCAGTTTGCTAGTGTACACGTGTTGGCCTCTTGACCAAAGAGCTTGTTTTTAATGCAATATAGCAGCAGGTGCATGTACAACAGTCAATAAAGGGAATGTTTGTATTAAAAAGATCTTTTGTCAATACGGCGTTTCACAATAGCATGCCCCCAGGAGTTTGTAACGTGTTGGCCAATCACAATGCCCGAAATCTGTTGACCTTTTCCAAATAAGTATCCGGATGACAGATTTCGCCCACTGTGATTGGCCAACGCATTGCACCTCTTGGAGGCGCACTTTGGTGACCTGCCTGTATTAAGGTGCCATGGTTCCCTCAGATGTTGAAAATAACAACATATTGCCATTCAACGGTGGGCCCAGCACATGTGCCGTTATCTTACCATGGGCCTTGGGCAGTGCTTCCCCTTCTGCCATAGGTCTGGAAAAATCTGTTTGCAAATTTCGTGCTTCTGCTGTCGACCATCTTTCTGCATGAATATTGCCTTGGATTGTTCCTGCAAGCCATTTAAAAAGGTGTGCCATGAAGTTACCGTAATTGTTCCATCAGCTGAAAAAGATTTGCTTTCTTTCATGTCTTCAGTTTTTACCAGGAATAAATCCTCAAAAGTTTGTTTTTTTAATCTACAGTTGTGCTCAAAATTATTCATACCCTTTGGAAAATAACATACTTCTCTAAATTCTTCATTTGCAAAAGCTAATATTCATGTTGGTACTTCCTCTATATCTTTTGTCTATTTGTTGCAATACACAAACCCACATGTGTGTTGGCTAAAATTAATTTGCATAATAATAGATACGGTCCAGGTTTCTTTTGCTCTTTTTCATAATACGCTAAATAGTCAAAATAAAAAACTTGATGAAACAAATTAGGGAAACCATTGAAACACAAATTATTACAGTTTGTAGTTAAGTAAAAAAAAGAAGAGAATCCTGTCAAAAAAGTCATTTCTTCAATTAATTCTAAACGTCAACAGTGTATGAATATCAAAAACAGAGATCAATGATCAGACTCACCATCGCTTTGAATGCTATTGCCGTAAGCCAGTAAGATAAAGTATTGATTGTTGCCACCAATGTCGTAGAAAGACTCATCCCCTTCAAAGTTGGGCTTCCTTGTGAATGTACAAGTGATCACCCCATTGGAAGAGGATGCATTTTGTAGGGACACGGTATCCTGTGAAGTAAAACGGAAAAGAGTTACAGGTGGTTCAGGGGATAATTAACCACTTCGCGCCGGTGGCAGTTATCATCAATGTTGATGATGCTGGGATGGGATAATTATCATTTTTTTTCTGTTTTCAAAATTCTTAAAAATTCCTTCATTTACCGGACACTTACACCCACACCAAGGACTGTCTGGTTTCTTCTATTGACATCTATTGACGCTGGAGTATTTCTGCCAGGCCTGCCACCTTGTAAAAAGAGCCCAGATTGTGTGGTATTACATAATTTTCTTTTGTTCATGAACCTGGCACAGTGCATTGCTGACCTCTTTTCAATAGGGGTCAGATCAGCATGCAGCGGTGCTGTGTGGCTCATCGCTGCAGTGGTGGAGTACTTTTGACCCCGGTGGTAATCCGCTCGCACTAAATCCCACCATGTGGTATACTGTTTCAAAACAAGGCTGGATTATCTCCACTATTGAGAGTGAAAAAATGTTGGTAATGTCCAGCAGCCTGGTCCTTTGTTACGAGTACAGTCTTTTGTTACAAGGGCCCAGTTCCCCTTGTCCGATTTCGAAGACGCTGGCCACGCGTATAAAGAATACGTGTCCGGTACCGAAAACCCTGGTGGCAAGTTTTTAAAAAGAGCAAAAGAAGGAGAGGAAAGGATGGCTATGCAAGGATGCAGAAGCATTAAACGGGGAGACGGCAAGTTGCATTGTTGGTGCCGTGTCCAAAACACGATGAACATGAGTTTCAGTCACGTCAGTCTGCACAAGTGAAGACTGTCAGTGGAGAAGGAGACACCAGGGCCAGAAAGCAAAAGCCATAAACGGGTTCAAAACATCTCCTTACATTAGGCGGAAGCCTGGCTACTGAGTTCAGACTTCCATCGAGACGCTGATTTATCGACCTTCTCACTTGTTCTCTACTGGTGCATGCATACACATCAGCTGGAATCTTGTCATTAAAACAAAAAAGAAACGAAACACTAACAGTATAATATATGAACCACCATCTCCCTGGTACAAGGTTTATTGTCAGATAATTAGGCTGGCTTGGTTGGATGCAGGTGTTTACCAACACTGGACAGCAAGTACTAACAAGTGCCACAAGAAATTAAAGACTTTGGAGATTCAGAATGTTATACACTGTACATGTACAGAGTAAGGTTTTAAAAGACAGAAATACTCATAAAATATTCCCTGAGTACTGTTCTAGTAATTTCGTTCCAAAAGTGCAATTAATTAAAAAAAATGCCAAATCACAAAGAGAAGAGGCCTCGAAGCCTACACACTGTGCGTGTACATGTACATAGTATACATTTCACTGGGCATACATACATGTGCGTTTACATGTACCTACACGTACAGCAAAGAACGTATATGTACATGTACTTTACACGTGCATAAACTGTTCACAGTGATATGGATTTTTTTTCTGTCTCTTGGATTGTGAATAAAACGAACCATTTTTCAGCAGGTAGTTGTCTGGGTGTTTAATTTGCTTGAGTAGAGTTATTATCATAAATATTCTGGAAATTCATAAGTCCCATGGCTATTTATGATTACTCATCAACAACTTAACAACAGTGAGTACCAAGTGCACACTGCTAAATGTATGCATGATGTTGGAGCACAAAACATTAGTGCCAAAAAAGAATGTTGAAATTTGGGGGGAAGACGCGGACTAGTGAAAATGCTGGCGGACTAGTAAAAAGCCATCACTGCTGGTCTGGCTGGCAAGTGAGAAAAAAAGTTAAGGGCAAACCCTGTGGTACACTCATAATGGTGAGATCTTAAAAGCAAGCAAAAATCTGCTTTCTCTCAACTGTGGTCTCACCACAGTTGAGAGAAAGCAATATACTGATAACGAAAGAACACATTTACCCTTTTCCGCCTGCCCATTCACCTTTGGAAAGACAAATCCAGTCACTACAGCGAACTTACCATTCCATTACCTGTGGCGTCCGCGGGCCTAAATCCCACGGCTACCCAACCGTCGGCTTGTGCCCTCAAGGAAAAGCGACTCTCTCCGGAGGGGAGCGTTTCCCAGGTCACATATGCAGTGCAGTCATCACCGGTACACTCGCTGGGCTGATTGAAACAGCCTTTGAATTGACCACAACCATTCAGCTGCAAGGAACATGCACATGTACATGTTATGGGAACACTGAGTTAAGCAAAAATTAGGCAGGGAACCAGTCTCAAGTCATGAACTTTGGCCGGTAACCTTTTTCTTTGCTGGGGTACATGCACATGTGTAACGTGATTTCAAACCACAACTAAGAACAGGTACATGTAATACAAACATGGCCGCATTCTAGTTGGTGACCAACCATGCCAACTGTCCATGCCAACAGAGTTTCTAGGTGGGTACGAAAACCAAATCAACTGGCTGCAGCTGTATGAACACAAGCCTATAGGAAGTGGCTACAGCAGTTTGCCAGTGGCTTTCACAGTCCCAGACCTTAGTTCCAGCAGCAGTCATACAGTAATTGTTGGATTTGAGCCAAAGCCCCTAACAGGAGCTTGGGCACACCAAGGTTAATACAAAGGAATATCATAACTTGTGGTGCTCTAACTGGATGACCGAAGCTGTGGTGTAGTTTACATGTACATTATGTACCGGTACAAAGTCAAATGTCCAAGAACTCTGTTCTCACAGTAGGAATAAACTTGAGGGACTGGTACATATACATTACATGTGTACCGGCTGCTTACTGTCTATCACTGAAGTCACAAAACGGTCGATTCATAATAGTGCACCTCCAAGAGTTTGCAATGCATTGGCCAATCACAGTGCGCAAAATCTGTCAACCCTTTCCAAACGTACGTGCACCACATGTAGGTCGACAAATTTTGCACACTGTGATTGGCCAACACGTTATGGATATTCTACACCAGAGAGCAACGCACATACACGTACATGTACCAGTACCCTCATTGTTGATGGCGTCCTAAAATTGTGTAAATACATTTGTGTGCATGTACGTACATGTCCATGTATACTGTGCAACTGAATGCTTCTCTAGTTTTCACATTCATGTAAAAAAACCCACTACATTGATAATTAAGGACTAGCCCAATGACTTATATTACTGATAATGTACCTGACACATGGCTTTGAATCCAATTTGAGAAAAGGTGATTTTTGTTCATACTGCAGTGTTGCACAGTACATGCATGTACAGTGTGTACATGTACTTAGGAAGCCTGCGAGCAAAACTGTAAAATCAATCAGGCTGTGTCTGAATGATCTGGCTGTGGCTAAGGGTAACACAGGCATCCATGGAAGCCATCCGTAGTCAGTGGCTTCCATTGGCTAATGTGTGTACATGTATATTGCCAGCCGTGGCCAAGTGCATTATAGTTTTGAAATGGCCTTGCAATACATTTAAACAGACATCACTTCCACTGCAGGTGACCTGCACTGTACAGTACCCCACATTACATGTACATGTCCAGATAATCAATACTGGTAGCAAGTTTTAAATTTCTGAAAAAGTTGAGTTGGAATTTTTATGTGAGGCCCACATCCCTCAAGGGAGTCACAACTTACAAGATTTTATAACGACAAGAATATAATATCCAATCAGTGCTCTGAAATATGTGATTGTTATTCCTGGTTAGTACAAAACAACTCGATCAGGAAATGAAACTGATACATGTAACAGTAAGTTGCCAAGGCATTAACACAAGTTGAAAAACTGAGTATTAGGATTACATGTGTAATGAGAAATCAAATATTCAAGGGTCACTGGACCTCAGCTTCTTTCAAACGAAATGACGTGCTAATTCGTTAGATGACAATATCAAAGTTAATGAAACAAAAAGCAAAATAAAACAGAAAGTAATGTACAATTAACCAAAAGCAAGGAAGTGAGTGCTGTGAAAATGAGGCTTTGCCAAAACGGGCATACATATATATCGGTACTGTTGAGTCAGACTATTTAAAAAAAAATTAGAAATGACAGTTGTAAAACATCTGCTCAATTCCAAGAAAAGCTTGCCCATGCCCGAAGTGTAATTAAAAATTCTACAGTATGGTGAATTGAAGCAGTCTGTCAGTTTACTTGAATGTAAATTCATGTGTACACTGTACACGTGAAAATACTCCTGCATGCTGAATGCAGAGTACAGGTTATTGTACATGTACATGTACATATAGCTGCCCGTGCACATTTTGTACAACACCTGTACAAGTGCACCTGCCGGTACCTTTCCTTCTTTCTACAGCGCATGTACATGTACATGTATCTTTCATACGCATCATGAACATGAACACAAAAAAGAGGAAATTCCAATCTGTACACGTACAAAACTTTGTTCAATGTTTTCAGATTTCAATGGCAGTGAGTTTGAAGTGAAAAATGAGGAAATCAGCTGATCTGAGGAAAGGTTGCATGCCTGATCATAATGTAACGGTACCGTACATGTGTCCAGATATATGATGGGGGTGAAAGGTACCGGTAATGGGGCGATTCTGAAGACAGTAATTGGGTAGAAACTTGGCATTTTGATCACCTGCGATTGTCATCAGAAGAAGTTGCACAGATGTACTTATTAAAATACCCAAAGTCAAGTTGATCTCTTTCGGGTTCAGAACCACCTTTGGAATCCTGCAGCCGATATGTTGGTTTTCTTTTCCAATGTTCCAAGTTTTAGATCTCATTTCCTAACGGAAAGACCCACTGCTTTATTATGCATTTAAAATACAGCCTGATTTTAATACACATCATTCTCTTTACAAATAAAAACAAAGTGTGAAATGTGGAACATGAGATCAAATAGTCCGCAAGGTGCATGGGTACAATGTGCATGACGATGGTGCATCTTGGGTGCATGGGTACGATGTGCGTGACGACGGTGCATCTTGGGTGAGTTGAATGACATGCGTGCTGATTAGTGGAGACTGACTCGGGGGTTTACCAGTGTCACCAAGTGCACAGAAATTGGGGGACCTCTCTTTGCAGGGACTAAGAGGGTGTTCTTTGCCCCTCCCCAAGGGGGAAAAAAGAAACAGAACCCAATAAAAGGAAGAGAAAAGAAAAAAAACAAAGATAAAAAGAGGGAATGAGATGAAAAATCATGAATTAGTGTGGTGATATCCCAGAACTGAACTCCCTCCGCTGTTGGTGGACCGTCAGTTTGCCGCAGAGTGCTTTGTTGTCTTTCCCCCAACAGCTTTGGCCAATTGCTGGCAGTGCCCGTGCTTCTGTTAAAATGCTTAGATTTTGGATTCTCAAAGGGACACAATACCTCTGATTTGGAAACAGTGTCTACGTACCCGGTATATGAGTTACATGTACATTGGTTGTATTTTGTGGGCATATGTAATGTACATGCACCATCTAACCTCTTTTTGACAGGTGTCACTGTTTTTCTAGCTCTACAGGTGGTTACATATACTGAAAAAGGATTTAATAAATTTTGATGCCATTAAACTGAAGAATGATCAAATGATACATGCACATACATTTACATATGGCTCATGTATGTAGTTTATATGTTTGAGCAATGTGGTACTTTTTCACAAACTATAGTTTTTAATGACAGTCTTCATTCTGTTCAAGGTTACTTGTTGGACACAGACAAAATTATCACAACAGTAAAGGACATGTGTAAAACTTGTACAAATGTACAGAACAAAGTTGTTTAAGAGTGAGAAAGCATTTGACTGGTCAATCTGATTTGACCGAAGGAAAACTTGGTTTCATCAGACGGTTTGCTGGATTTTCGGAAATTCTTTAACAGGCAATGTGTATCTTGGGGGTTTTCTGTGCACTTGGTCATCCCGGCTGCCCCAGCACCATCCCTCATCTGGTACATACCCCGACTGTTTGATCTCCTGTCCTGTCACCGTGCCTTTTGTGCCTTGTACATGTAGAGCTACTTACGTCTTGGCCGAAGGTCAAATAGGTCATCTGAAGTAGGATCACAGGAAGGACCAGGGCGAGGAAGGACACTCTAATATTCATTTTGGATCTGTCGTGATTCCCACCCTGTACACGAAAGAAGTATATTATTACACTTGGATTTCAACATCAGGCCAATTGGGCCTAACTGTGGGTTAAGCATCCGAGGGTTTGCTCAAAAAGCTCCATTCCATTTCAACCCAAAGAGGCAGAAGTTCATTTTTTCCAATTCATTAATTTTCTCTGTGAATTGAAAATTTCATGTGGTGCAAATCACATTTCCACAAGATACATGTATATCAAACGGGGAAATACAAATGTACATGTACATACACAGCTCTGATGTAACAGAAATGTTTAACATCTTTCCGCATACTTTGACACAAGTACATGTACATGTAGTGTTTGTGGAACAATGAAATTTCCAGTTTGTGAAAATTCCAATCAGTTTGTTCCTTCTTTTCCAACCTGCTAAAATATGTTCCAGGTACAAACGCACTACATGGATAGGTACACTGTATTCACAAAAGTACATGTATACAATGTACACCTTTTTGTCAGCGTTCTCATTTCAATATTCACGCTGGTACTATGCAGGTGTACAGGTAATGTACATTACATCAGTAACCCTCCTTTAGCTGTAACCGTCAAAAACAGTCAAAAATTCCTTCCATTTCCCCAGTATAGTAGATGTACATGTATCATGTCACATGACTGATTTTGACTGAAAGGACAAATGTGTCGAGAATGCATCTTTGCATAGGAGGGTTATTAAATAAATACTTGTACAATGTAGTTAACATTGATTCTGAATATATATCCATGTACAACTTGACACGCCCAGTGGTAGCACTCGTGACATGGATACCGGTGCAGGTACATGTATTTACATTACATGTTTTTATTTATAAAGTTTCAAAGTGCATGAGAACAGGTACACATGTATATGTACATGGCCAACTTCAGTAACACTAACACATTGCTGTTTGAACCCCATACTGAACAATACATTTGAAAGCCAGATTGGTAGTTGATATGAGACCAGTGGGATATCGCACAGTGCATGTGCTGGTACATGGAGAATTTTAACTCTTATGTCATTACAGTACATTGTATCACATTTTACAATACATCTATGTACTTACAGCTAACCGGCATGCAATACGCAGACAATTTGAACCCACTCAAATGTTAAACAAACTGGGTGTTCGCCTAAAATGTACATGTACATGTACAGTGTAGTGGGTGCATGTACTGCCAACACTAACAACGAAGAGCTGAACTGGACCACAGCGTCATCGGGTGCGGTTAATGAGAATCAGAGAATGAGCAATTGTGATGGGAGATGGAGTCCTTGGCCGAACTAAAAGGGAAAGTGTAGGTGATGCCAATCACCCATGCACTTGTGTATTTAGACTCAGTGTTGGCGTAGTTACATGTACATGTAGCTACCGGTAGCATGATTTCTGCCACTCACCATGCTCACTCTTCAACACCCATCCCATGCCTGACCTGCATACAAAGGGCTCGATGAATCGGAAAACTGACGCATCAACAGGCGACTTGTTTGTTAGCTTCAAGGTAAACGCAGAGGCCCACTTTTTAAATGTCAACTACATGTAAAACCTGGCACCTTGAAACCCATTTCATAAAAGGTCCACCTGAATACTAAATTACTTTTGAAGGCCCTTCAGAAAGACTACAATATATCATGAGCAGCATTTTGATTGGACAACACATAAAGACTAAATACAGTACAACCATACATGTACTAGCAGGATCTGCATGTGCATGTATGTAATTTTGAATCAACCTACATGTATAACGTACAATCCTTGATTGAGTATTGATGTTGGGTATTCAAGTCTCATGATATAGCATAATTTGTGACAATCGTGCCAGGGATTGACATCCAACTAACAAAGTACAGCACCTGATTCAAGAGCCTTGAAATTAATCCTGCGGTTAATTGACTTTCACGGGGGAGGGGGTATTTTGGTTTAACAATCGGCACTGTGCCAAGTACGAGGACATTAATTCCAATGCTTTGTAACACCATCAACCCGTTTTGTGGTTTCACCATGACTATGCACAATTTTTGATATTTGAGGCAACTGTTTGCAGCCAAAGGCTTTAAGTAATTTTTCCTGGCAAATGTTATAAATGTAATACTAGTACCTGCATATTTATAGAACATTTATAGAATGTTTATAGAACATTTATAGAATGTTTATAGAACATTTGTCAGGAAAAAACAGTGTAAGTTGTTTAGCCAATGTGCAAATGTATACTCCCTTGTCAAAATTTCTGCAGGAATTCCTGTTTTATTCCTATTGGAAATATGTTTCTACCGGTATTCTGTTTTTGTGCCCCCAAACAGAATTAAAACATGTTTTGATCCTGTTTTCAGCAAAAACACAGGTCTGTTAGATCCTGTTTTGTTCCTATTTCTCCATTGAAACCTGTTTTTCCCTGTTTTCCTACACATTGCTTTCTTACTGTGTTTTTTCCAGACCTTGAAAATGTTTGCAATCCTGCCGCCCTGTTTTCTTACTGTTTTGGGAGACTAAGAATTTGTTCTAAAACCACCATTCTGTTTTATTGCTATTTTGAGGGGTTTGACCATACCCAGACTTCAGGGTGCACCCTCGTATTTAGGCCAGAAATATGTCCGCGGAGCTCATTAATAAAAGTTATACACTCAAAATATTCTATATTAGAGGGTCCTAAGAGACTGGACCTCTGGGCCGGACTCAGAGCTTCCAATTCTGAGCAATTTGGATGCAATCGGGTTTGAAAGTGCCACTATTTGAGCCATTTTGCCGAGGGAGGGTTCTTCAAAATGGCTACTTTTCTGGACAGGGACATTTTCTGCATTTTAGGGGTGGTCTGCTTCTGGTGAGAATTTCTCAAAAATTCACTGGTCAACCCCCCGAAAATTGAAAGGAAAATGAAAGAGGACATGTGGAACATCATTTAGCTGTGCAGCCTGAACACCTGTGAAAGTTGTGAGTATTTTTAAAATATTTGTGAAATATGGGAATTTATCACTGCTGTCTACAGGAATTTTTTTTTAAGTGGTGCACCCTTCACAACACATCCTTTAACCTCTAAGTGACCTTTGGGATTGTGGGAAATTTGATTTCAGCTACGGTTTGAATCACATTAAGCAGTAAGACTGGGACACTGACATGTACGGTAGGACATGCACATTCATTCATTGCACATTCGAAAAAGAGGAATACTAACGCTCCACCTAAGTAGAGCTCTGTGAATACTTAATAAAAGGCCCTACCTAGTGCCTAGGCCTAGTAGGCCTAAATGAATTGGCTAAAATTAAATGAAGGGATAGAAAGACCATGGGCATGATGGGACAAGACAATAATTTAAATTTTTTTTGAGAAATCCCAGAAAGTCAACTTGATACCTGAACTGTCAACGGGGCTTGAACTTAACACTTCTTACTTGACCCCTTCGCGCCGGGACGCGGCTAGAGCCGCCGTAAAAATTGAGATCCTCCGCCCGCTTTTCAGCTATTATTCTCGGCCCACGCTCGAGTGAACACGCTGTAAGAAGGCAGACCCTGGCTCTTGTATATATGGTGGTTGGCCTTTGTGTGTAGCCCAGAAATGAAAACACTGAATTTGAATCATAATCACCAGCTTCACAATAGTCCCCACTTTGAAAAGAGGCAACGGGAATGTGGAAGTGTGAGTAGAGCCGCATGCCAACAAACAATGAGCCTTTTCACTGTGTAATTCAAAGCGTGCAGACCACGCAGGGCCACAAACTGAGAATCTGCGATTTGGCAGGTGGCCTTCGTGGCCAAGCCAGGCTGGAATTCTTGGAGTCGGCTTTCGGAAAGAAATTCCTGTCGTCAAGGGGTTAAGAAATTTTTTTTTTAAATTAAAGAAAAAGCCTAAATTCCCTCGAAAACTGGTCTCTCGTGGACATATTAATACTAATGTTATGCCCCAACTATAGTATGAGTCCCAACTATAGTCGGGACAGTCCCATCTGTAGTGCTGCAGCCTGCAGTTGGGCTGGCCCAACTGTTGTTGACCAATGTCTGAAGGGATGTCTCAACACTATCAAAGTCAATGTGTCTCACACTTGATACAATTCATCTAAAATGTGGCACTTTCCCTGTTCATCTAGCCCTATGACCATTGACATGACATTTGTAAACTACATGACTTTGGCACATGCTGGGCACATCATGCACACAGGACCTCTCTGCTGTAGTTGGGCCGGCCCAACTGTAACACTCTAGTTGCAACCGGCCCAACTACAGTTGGGACAGATGTTACAGTTGGAGCGGTAACACTAACATTGTAATGCAAGTAATGTAACAAGAGAAACCAGACTACCGGCTAAATCATGAACCTGAAGGGTGCACCCTGGTAATCAGGCCAGAAATATGTCCGCCAAGCTCATTAATAAAAGTTATACACTCAAAATATTCTATATTAGAGGGTCCTGAGAGCCATGGAACTGAGGAATTCAAGAAATATGAGACTGGACCTCTGGGCCGGACTTAGGGCTTCCAATTCTGAGCAATTTGGATGCAATCGGGTTTAAAAGTGGCACTATTTGAGCCATTTTGCTGAGGGAGGGTTTTTCAAAATGGCTACTTTTCTGGACAGGGACATTTTCTGCATTTTAGGGGTGGTCTGCTTCTGGTGAAAATTTCTCAAAAATTCATTGATCAACCCCCCAAATATTGAAAGGAAAATGAAAGAGGACATGTGGAACATCATTTTTCTGTGCAGCCTGAACACCTTTGAGAGTTGTGAGTATTTTTAAAATATTTGTGAAGTATGGGGATTTATCACTGCTGTCTATGGGAATTTATTTGTAGTGGTGCACCCTATAGTGAAAGACAGCCCAAAGACGTCTATTTCTGACAACACCGCCTCCCAATCACGCCTCGGCCTACTTCTACAACTAGAATATTTGGTTTTATTACACAATCTCAACAGATTTCTGGTTAGCAAGCGGAGAAATACATTCCAATAGAGATGCAATGAGTGGTATTTGCATAAATCAGCATAATTGTGAAATTAAGGCCTTACCTGTACATGTACCATGTGTACGTTGTCACGCACTGATGTGACGCCGACCACCAACTTCCGTGAATCGATAGCGTTCGACTAGACTTTACTACAAGTATCCGCTGCATATCGCATGCAGCCTAGCCAGTGACAGCTAAATCGTTCACAACTTTCGGGTCCGCTCCATTGACCGTATGATGGCGCCCTTCTTGTTTGACGGACGTTCATTCTCACCTCTGCTGATCTCTTTAACTTTCTGAGTGGTTGTCACATACGTTTCATGTTCCGTAATGTATATGTCCGGTTTCGAGTCAACTCGGACCCAAACCAACTCGGACCCATGCCAACTCGGACCCATGCCAACTCGGACCCACGACCAACTCGGACCCATGTCAAGTCGGCCACAGTACTAACCCGGACCCACGACCAACTCGGACCCACAACCAACTCGGACCCACAACCAACTCGGACCCAATACTAACTCGGACCCACGACCAACTCGGACCCACCCTGCGTCAACTCGGACCCAACCCCAGGAGCGTGATTAACTTGTTGAAAATTTTTATTTTGTCCACTTTTACATTTTAGCATTTGGTAAATGACACTTTTGCACTGCATGCTGCCAAGCTGTAACGTCCTCTCTACACGTTATGCAGGGAGACAGTGGCACAGGCTTCCCAGAATCTCTCCGTTTTCTAGATCCAAATCACTAGCAGAAATCGAATGAACTTTCACCAAACAGCCCCCAAAGTTTTTGTTGCAATAAAATGCCACAGATAGGCCCTTCTGATGTACAATAAGAGATGCTGCATACGTACAACAGATACTGCAGATACACATCAATGTCACGAACATTGGCCCTTTACAGTGTCTAATGGTGTTATCCTCCACCCCACTTTTAAATTTTTTTTTGGCCTGGCAAGTCTTACACCTCCACCTTGCCCCATTCTCTCCCCACCCCCAATACCGGCAAGATGGAGGAATTCATCCATACAGGCCTTAACTGACTGTCCAAATAACGCAAATAGGTTGGTAATTTCGAACAACACAAATCAAATCATTTTAAAATAAAAAATGTGGAATATTTCCTATTGGCTTAAACTTGGAGACGGTTTTGAAGCGTCGTGTGTCTGCTCGCGAGCTCATTATTAATATTTTGTGATCCCACGGTTTGTTATTTTCTACAATAAGACGTGCCATAATCACGACGGATCATAGAATTATTTATATAAATCCCGAATTTGGGATTGATAGTTTCCGGTTCAGAGTATTTCTTTCACAAAAAGCCCCACAACGCGGGCCTATTTTGGATAGAGGAAGGCGGCTACATTCATATGAGCGCATAGTTTTACTACTATTAGGGGGTATCTTCGGGAAAAGACGAATAAAAAAGTTCATAAAATTGAAACGAAAAGTGATCGATCTGTCCATAATCTTGAATTTCCAACGAAAAAATGAAGGCCAACCTCTTCGCGAGGTTCAAGAGTCAGCGCTATTTCGGTCTACGGGCGCGTATTTGGTGTAATGCAACCATAAGACTCAGTGGGTCCGAGTTGACTCGAGGTGGGTCCGAAACGGCGTGGGTCCGAGTTGGCGTGGGTCCGAGTTGGTTTGGGTCCGAGTTGACCTGATCCCATATGTCCGCACCCAGCAAAGACGTTTCAAAAGGTTTCGAGTCAACTCGGACCCAAACCAGCTCGGACCCATGCCAAGTCGGACCCATGCCAACACGGACCAGCGACCAACTTGGACCCATGCCAACTCGGCCCCGGCCCCAATACTAACCCGGACCCACGACCAACTCGGACCCCCCTGAGTCAACTCGGACCCAACCCCAGGAGCGTGATTAACTTGTTGAAAAATTTTATTTTGTCCTCTTTTACATTTTAGCATTTGGTAAATGACACCTTTGCAACTGCACGCTGCCCAGCTGTAACGTCCTCTATACACGTTATGCAGGGAAACAGTGGCACAGGCTTCCCAGAATTTCTCCGTTTTCGAGTTTGAACTGGCATGGTGGTTAAAAACTAGATTTGATATCAGTCATGTCTTGGAACAAGTGATAAGTAACCAACGAGCGTCGTATTTTTATGGAGGCACATTTCCTTTGATGTCTTTTTTGCCGCTTGTAATCTGGAATCTTAATCAGGTTTCAGCTTCCGAGGTACCGGCGTGATTGACTACAAAGACTGATTTTGTCACCTTCCATTCTTGAAACCCTATGATCGGGAGTGGGAGCTTCGGACAACCAATGGGAGCAGCTTTTGGAGTGTGATTGACAGTACCAAATCATTGACGCCCTTTCTCCGAAGTTTTTTTGGCACTCCAAGATCAAAAGAAATCGAATTAACTTTCCCCAAAGTTTTTGTTGAAATAAAAAGCCACAGATAGGCCCTTCTGATGTACATAAGAGATGCTCCATACGTACAACAGATACTGCAGATATACATCACTGTCACGAACATTGAACTTGTATAGTGTGTAAAGGTGTTATCCCCCACCTCACTTTCCAATTTTTTTTGGCCTGGCAAGTCTTACACCTCCACCTTGCCCACCCCCCCAAATACCGGCAAGATTTAGGCAGATGAAGGAATTCATCCATACAGGCCTAAACTGACTGTCCAAATAACGCAAATAGGTTGGTAATTTCGAACAACACAATTCAAACCATTTTAAAATAAAAATGTGGAATATTTCCCATTGGCTTAAACTTGGAGACGGTTTTGAAGCGTCGTATGTCTGCTCGGGAGCTCATTATTAATATTTTTTGATCCCACGGTTTCTTATTTTTCACAATAAGACGTGCCGTAATCACGAGGGATCATAGGATTATTTATATAAATCCCGAATTTGGGATTGATAGTTTCCGGTTCAGAGTATTTCTTTCACAAAAAGCCCCACAATGCGGGCCTATTTTGGATAGAGGCAGGCGGCTACATTCATATGAGCGCATACTTTTACTACTATTAGGGGGGTATCTTCGGGAAAAGGCGAATAAAAAAGTTCATAAAATTGAAACGAAAAGTGATCGATCTGGCCATAATCTTGAATTTCCAGCGGAAAAAAATAATCTTGAATTTCCAGCGAAAAAATGAAGACCAACCTCTTCGCGAGGTTCAAGAGTCGGCGCTATTTCGGTATACGGGCGCGTATTTCGTGTAATACAACCATAAGACTCAGTAGGTCCGAGTTGACTCGAGGTGGGTCCGAAATGGCGTGGGTCCGAGTTGGCGTGGGTCCGAGCTGGTTGTGGGTCCGAGATGGTCATGGATCCGAGTTAGTATTTGGTCCGAGTTGGCGTGGGTCCGAGTTGGAATGGGTCCGAGTTGGTTTGGGTCCGAGTTGACCTGATCCCTTTCAAAAGCTCAGACTGCCCGGGTTGAGATTTCGAAACACTCTTTAATTGTTCTTTTGCATTTTGACGGTCACCCTTAGTTTGTCAACCAGTAGAAAATGATGCAACAAAATTTAGCTTCGACTGAGAAGTGGCACTGGAAATTTCCAGTGACATCCATTTTGTGATATTATTCATAGCCTTAATTTTCCAAGATATTTCTGTACTTGCAATGCATTTAACCACACATAAAATGTAACGGTCATTTTTGCCATTCGGCGTGTAGTGGCGTACCCCCCCTTAAAGAAATCTACAAGTCCCCCTGAACAAACTGCCTCTCTTAAAATTGGTTCTGGATCCGCTCTATGATTCTCTTCTTTTCATGGGGAATTCCAGCGAGTTACTGATGCTCCGCAGTCTTTTCATTAAGCCCCACGTCCGTAGGGCTGCTCAGTTTTACAATTTGTCTCTTGTCTGTCGCCACCGCCACAGATAAGAGATTGTAAAAGAGAGCCACTACAGCCCTATGTGTGGGGCTATAATGATCCTTCCCCTAAATTTCCACGTTTTTAATTTCATAAAAAATGATGTAAATACAACAATAAGGTCTGTATTTCAATAAGAAAGGTTTCAAGAACTAATTACTGAATTTTGTGATAGAAAATCCATCAACTGTTAAGTTTTCTTTTTTAAAGTTTGGAATGCGCTCGCGCTTGCTTGTTAAGACGTTACTGGTATCCGCTCGTGTGCAGCATACATGCGAGCTAGCCCCACTCCGCACGCACATAACATACGTTTGTATACCAGCAGGTGCAAGCCCTCACAATAGCTATCAGCTGTACATTGTAGCTGAGTTCCCGGACAGAAGAAATATGCTCTCAAATTTTCCTGTATATTTGCATTTCGGCAGTTATTATGTGTCTGTCCACTTGTGGGACTAGTGGCCCAATGGTGTGGTAAGACCACTATGCTGTTAGCGACAGCAATCTGCTTTGGTTTCGTAATTGAAATGTGTTCTTCTTCAGTGTTAACGAACAGCCCAGGTACGTACGTACAGATTGCCAGGCCTTTAATCGTGGCAGTGCAGTTGAGCTGCACCAGTTTCGTGACAGATATTCTTTATTGTGAATTTGTTAATAACGTTACTTTAATGTAAGCTGGGCAACAGTTCCATCTACAAACGCCGCTTAATACCCTGTGCACAAACCGTCTGAAAAATTCTGTTTTCTAAGTAGGGCCTAAGTAAACGACTTGGTTTTTTTCCCCTCTAAATTGAACTTTTCTGGACATGTTTTTGCTTTCCGACAGTAGTAGGCCACTACACTACTGTTACTGCAGGGAATAATTACTGACATCCGTATGTATGGAACTCTTCCCGTTCGCTGTGAGCTGAAGTTACCAAGAACATGAAGAAGTTGCCATTAATCTTTAGGGGCCTAATTTGTTCTTTTTACATGTATATACATGAAATATAGAAATATCCTACACATATTGTACAAAATAGGCCTATGAGCAAGTTGAGGAAAGAATGATGTAACTTCTTAGTACGTAGGCCAATCCCAGTTTAAATAAACCTTTTCGATGTTCGCAATGCATTATGGGTGTGGATGACAAACAAGCAATGTATTTTATGCACCACCCTATGGGGGAAGTGAACCAGTCAAAAATTAAGTTACAGTTTTCTACTAAATATTTTTTGTGTATCTGCTCATCAACTCACAGATGCATGCGTATTGTCAGATTATACAAGAAACATTTTCAAATACATTTTCAAATATTTGTAAGAACAAATCACCCTAAATTGCCCTTTTTTAAGGGCACTAGTCACTCTACAGGCTGAAAATGAACGTGACTGGTCAAAGCGGGATGAATGAGCTGCAAGTCGTAATTTTGATTGGCCAATAACTAGAACATTAATATTCATGGTTAGTCAAAGCACGGTCTGTGACAAAAAGTAGTATTGTTGGAAGGAATTCTTTGAATTTTCCTTCTTTACCAACCTTTAAACATCGAAGTTTGTGAATGTCTTCGTCCCAAATCAATAATGCAACGCTTTGTTAGAAGGGGATGGCTTGAATTGGAGTATGAAGTAAGATGGAAACAGATTAACGTTTTGCAGGTACACTTCTGCCATAGGGATGTGCATAAAATGCATTGCATGTATGTCATCCACACCCACAGTGCATTTCGAACGTCGAAAATGTTTAGTGTGGTGTGAACACCATTTTTAATATTTATTTCTACTTAGAATTAAGATGCCTCTTTAAGTTTCATCTACACGTAGGGCTTGGAGAGAGAATGTTTTCATTTTAATTTTATAACTATTTGTCTGTTGGGGTTTATTGTTTCTATGTTTTATTTGTTGGAGAGTAATTACATAGTGATTAAGTTCGCTTAAAGTGATCCGACAGGTCTGTGCTCAGTTCTGTTTATTATTTTATCTCCATGTAGTGTTTGTAACGTTGTTACTGTATAGTATGTACGTCTGTCCGTGTGCAGCCTGTGAAATAATAAATTGAAGGAAATGAAATGTGATGACGGTGATCATAGGTGACTGATGTGTAAATCTAAAGTGCACTTGACACTCATTATTCACTGTCATAATTGCTGCAATTACGGTACATACATGTACATACATTTATATAGTTAATGTGTATTGTTTGAATGAGACGACGGCTGTGATGTAAAAAATTGGAGTGCTGTTTTTAGATACTGTGCGCACCAGTCCTAGGCTTTCATTGTTGAGTTAATTTTACAGTTCATGTTGTTTGATTTCTTTATATTTGTCTCAAGATTTCTTTGATGGCGTGTTTGTCTGCGTGGAGGAGGACACAGAAGACAATGTCACTGTCATCACTTGGACAATTGCTGCTCATATTTACGTCTCATACTGCGACCTGCGTCACTTTAAGCAGGAGACGCCGTCCTTTTCGACCGTTGAGCAAAGATTATCTCCCGCCGGAACATTTAAGCTGAGGAACTTGAAAGAATCGGTTGTTTATGTCGTCCAAGTGACATGTTTGCATGTGGTTTCCAGCGAAGGACAGACTGGTTCAAGCGAAAGCTACCAGTCCAGTGAAGTGTCATTTGTGTCAGGTGAGAGAGATGGGAAAAAGATCTCCAGCACAGTAAGGTAGTGAAATATTCAGCTTCTCAAAATCCTATCCATGACAAATTCCTTCCTTGATGTTAGGAGGACAAACATGAACGATAAATATTGACATTTTGCAGACAGCACTATGTGCATTTTAGCTGAAGGTTATGACTTTCGGAAAAGGTAAGATATCGGGCCCACATATACAGCAATAGCCACTGACTTGTCAGCATTTTGAGTGGTACATGTACATGTAGAATATCGGCATGCCTGATTCCCTAGCATATTGTGTGAAAAGTCATTTACATTAACTGGTATGTCCATGTACATGTCTGATACCTCAACTAATACCTCAAAGTCATGGAAGAAATGCTTCAGTCAGGCCAGTGGTCGTTATCCTTTAGAGGAAAGGAATTCTCCAAGAATTGAGTCTTGCAGGTTGGCATTTCATCTTAGGCCAAGCGGTCGTATTTAGTTTTTATTTTATATCTAAGACAAGTCCCTGTGATTTTAAAGGAACCTTCCTGAATCTGACAGAATCCTTCATTGTGCAAAAATAAAAATGGTAACATTTTCTGCACTTCAGCTTTCAAGAGGCATCAAGCCCTGTGTGCAGTAATAAAGACTGGAATAGCTACATGTACATATATGGTACATGTACCTCCCTACAAAAAATCATCAAGATCCTTGTACATACAGGTGTACAGGGGATTTGTCTAACATTCTATGTTAATTGTGCTGTGGCGTGAGTTGAATATGAAAATACAGGTAGCAGTTGTATCTTTGTTTTCATTGTTTTGTTTGCGTTTACAATGCCAATTTACTGATGCATATGGAAAACCGAATGAGTCAGATATGGGAATTCCGTTAAACCTTACATACTGTATACGCACATTTACAATGTACATGTTGGTGGGAGAAGGTCTAAGGCATATGCATACATGTATGTTACACATTGCTTTGCAGTACACACATGCACGCGTACAGTATACATAAGCATGTTTACTCTCTACATGTACATGCACTGGTACAGTTACACGTACATGCACATGTGCAATGTACATGCACATGTGCAATGTACATCCACATGTGCAATGTACATCCACATGTGCAATGAACCTGTTGTTTGTCTTCTCAAATTTCAGCCAAAAAGTATTCCATATGAAACATTAACAACTTTCGGGTAGAAATAACAAATTTGACTCATTTTAACATGAAAATAATTTTGTTTTAGTTTTCTTTTGCAGTCCCTTTTTTTTCTGTATTTCTCTCCTGTACAAACCATTTACATAAGTACACATAAAGATAGGCCCTACATGCATCATTTTGCCAAAGATACCTGTAGATGTACGGTAAATGTACAGTACATATGTACAGGACATGCATGTGACCGAAACGAAAGTTAACATGTATTTTTTTCCCGGTGCATTTATTTTTTATTTTTCTTTCCAAGAACATACACACTGATGGTTGCAACCATGCAAATAACCGTGCATGAATCAAAACAGTGAAATGAAAGCATATTGAAACTGCTGGTTGGTACCGTTGCTCAAAATTGAATTCTTGATCAACTTACGGATATTACTCAAGCCTCTGACACATCTCAATGGATGAAACAAAATACGTGAATGACTACTGAAACAAGGAAATCAAAGAGACGGTTCCGGTACCTGTTTCTTCAGACTTTCGAAGGCAGATATTTAAAGGAACATTCCATTTAAAACAAATTTGAATGAGTCTTGCAGTAAATGAATAATTTTTTGAAATAGGCTGAGAATATGTACATAATGTTTTACATGAACCATACATACCACAAACAGCTTTGATACACTCAAAAATCACTTGCATGTTTTATGCATGTATGAGACGGTCAGAACCACTGAATATGCAATGCGTACATGTACAGTGTACATGGGAGGGTCTTAAACATACCGGCAGACATTTTGCATGTTTACATGCATGTACATGTAATACACGTACTTTGTAAACGGCTCCTGTTTTATTATTTTTTTTGGTTTTCATAGATTTAACACTATACCACAAACCCCAACTGTTTGCCTTAACATGTTACAAAATATTACAGAAACCTTTGGAGAATTCTTAGGTACGTACATGTAAGTTACAGTCGAGTCATTTCTACAGGAAGAGAGCGCATGAGTCAATGTGAAGTTTCATTTCCTGACCCTGCAACAACCATGCACATTTATTTACTTTTCCCCTGCCATCCCTGTTATCCATTGGAATTATTAACAGCTGAATAAGTCCAAATATTCCAATCACTCAGGCAGGCGGTATCACTTGATAGAAATCCTCCCCTAGGGTCAGGGAGCTTTTGTGCTGATAAGCATAGGGGCTGTTGAAAAGAGGGACAAAAAAGCCTGTCACCAAATCTCTGTATTACTGGTTACATGATGTTGTTTGTAGGTATGTGTGACAGGAACTTTTACATGTGAAGAGTGGTTGTCAGGTTGTAGAATGTTTCACTGCCTGGACATATCTTGTCATGTCTCATTGCATCACATACATGTACATCTCAATTGTTGTTTTGCCCTGTGCTGTGGAATATTTTGCTGTCTAGACTTGGATTTTTATAATCAATATTTTGGAAGAATTGCCAAAGTATTTTTTGGGGAACAGAAACAAAAATTTGAATACATTGAGCCTGTCAAAGTGTAGCGTGAATGTGTAGGATGGTTGAGTCCAGCCAATTGGGTTTGAATTTAGTTTGTATCTTTAAGAAAGATACTTCTCTGTGTATGTTTTTTTTTGGGGGGGGAGTTTGATCCGTATTGGCAAGCAGTTTGTGGCAGTTTTGTTAAATATGACCCGCTCTGCAAAAACGAGGCACGTCACCAGAGAGAGAGATTGTGGTTTGTTCAGGAGTGTTCTATTTACATAATTTGGAAAGTGTCAAATACTGAAAATCTGAGTAATTAAATTTAAAATATCACTATGAGGAATCTGTGCATACCAAGCATGTCTTGACATCAGGGTCAACTTTGGATGTTCCATGCAGAGATGTTATGTACCGGGTACATGTGCCTGTACATTTGTACAAGTAAATGTATGTATACATGTACTGTATAAACTTGACCTACATTCACATTTGAAGCAAGATATAGAACGGAGAGAACCCCCCTGCCTTTGTGTTGGTCATTGTTTGATCGGAATCTCAGGAATTCTTCACAGACTTCGGGGGGGGGGATGTGTTAGTTAACAATAGTCTAGAGTGTGTATAGGGATTGGACAGGTAAGGGGGGGTACCCCTCCGTCCCATATCTTGCTTGGTATATACATTCATTAAAAATTCATAAAATTCAAAATGAGCAAAAACATATGGTGCAAGTGGCTTTGTCTGCACTTGGCTCTGGAATAAATACTTGTAAATATACAGGTACAACCGTACCCAGTTCCTGTATGGTTCATTGCCATTGGAGCTTCAGGGTTTTATTGTGGGGGAGGGGGATTTGTTATTGACTTTGATACCAAGTTCATTACAGATGGCGGTTTACCATTATACAGTACATGTACATATGCAGGTATGTGTGTTAGCAATTCATCCCGAACTGCAATGAAATATATTCAACCATTATTCTACGGGTTAATAATGATGTGGTTGGTAATATTATCAGTGCTACAGGTAGTTCATGTAAATGGTTTATCTCACTCTCCTGTTGCAGCCCAAAAGCTTGATCGAGGGAAGTTTATTCAACAGCAAATTGTTAATAAACTTAAGATAATGATAAAACCATTTTGGATAAAAAGGCCTATAAGGGACTTGAAATATAATTTGTTGAAAATGAAATACATTTGTGAAATTTGAAGAAGAGGATAATGATAGTTTGCTAATGAGGAAAGCAAATTTGCTGAACTTTTGATGCACTGGCGCATGGAAAAAAAGTAGAGAAAATTAAAACCAAGATGGGAATATTGTTCATAGTTTTCATTCAAAAGATGGGTTAAAACTAGGAAAGTGCTCTTTTTGTATCTATTAGTGCAGCACCTGTGGATAGAGACCTCATGCTTGCACTGCAGAAATTGTTTGGTCTTGTTGTTTGGAGCCACTTGCAATACCGGTAATTATGGGAGCAGAGAAGTCCAGTGGTCTGATATTTTTTTGGCCACTGTTGTTCTCCTGAATAACACTGACAATTCCCCACCCCAAAAACGCTAACGGTACAAAATGAATCTTTTAAGTAATACCCATGTTTCCAGTGTTGTGGTAATTTCTTCACCTTGTGTGGCAATGAGGGTGGCTTAGTCAGCCAGCCAAAGCGGATGGAAACTCAGAAGAGAGATTGGCAATGGCGGAGCTGGTAGTTAAAAATACTGGTATGCTGGTATATACTGGTACTGGTATGTACATGTACATGTATGTACATATTCTAGGAAGTACTGCACTGGCCTTGTCAGACTGGTTTCTCTGCAGTAAATTTGATCAGCCACAGGATGAAGAGTCCAGTGCCTCTTTAAACAACATTCAAGTTCTACATGTGTGTGCAGCATTTGCAGATCACCACCATATTGTAACAGAAAGTGATTTTATTTGTACACGTATTTCTGTCTTTGTACAGGGTCCATTGCTGGGAAAGTGTGCTCCGATAGCCATCCTTCTAATCTTAGCCATGGTGCGTCCAGAAATTTGACTTTATACCATTACTAAAAATGCTAATGTCCAGTAATATCAGCAACAGTGTTTTTTTCTCTCAGTATTGATTTTGATGAATGCATTAATATTTTGACCGGTTTTCTTAAATTTTTTAGAGATAAAAATTTGTATGAAGTAGGGTATGGTTGAAGGTTTTGCTGTATATTCTTTATCATTTCCGTTTTGACTACAGTTTCCATTAATCATTCGAGTGCTTGGGATTGTACATGTCCTTGGAATCCTTAAAATCCTGGCCAGCCAGCATGACTTAAGATATACTCAACAGTAATGAAGAAGCTGGCCTTTTGACATTTCAGCATTGGCCCTTCAACGGATATTTCATGTTTGTCCCTCCTCCTTCCGATAGAGTTCCCTCTGTGAAATTTTTAAGGTGCTTAGAACAAGGTTTTTAAATGCATGATGTTGATTCCATAGAAAGGAGGCCTTCATTTTGGTTTTCAGCTTCTGGAACCAAAGCAAAAAAAGAAAAATAATAACAGAAAAAAAGAAAAGATTTGCAAGATTCACCGACGCAGGAAGCAACTAAATCAGTACTAGTTAAGTACCCTAATTGCTTTAAGGATAAAAAACAGCTACTAATCATCTTCACTTTATTTCTCTGTTCTTTAGGTCAAATCTCAGTATGCATTTACAGAACTCAGGGGCAATTCAGTCACGTCATTCAGTGGTGGAGTGCCCTGGCCTATGGCCCAACCAGCTGCACACTACGCTACACCCCCGTCGGCACCACGGAGACGAGACACCGAACTGAAACATTCCGGGATCTTCCCATGAACAGCTCCCTGTTTCTGCAGGAGGGCGCCTCCGATGTGCAAATGGAATGCAACGACAGCAATAACGACCTGCAGTCCTCAGGAATTGTAAAATATAACACAGATGGTGGGTGCAGGCATTGCATTATTGACAACGTTGCTCGTCAATCTAATAAATGATGCCTAATACCGGTAACATTTCAGTTCCTGTGGGAATAGACGGCAGGATGTTGCAACTTTAACATAAATGAATGGCTAAATCAGTCACAGCATGGAGCTATCAATCTCGGTCATTCACCCAGGGCAGAGGAAAGCTAGATTTTATAAGATATTAGGATATCAATGCGGCAAAATACTCACGTTCATGTTGTTGCTCAAGGACACACACACAGTCTAATTGGATTGACCCCAACATGTAGTCTGTAAATTTACCCACTTAAACCTGTCAAGATATGTGCCCCCTGGTGTCATCTCAAGTGGTTTCTCTACTGGGGTTCTGAAGACTCGTTGAATGCCTCATTGCATACAGCAGCCAGAGTGATGTCTCCAGAAAGACAAAAGAAATCTGTTGTTGTGAACACTGCACTGGCCCCATGATCTACTTGTTCTTTGGCTGAAATATTAGAGTTTCAACCAGTTGTGAGGTATTCCACAACAAACAGGACCCGGACACACGATCATTTTTTACCCTTGACACTGACCCATTAAGATACCACAGCCCTTTCAAAGTTGAACTTTATAAATGGCTGACGCCTGGTGGTCAATTTTCTTTGCAAGATTTGTGCGACAGATTCGTCCGTCTGTTTCTGAACTTCTTTGTTCAGAATTCCCCTATGTGTTTACATGTCATTGGGCTAAACTGATTAAACACTGCCAATTCAGGCCATTTCTGCTGCAGTTACATGAAACTGAATGTGTAAAGATGTGCGCATAAGATATGGTTTGTTCCTGATATTTCTTATTTGAAAAAGGTGGTACCGGTATGCTGTTGGTTATGTTATATCTGCCCATTGTGCAAATGTTAGGAAACTAAGTTATGGATGGGATGCTTCAATGAAAGGACCCATTCAATGAAAAGAGTGCAGGTGAACATGTATATGGGTAATTCCAGAAATTAGGAGTCGGAAAGTGTGACATTTTCTGTGTCTCTGTTAATCTGACCTTTGTTATTTGACATGGAAATCTCACTGGAATTGATTTCAAACTATTACTATTTGTTTGGCAGGTAAAATCAGCGGTAAACCAGCCGAATGATGTGATTTCAAGCTATTCATGGTGACAGACAACTAAGGTGGAAAGCTTGCGGTAGCACCATGCAAGGATACGATCTCTTTGAAAAGAACCGTGAGGAACTCCTCACGGTTCTTTTCAAAACCATACAGACTCACAAAGAGATCGTATCCTTGCCTGGTGCTACCTCAAGCTTTCCACCTCAGCCGAATGATGTTATACATCATTTTGGCTTATAATTTGTTACTGCTAAGCACCTTCTTTCTTAGCTAAGCAAGTTCATGTGAGTAACAGCTCTGCGACATTGACTTGGGATCGTTTGTGGAATCTTCTCCACCCCTCCCACAGATCCAAGGCAAAGAGTTTGCTCGGTCAGTCCAGATCCTATGCTTCCAGTTGTAACCCGGCCGCCCGTCACCGAACCCACCCACTACCGGGGCCTGCACGTCAGCAGCCTGGCCCAGGGCCTGGTCCTGGCCTTCAGCATTGTCTTAGTCTCCTCCCTCATGTCCACGCTGGCCTACAAGCGCTACAGGAGCTACATGAGGAGGCGATCCCAAAGGTGGGTGTTGATGAATTGTGTCCAGAAAGAGGTAGGGGGAGTGTTGCTTAATGAAGTGCATTGCAAGTCTGCTGGTATCTTGTCTGTGGGGTCTCACATATCTCCTCAGTCAAAATTGTCATGCAACTGGCAGGAGGCCTTTTGGGCATTTCCCCCCTGGCAATTTAATGGCAAAAAGCTAGTAGTAGCTTAATTATGCCTTTTTACCAGGCAACAGATGAAGTTTTCACAGCAAAGGATTTGAAAGTGCTTGAAATGGTCTGAGGTATCTGAATTGTTTGATAGGGCTTTCTAATCCATTGATCGTGTCAAAAATATTGGCTGGTCCCATGGGTTTACTTCGTGATCATACATTAAGGATAACCAGTTGTGGTCCAATTTTGTTGTGGCTCTAACCACTCGTGAATTTGGCAGGCCTGTGGTTCTTGTGTCAAATACTCTGTGAAGTCATAACTCAGTCATCCTGATAACAGTATGTCACCAAACTCCTCTTGTCTTCTACTCAAGGGGACCTACAGATCCTCGAGTGTGACTTGCATATTCTTTATTCCCAGACTGTTGAGAGTTGAGACTGAGGAGGAGGCTAACGAGGAAGCTGCCATGCAGGAGTTCCAGAGGATGGTTTGAGGTCCAGCGACCTCACATGGTTGGCATTAAAATTTTGAGATGCTTCAAAGTTTTACAATCCTCATCCAAAGGTTTGTCCTCTTCATCCAAAGATAGAGACTCTAATGGAAAGTTGGAGAATTAAACTCAAATGAGTGTGTAAAGTGACAAACTGGGTCTGTCATTGAAGTGATGGGTTGGAATCGTCAGTTAATCATCAAGCCCATCAGCAGGTTGACAACAACAGCTGATCAGCCAGTAACACTATCTGAATGCTGCTCTGAGAACTTGTTTGATGCAATGATGTCAACAGGTCAAAAATACCAATGACCCCTTTGAGCTACACAGTGGATGTACTTTTCACAAGGACTTCAACACCATTCTGAAATCAGCTGATTTCGAAGAAAATTGATTTAATACCATTGAGTTTATGAAAACTGTGCTTCCTATGGGCTCTGTGCATGACCAAGAAAGGTCATTGTACCTAGCAGTGACTTCCCACTTGTGTACATGTATTTTAGTGCTTGATGCATTTTATTTTTCATTTATTTAACTCATGTAAACTGGGAGAAGTGGGTAAACTATTTCTGGTCTCTTCATCGTTACCACTGATCTCCATGTGCTGACTGGACAGTGAGCGTGCCCATTGCCATGAAGTTAATGCATCTGATTTTTATACCTCCAAAGATGGCTTCTATGGCTTTTGATGTTGCACAGGGTGAAATGCAGTAACTTATCGCAGATGTTTTTCTGGAATATTTCTGGAATAAAAACTTACCTAAACAAAAAAATCAGTCCTTACGAAATGGCATTGGAGCATGACAGCAAACTGTCAAATCTCAAAACTTGATGAAATTACATCATGCGGTAGGGCTAAGCAACCTTCTGAAGAATTCAGTCCTTGATCTGGATGTTCTATGTACTTGGTATGTATTTAGAGATCAGTAATTGCCACTCTTACAATCAAGGTAGGTACCGAGTAAGGGGCCGCCCATAAAGTACTTAAACACAAGGGGGGAGGGGAGTTGGTGCCGTTGCATACACCATGCGTACAGAGGGGAGGGGAGTTGGTGCCGTTGCGTACACATATGTAGAGGGGGTTCAAGTCACTGTGTACCGTACGCAAACCGAAAATTTGCATTCTGTGAATCACCATCATATCAGTACACTTTCTCATACAAATAACTACCAGAATCAGCTTTTGTGTGTCAAAATAAAAACACTGTATTCTCCTCTTTCCACCCCACCATTTATCCTTCCATGCCAACGCCCATTATTAGTAAACCGCATCTTTCGGAAATGTGGAACGTGTATACGTACAGAGTGGGGGGGTGGTTGGAGTCACTGCGTACACCACGTGTACGGGGAGGGGGGTCTAAAAAGTCAGCATTCCCTGCGTGCGTACTTTATGGACGGCCCCTAATTGGTCCTGTCTGCCTTCTGCACCCCCTTTAGGAGGGCACTTGTGCACAGAGCCATAGGAACCTCCTCCCCCAAGGGATGAGAGCTTTGTTCTCAAGTTATATTGTAAGGTCAAGGATGTGCCACTCTAGCCTCGTCTCTGTTGGCGTTAGTGTCAATCTAACCTTACTCTGGATGCTTTGTGCAATAGGGAAACGAAAATGAATGACCTACAACATCGCTCTGGCATCCACACTGAGACTGCAATATACCGGTAATTATATCACCTGCGATGTGCATATCTTTATAGTACATGTATCTCTCTCTGCATGCCTGTTTCAACTAAAACGTGCTTACATGTAACGGTACACGTACACTGTAATGACTATGCAGTACATGTATTCAAGTGCTTCTCAAATTTCACACCAAAGAGGTTGTCTCAGTGCCGTCCTCTCTACAATACAATATCAAGTGGACTATTACCTACATGACTACATGTATTAGCAACAGTCATGGTAAGCTTGAGTGAGTTGTGCATCCATGTCTGCAGACAGAGATATGAAGAGTATCTCATTTGTGTAATGCATGTACACTACTTAATTAATGTGCCAAAGGGCTCTGTATGAGGCCATGTATATTTGTCGTATTCTTCTCTTTCTGGGTGTTTTCTATGGAAAGATTATCCGTCTGGAAGTCATTGTTTTGTGTTTCATGCAAGACCTCCGGAGAATGCTTCCAGGCTTTCTTACCTCATTTTGGAATGTTGCATTTTTTACCTTGGCACTTTCTGGAGTGTCTGGCAACTGTCACTGGCAACCCCTGGAAAGTTGTGACTCGACCTTATAAAAGCGAGCCCCGGGTGGACAGAGCCGCTGTTGAGTTTGAGGCCTTTGAAGGAATCTTGCACAATGTACATAAAATTAACACACTTTTGTAATCACCAGGTGGCAATCATCCTTTTCCTAAATTTTCAACGTCCAACTTTTTATACTCTGTGGTTTAGCACTCCTCGTGTGACAGCTACATGTGCATGCATCTAGTGTAGTGGTCGTTACATTCGGAGTGCATTGTTTCAGGGCCCCGAGTCCTGTGGTTAAATGAGTGCGAGCGACTCTCCCAAGTGCTGTCAAACTTGCCAGGATTTTTGTAATGCAGGACGTGTTGTTGACACCTTCAGCTTGTGCTGTAGAGAAAATGTTGCTTGTTTTGGGAGAGCAACTGTACATGTGCGTCAAGAAGTACACGTACTTGTATGTGTATTGAAATGCAACTCTTGACCAGTGGCATTTTTGTCTTCTTGTTGATTGATTAGTTAGAGGTCGAGGTCATGCCCGAGTCTTGTGTCTAGAGCGAGGTCAAAGTATTTGCAGGTTGCACATACGTTGGCACCTGCTGACATTAGACCTAGCCATGGCGCTGGAAGCTCAAATGGGACATGGCTCTACCGGTGTATGGTTGATGAAGACAGACTGTGTCCAATTTACTTGGGTACGGCCGAAAATGTAGTGTGTGTTTATTGAGGCCACTACTACAGCCATTCCCTGTTAAATATTAATGGGAGTCAAAATGGAGAACCGTACTCCAGCCACGACACCAGTCCTGCTAAAAGTTGACAGAATTCAGCTTGATGAGTACTGTTTAAAGGTTTATGCGTGTGCATGCATCGGTTCTCTGTGCCAGTGGTGAGCGCTTGTCCTTGGAAATAGTCTGAACTCTGTAGTCATTGAATGCGCTATCTGTTGTGGTCACCAGTCTTTTGTGTGATTTAGCAATGTCATTGCTTATAGGGACACAGGGATTTGGCAGGCTGCAAAGAGGAACGTGTAAACGTGTTGTGCTGTTTGACATTGGAAAGTGTATTAAATGAGTTGGTTTTATTGAAGTATAATTAAGTGTAACTGACAGTTACCCACGCCTGCATCTAAAGCCACAGTGTTTCAAGGAAGCAAAATTTTCAAATGCAGAAGTGGTTAAATGCACTCTTATTTTTGTATTTAATCCTTGATTTTCTTCATTGTTAATTTTTAGATGTAAGATGTATTAATTTTTTGTAAATGCAAACCAATCATGTTTTACATGTACCTTTAATGTTGTAAATGTTTCCAATAGACCAAACACCCTGGGAATAGTTTCTATCAAAATTTGTCCATACATGACCCTCAAAATGATAATGACCCGTCAATGAGCATCTGCCAAATTTGGCTCATTGGCAGATTGGAGGGAGCAGACTTTTTTAGGGGGTTTTGAAGTACAGTGATAGAAGGGCCATTTTGGGAGACCATTTCATTTCCTTTTTCGTAAACAAGTCTGACATTTGTTTTGGCTCTCCCAAAAAAGTTTGTCCCCCCCCGAAACAATTTAGCTCTGGATTCACCCTCGCCTTGGTAAGGGTCAACCAACGACCGTCAACTGAAGGATAGACATGGTTCGTATCAGAACGACTGGCTTCAGCTTGGAATTACACATGACTCTATGGGAAGTGACTGCAGCCATAGCCGTAGACTTGTGCGTAATTACAAGCCGTAGCCAAGTACATGCAATTCCAATTTGGCCTTTGGCTTTTTTGGGGGGGGGTTAGCTCCTATTTCACTTGCAGTCTTGCATCAGGTGTCGGGCGTATAAGCTATGTTTTGACTTTGACAGTTCACTGTCAATTTATCCTGTTTTATTCCCCTTAAATTTCCGTCTGTTATCACCATGGTAAATGAGAGCGTCCTTGAAAAAGACTGAAATTCTGAATTTTAAAGGAGGCTTTAATATTGTCCAGGTTACCGGTGACGTGGTAAGCTACTTTGTCTGCACATGATTGGGTTATCAAGTTCCCCCCCCCCGCCTGAGATATGTTACCTGTTTTAGGACTTAAAATTACAAACATGGGATGACCACTTTTCTTGGGGTGAGGATTCTTTCACGGATCAGAAAATTGGACAGTTGTTTTTAGAGACAGTTTCATTATGCCTCAACACCCTCCTCCGGATCCCGAGACCTGGATAAGCCATTTCAAGTGTCTGGAATCGCCCTTCTCTCACATGTGATCTTGTAGCAGTTATTTTAATGCAGACATTGTAATGTTGTGTAAATGTTGACGTATAGAACTGGGAAATGCAAAGAAAAAAAATAGGATGCGCATTTGTTTTTCTCTGTAAATATCCGAGCTAATGTTTGATGTTTTTTCAAGATAATAATAATGTCGACTCATTTAGAGTCATAATTAATTTTGTCCAGAACAGGTGAATAACCCATTATTAACCCTTATTATGTTTATTGATGCACAACGTGAAACTTTATTTTCACACCCACTCATTGTAATTTCATGTATTTGCAATGTAAATACCTTTTAATATTTCCAAATAATTTGGATGATATTGGACATTCTCGTTATGTTTATGAAATATACAATTCACGTAATTTGGAAATATCTGCGTGTTGTGTTCTTTCCTTTTTTGCATTCAGAGCGACTACTAACTCTCCCCCACACTCAACCACGCCCACCACACACATCCCTTGCCTATATTATGTTACCCCCAATGTGAAGTACTTGGTTCCTTAGATGAAAGATCTATAATGTAACAAAAAATTGTCTCCATGTCCATGGCTGCGGTGTGATTCGAACTTCCCGGGACTACCGATTAATAAAGCGCATCTGCACGAGGTCAAAGTACGCGAGTTAACAAGCCTTGTCCTAACTGAGCCCTAAGCTTCTATGGAGAGTACAAGACTCCTACATGTATTTCAGGAGACATGGAACGAGGTGTAACTGTAGATGGCAGGTTACCCCTTACTGCTGTATGCGGCAGAGTCTATTTGAGGCAAAATGAGTACAACACGGAAAAACAAACTTTGGATTTGTCATTTATACACAACACAAAAGTCATTGCCACCAACAGCATGGCTGCTTCTCCACAATTTAACGTACACAGGCCGGAGCTCAAAGCTGTGCGATTTGGGTTTATGTTCATTCAGTTCACCAAATTTTGTGATCGTAGCTTTAAGCCGAATGGCGTGAAAACAACAAGGAACTAAAGCTGGAATAATTTTAAAAGGATGTCCGCGAGAGGTTTATCTTCAGTGATTTTAAAAAATCGGTTCTTTGTTGTGTTTCCCGTTCACTTTAATAATGACAGTTATGAATCTACAAATATTAAAGTGCAGGATACAGACCTGCCATTTCTCTACCCTCCAACATGGTGGATCCAAAGGACCGGATAAGACATTGTGCGTCTTTCCTTCCTTGATCTAGATCTTGGGGAAATCACAAGAGTAAACTAATCTACATCAATATATTCATATCCACTCCGTAGTGCCTGTATTATCTTGAGTCCCAGTGAAGATCCAGAGTAGAATTGAAAAGGGTCCTGGTAAAATTGGAGTTTTTTCGGCCATCTTTTTGGTTGATAAAGGGCATAAATTTCCATCTCTCGCCAATAGCTTGAACGATTAACGTTATTATTTCGCCCTAAACTGACGACAGAAACATATCGCTCAAAACATTGAGAAGATACCCGTAATGTTACCCGAGATTATCACTCGCAAACCGATGCCAATATTGTTGATGAATAAATCTTTCTCACTATGGGCACGACATGCTGGTCTGCACCAAATTGGCTCAGTGGAATTAGTCTGTTGCTGCCGTTTATACCGCCGTCCCAAATTAACCGAATAGAGCTGGCTATATATGAGCACTGTTGAGTAACCGTTTCCCCTCTCGAGGCCTGCATGGATACGACATAGTTCTTAGCCTTTTTATTATGATAACTTTTTCCTTAAAAAAGTGTGAAATGGATCAGTGACGTCAAATTGTGCCAGAAAATGAGCGTATGGAGATGTGCAAAGCTTGGGGGTGACTTGCTCTGGCGCAGAAATTTGAAAGGGGTTTGGGGCACCATATGACTTTATATCATAGAGCTATATATAATCTAACATAGCTTTATGCTCTATACAGAGGTCGATGTTCATGATATGGATGTACATGTATTCAGAATGGCACATTTTTGAGTTTTTAAAACTGTTTTCCCTTTTTTGAGTGATATGGAATGCATTTTAGTCGTTAAGAGTTTAAGAATTCTTTAAAATCCGCTTTAATTTTTGCTCACCGTAAAAGTGTAAGCGTGAATGATTCAATAGTCCACGCCCCTCAAAGGGGGGGGGTATATACCCCCATCCCCCTGGGATTTACGCCCATGAAATGGACGCATGGTGTCGATGCTACGCAGTTGAAATGCAGCTGTTCCAGACTAGAATCTTTTAATCACACCTCATAATTTTATACAATTCTTAATTTCTAATTTTCATTACAATTCTGGATGGTTACATTATATTCAAATTAGCTAATTTATATATTTTCAGTAACAATGAATCAGTAACCACCTTACACCTACCAGGCCTCGAACCCGCGCCAACGAATTGGCGGAGGGTGGCTGGTGGAAAGGCCCACGTAGTGGAATTGATCTACCGTGAAAAAATTGGGCCATTTGAATGATGAGCTCAATATGATTTTTTCTTTCGAAAACGGAGCTGGAATTTAGCATTCGATATGTCGACTTTACCATTCCGAAAAATTTAAGCCACAATATGTCAAAACTCTTAATGAAAAATGATTTTGAAATGCATTTTTCGCAAAGTACCTCGAGAACGGGATCCTGGTTGTATTGTAAATCGCCAAATCCATCCGGAAGCTAAGTGTACTTTTATTTCTTGATCCAAAATTAGCGTTTGGATTTTTCAGGCCCCAGAGTTGTTTCCAAAATGATAGGTGCGATCTTTCAGGAATGTTAACATTAACTTTCATGGTTCATTAATTGAATAAAGCTCTTTCGCGCCATGGCGACTTCTCTTCACTAGAATAATAGAAGTTGAGTTTAATATTTAATGGAACTTGAGGTCAGATTTGAAATGAAACGAACACAGCCGTCGATTTCCTTTCGATTTCATTGCGATAGGTCCTTTCCAGTCTGAGGTTTATAGGCATGGGCAATTCCACGAAAAGATGGTTGGGGAGGATCCTTTGCCCTGAAATGATTTAGTCCTTGATCGAAATTTTGCAGTGGTCAACTTACAAGATCTGTAGAGTATAAAACAATTTGCTTGTCAGTATCGCGAACAGCCGTCATACGCTTCATCTCTGTAGATCATTAGTAATTTTGGAAAGAACATCGGTCAGATTTCCTTTAAGCGAAGTGCTCGTGACTTCCACGCCTTGGGCAAAGGGTGAAAAATTGTACTGTTTGATGACATCTAATGCGACCGCATGCTATGCTCAAGGGGTTTTTATCGGGTTACATCAGGATAGGAATAAGGCCAACTGCCTCTCTCTGCTGGTCCTGCGCCATTTGGCACGGAGACAACATGCGATGCGGACCCACTGGACTGACGGTCATGATGGCAAATTTTACTCGCCTTTACTTCCTGGTTGCGGCCGTCGTTCTATGCTGGCTTGCGAGTCGGTGTCTGCAAGGTAACGCTTTATTATTCTTAGAGCCAGAAACTGAAATATCCATTAGTTTTCAATTTCCACAACGGGCAGGGGAAATGGTGTTTCCAGAGGGAAAGCAGGAAGCAAGCCCCCCCCCCCATACGTCTAGATCCCCCTCCTTTTTAGGAATTGAAAGCACCGGCATTTTAGAAACAAAACTTCTACCACCTCATCAGGGGGGAGGTAGAACTCTTTTACTGGTTAAAAAAATCTGGCAATACGCTTCCGTACTTTTGAGGTAGGAGCTCTGACAAAAATTGAGTGCAGGCGGGGTACATGGGATGGGAGCGGGGCGGAGGTGAGCGGAGACGGTGTTTCACAAAGTCAGTGGCAGCCCTTGGAAAAGAGTGCAGAAGTCGCGCGACTGTAGTGTCAAACGCGCTTCCATAAAGGAGAAACTGAATTTACCACATCTGCATAAAATTGGATCACTACTCCTGTATATAATAGGGGTGTTCGGCTCATTGACACAAGGGCATTTAAAGCCACAATTTCGTCAGACTTTAAGTTGAATTTCTGGCGTACTTCTGACTGTTAGTACCTATTGGTGTAAAAGTTATTGGGTTTCCCTTGCGTTCATTAGCGTTTTCAAATTCCCAGAAACTTCCATTTGTTACACTGTTGCCAAGCCAGTTACACGTTTTTCGTGTTGTTTGTCACGGGAGTGTTCGTTTTTAAATGAATCGGACTGGTATTACATTGTACGCTTTAAATTGAAATTGAGATAAAATCCTATAATATTTTTTTAGAACTGGCTGCCCTTTCTCTGTTTGTGTTTTTTTTAAACATAGGTACTTTTCTTCTCAAATTCATTTGCTTTCAACAAAGCAGAGACAAAATAAAATTGAAACAGGAAGTTTTGTATATTTCTAGAAAAATGTTCCCTGTAAAGTTCCTGCTTTGACAACTGCAGTATTTTCATAACGATAATTTGCGTTTTGTGTAAAACTTCCCCTTGTTCGAAATGATTACTCAATTTCTGTATTGCTAGAATCTCAGTTAGTTCCGACGTTTCATCGACAACGCCAACATTAGGAGGCAGCAATAAACATTTAGCAACATCATACCTTTTATCGAACAATACCTCATTTTAGGTGAGTGGATAAGAAGTGAACATTGCTGCAAAGGATACCAGGCAACAAACGACTATTTTAACAAATAAAAGGACACTTTTCTCAAACGTAATGGTGTGACACTTGATCTTTTTTCCCTGCGTTATTAATAAGTTATAAGTACAGCAGGAAAAATTTGTCAGTAAGCGACTCACAAGCTTCAAACTAAAGGGATCAGAATGAAAAATAGGGTTAATTTGAATTAGACGTAAGAGAGATGAGGGCGTGTGTGGGCTTGGTGTGGTCATTCTAGCCTTCGTCCACCCATACAAGTCGCGAAGTCGCTCGATTTCTGCGACTACAATACGCTGTAATTTGTGATTTATTTTCCAGATGAAAAGCCACTCAGATTATAAGTATTTCAACAGGAATGTCATGCGAATTGCCAATACAGGACGCATTAATTAAAGCCATTTAAATTTGAGAGAGTACCGGGATCTGCCAAAGGTTTTCCAGAGTCTTTTAGCTGGCATACATTTCTTCTCTGTGGGTTTTTTTACCCTAAACATGGAGAAGAAACAGTCGAAAAATCATCTATGTATGGAATTCAGTTTTGATTTTTGATTTTTGTTTTCATGGTAAATTTGAGAAAGGATGTATAAAAGGAAAGCGGGCTAAACATAAAGAACACAGTCGATGCCAGAGACAGACTATACGACCATGCTGAATTATTTTGATAATACAGAAATGAATATCAGACTGTGAACTGAATTCAGCCGGAAAATAAAACAGCCGGGCGACAGGCTACATCCAACAAATACTGGGTTCGACTGAATAATGTTGGGTGGGGTTTAGAATTTAGAAGGCGTGAGTAGTGCGCATACAACAGACCTCGCTGTGAGCTGCGGTAGCCTTTAATCAAGGCGCCCGCGGCGAAACGGACAGTTGCTTAAGAGTGAGGAGCTGGAGGAGACTAGTTTAAGCACCAAACCGACGCACAAAGAAAGACTACACGACGAACCGCACGCACGCAGATCTTACGCTACTTTTCTTGGTTTTTATTTTTTCAGTTAACGTAATGTTTGGAGGCTTCTGTCGTCATACTCAGTGGCGTCACTATGGCGAGAACGTCCCCCCCCCGGATTCCCGTGCCCTCGGGTTCCCCCCCCCCCCGTTGAAATCTGTGAATAATCTCAGTTGAGTTGATATACGGTTTATTTTTCTTGTGGTGCCCCCGGGTGCCCAAGTTCAGCCCTATGCAACCGGCTACATTGGAGCATGCCTGCAGCGAGTCGCTGGCGGTGGCCCCAATTTTTTTTTTGCCCGGAGGGGCCGAACATTATGCTATTCATGGTTCCATTTACCCTGTTCCGACTTTTTTTGCCGTTCAGTGAAAGGAAAATGAATACTCTTGGCTTCGACGGTCTTCTTTTTCTCTTGGGGTGGAAAGGGTCATGGTATCCAATCTCCAAAGCTCCTTTGCCCCTGGAGTCAATTATTCAGCCTATAATCTCTGATAAACTATCTGTGTTCAGGTATTTCAGCTATCGATGACTTCACCTGCATCACCAAGCCCCGCATTGATTTTGACAATGAAGACACCTACATCGTCGCGTATCTACATGGTGGGAGTGCAACGCTGTCCTTCGCTCGAACAACTTTCACACGTACTGGTGGTGATGACCCTGGACAACTACAGTTGCCGCAACACAACCAACCGGAACCTGCCTCGTCTTTGGAGGGAGACGAGATCTCCATTCTTCGATTGCCAAGCAATGGTGGGAAGACTAGGATCGGATTTTTTGCTTGCAAGAAGGGTGACGACGTGAGCATTGGAACCGCCATCATGAGCAGAAATGGTAAATAGTGAAATAAAACTTGTCAGATTTTTGTAACACGTGAAGATTATATTCAATTTCGACTACAGGATAGCACTTTAGATAAACTTATACCAAATAGCCACTGATTACAATGTAGGATGAATGGTCCCATGGATTTCGGAAATATTCGAGATTGAAATTGAGACTGTCAGAGGAAATTGTATAATGGGGATAAGATTTTATTTGTTACAAAGGTGCCCGCTGCGATTCTTCCGATGTCATTGTCGTCGATACTTATACACCTCAACTTGCCTCAACTTAGATTTTTCAATTCCATAATTTTTTAATGAATATACAGAAACTGCAGCTCCTCCGGTAAATGAAACCACAGAACTTCACAAATCAGATGGTTCTTCCTGGGTTGTCTATCAAAAGAAACCTTTCTTGAAAAAGTGATCCGGTGAATTGGAAAATAATGATTTCCTTCCCCAAACCAGTAAGATTCTTTTGTTACTATTATAAACAGGCCCATTTCAAGGACAATATCGAGAAATCGATTCATGTGATTAAGTGAAATAAACTAATCCGTACAAAATGACAAGAACTGTTGCATTGAAATGTAGCGGGATCTTTCTGTTACGGGTAACCCCATGTATAAATATAAACAAAAAATAATCAAAATTAAAAACAAATGAGTTTAAGTAGAGTTCGAATTAAAGGGAGCTTAATTTGGTTAACCCACGCGATCAATGTAATGTTACGGAAACTTAAAATGTTGGAAAAATTATCTCCACTGACTGCAGGAAACTAATTACCGACGTCAAGATTTTTACAATACACTCTCAATGGTGAATACGCCTTCTTCCGGGCGGGCGCAAATCATTTCCAAAACCCTGATACGGATTTCCAGAGGGACAAGTGACTCTGATTACAATCAAAAAGGGCGTTAAATGAAAAGTCCCAATAATATAGTTGCATTCTGACAAAAACGTGCTATAAAAGGTCAAGAACCAATCCTGATGATGAAATTCACGTGAATAGAAAAAGGAAAAAAACAAACTTGTGCAAGAAATGATTGTGAAAATGTTGATTTATTTGGTTGAGCGTCCCAAGACGTAGAATAAAATTTCTACTTTATGTGGTAATGTAAGAGCAGCGATTGAATACTCGATAAGTGTAAAGGGTTTAGCGTGGCATGATTTCTTCACACTTGCACGCCGCTGTGACGTCCATCCAAATCAAACTGGCCTCCGCCGTTTGCTTGCCTGACGGCCAGAAATCAGTCGGTTTGCATAGGTCAGGAATACGAGTCTGTTTTCCCACCGTTTTTTCTTTCTTTTTTGTATCTCGCAACCAGCAGTACAACGAGAGTGTTGGCATACATAAGTCAGGGCAAGTACCATAGAAAATCGGACGGTAAAATTTAGATATTTGTTCTGATAGGATTCACAAATCCTCCCTAATAATTGTTTACGAGCATACAAGTATATTTTACAGATATACAGATTATTTGCAAAAGCAGTGTTTTGTAATAGAGGCATTCAGTCTTGCAGCGACCGTGTTGCAGTGCGGCAATCCTTCATCCTTCAAAGGTGATGCTCTCTTATCCCGGGGCCAGAGAAGAAATGCTGCGCTGCCCAAAAACCTAACCTGCCAGTCGAGTCCAGGCTAATCAAAATTATATGTCTTGATATATGGACCATGGCTGGTGAAGGTAAAACAAAAAAAGGTACGGCCTGTATTGAAAAGAGAGACCGGGCACTACAAAAGTGGGTGGTAGATTTGCCTTCAGCCATACCAAAATCGAGTACAGGGAATGGCAGTGGAGTAGGAGACGGTTGTGGCGGGAAAACAACACATTTGTTACTTTAAACTTTCAAACGAGAAACCAGAGTTTGATTTTTAATTTTGATTACGGCAACCTCCAGAATCGCGCGCTCAAATCGTTCTTTACTTGCCTTTGAAAGCACTTTTAATCTTTATGCCCCCAAGCCTACTATCTGCCAACGTTTCCAAGTCATACCGTGAACAATGGCGATAGTGTGACTCTGACGGTAAATGCCACCAATACATCTTTCACTGCAACCCGGTGGAGGAAGAATGGAGAGGGCTCGCCTGGCTTGATAGACACCCCAGAAAAAGTTATAGACAGTGCCGACGAGTCCGACAGCGGGACGTATGAGATCCACCTCACTAAAGTGCGCAGTGCAGGACAACAGGCGCTCATACGGTTGTTCGTAAGAGGTAAACCCGTGTGATAAACCATTAAACAAAACAACCTTTTAATTTGTTTTTTTTTTAATGCTAATTTTACCAGGCAAAGGTTAGATAAAAAAAATCATTTCTCTTCAGGATTGACCGATTAATTGGAATGACTTATAGATTTTTAATATCGAGTGCTATTTACGACACACATTTCTGCCTCTCTGTATCTAGCCTCTTCTAAGGCGACACAACTACACGTGACGGCACGACGGTTCCCTTGCTTGCGTCGTGCTGTCACGTCGCACAGTTGCCTTCTTGCCATTACGTTTGTACACACGACGCGTCTCATCGTACGTGCCATCGTCCGTCGCGTCGTGCTTTCTTACGTCGTTTCTTGGTTGCATTAAAATTGTCTGCCTAAACGTCGCTCCTTCTGTCCCCCGTCTCAGCGTCGTGCGTCACGTCGTATGTCGTGTCGTGCGTCGCGTCGCGTGTTAAGTCTGGCTCCATATGGTCATAGGTAACGCAGGCGGTTCGCAAGACGTCAAGACGCAGACAGTCGCGGAAGAGACACTGTGCGACGTCATTTAAAAAAAAAAATCATATGGCGTCCCAAACGCTGAAAAATTTCGCAAAAATAGGTGGCAATGTTGGCTCTTGAAGCCAAACTGCTGAGGCTTACTCCGATTTGATGATGTTTGTTAATATCATATCAAATTAAAGCTCATTTCCTCATCTTTAATTTCTTTTCATTTTCAATGGCTTAACAAATGACTTTTAAAGATATTTCTCTCCAGAAAAAAAAACCGCTCAAAACAGTCAGGAGGCCCATCGCCAATTTGGAAATTGAAGCCTACACCCCATTCCAAAATAGAGCAATTTGGAGGGCCCAGTTTGGTCCGATACTTTCAGAAATACAAGCTGACAGGTCTTCCCCTGCCTTTCACCTTTTTAAGAAAACGCCCAGTTGATGTGCTCTAATAGCAGATAGTTTCACGGCCTACAAATCGTGATTTAATCCGCGCAGGCAATTTTGGACCTATTTATTGGCCTCGTTGCAACCATGTTGCGCGACAGCTCACGACGCGTGGCGTCGTACTTCAGGCGACGTAATGCGCGACCCGACGCACGATATGACATGCGACGCAGTACGACGTTGCGATGCGGCGACAGGCCTCGGAAGGAGCGACTTTTATGCAGACAAAAAGCAACAGGGATAGGGCGCAAGATAGCACGACGCGTCGTTTGTTTACAAACGGGCAAGACGGTGACGGTCGACTTGACGGCACGACGCAAGGGAGCCGTCATTCCGTCGCGTCGTGCAATTGCGTCGCCTTGGAAGAGGCGAAAGAGGGGCAGAAATGTGTGCCGTAAATAGTACACCATCAGATGTGATTGGTTGATTTTTAATTTGTTTTGTTTGCCGTCTGTTAATTTTGTTTTTGGCATCAGAATGTGAGGAAAATAAATGGAGCACGCCCTCTTGTGACAAAGTTTGCAAAGTCTGTTTCAATGGCGGTGTTTGTGAAGTTGCCAGCGGCGTCTGCATTTGCCCGCCCGGATTCAGTGGTGATTTCTGTGAAATCTGTAAGTATTTTTCTTCCAGTGTCTGGATTTCAAGGAATTGTGGTAAGATTTACTTTGTGGAAACTTGTGTATTATAGGCAAATCATTTCGCTGGTCCTACTGCGAACGATAGGTCAGGCCAACCTGCCCCGCCTAGGGCCAGGGGGGCCTACCGTAGGCCGAGCCCCACTACTACTAGTGTGGCACGGACTATCACTCCCGATCTATCCTTAAGGATAGATCGGGGCTACCGTAGGCCAGGCCAATAAGATAGGCCTAAATCGCCTTTTTGGGCACATGATCGGGCGATAGGGTCGAAGCACTTTCCACAGGCTTTTGGTCCTTAAACTGTCTAACATTAATGCACCCAGCTTAGGATCAAGTGAGAATCGGAAATTCCAAAGGGGCGGCGCGGACATCTTGGAGTTTCACAAAGTGGGAGGTAGCAAACAATGAATATAACTGCAAGGGATGCTTGTGTACATACTGATCAAAGAAATAATTGTGTAATCCGATCCTCTGACTGGCTGGTGCATGCATATGTTGCATTAGTTGTTGCATGGAGGTAGAATCACACTACCTCCATGGTTGTTGTTTTCATCGGTTAGGCCTACTATCCACCACTTTGCAAAAGTCCCAGATGTCCGTGCCACCCCATAACGATGATATGGTTTACTCACATTTGGGAAGTTTGTTTACTCACATTTACTCACAGCCTTGTCAAGTGCAGTGTTGCCATCTTGTTCAAATAGCGATTTGAACTGTATGTTAATTTCCTAGAGACAATGTCATGGTGCGCCGGTCTAGCGGACCATTCACAAAAAGCATGCCGTGTCGGCACATGCAAACTCATTACTGATTCCCGAGCGCTGTATTATCCAGCATACAGTTTCAATGTGATCACAGCTACTGGACGTACGGTGCTTAGGAATCCTACATGTATGTCATGCCTACATCTAGCCCAGTGGACATCATCTACATTACATTGCATTACAACTAACGTCCAGGTTATAAACATGGTAAGGTTCTCCTGCAATGGCGAAATTTGTTAAACTTTTTTTTCTCACAGTTTTACCTGGTGGAGGCAGCTCAAATGTCATTGCAGCTCAAGTGCCTTGTATCCCGAATCCTTAAATACTGTGTCATACGCTTGCGGATGAGGTCTTTGGGAGGAAATTTCGCAACTCCACGCTTTCCGTTATGATTCGTGAACGATCTACTTGCATCTTGTAGACCTAGGCTTAGCACGCATTTGCACATTTTGGGGGCGGTCACTTGCTACCCTATATGCATTTTACATTCACACTAAGCTATGAAACACTTGTTACAGAGCAAGCTTGAAAGGTGCATGCGCACGCATCAGGTTGAAATTGACAAATTTGACGGTAATGCATACCTGTGAGTTGCAAAGACAGTGCCTGTTTTCTGGTTCAGCTAAATTGTATTTACATCCTTTGCTTCATGAATGTTTGCTCCATTGACCTTGTGTGAGGCCTACTGGGTACTTACAAGTTACATGTACATACGTGTACATGTATCCATTGATATTGGCTTAGCAAAATGCAAGAAAAGGGCAAACTGCCACAAGAGTATTTTTCCTGCTCCATTCACGTATGGTAAATCTCCCCATGTCATGAGCCTATAGAAGATATATATTTCCAGCTAATTATTGACATGACAGGATATTGGCCCTACTGCTTGTACAGTAGGCCCTAATTTATTTATCGATTAATGTTAAATATTAGCAAATTAAAGCTTTCTCGAAAAAAGTTATTATGAAACTTATGGTTGGTGTTAGAAGTTGTATCGGTGGTCCTTTTTCTATTTTACAAGTGACAGTACTCAAAAGAGATACTTTTGACATGTAGTTAAACATGTCAAAATGCATCTTTGCCCTGAAAAAAAACTGACCGTAAAATCTGAGCTGTTCATGAAAAACATACTGTTTTGTTTGTGATTTCATAAGACAGATTTTTATGATTTCTTTTTTTCACTGATCAGTGCTGGGCCCTGACCGCTTTGGCCAAGATGGTAGCTTTCGATGCAGCTCCTCCGAGTTGCTGGGCTCAACCTGCGAAGGAAAGTTATTCTGTTTGCCTGATCCCTACGGATGCTCTTGTGCTTCAGGGTACAGGGGTATTGATTGTAATCAGGGTAAGTGGAAAGTGCTTACCAATTAGCCAATTATACTGGTAATTGCCTGCCGTCTAACACAGTGTTCTCCAACCAGTAGAAGTTGCCTGATGACCCACAAAGTTTTTCATGTTTCTTACCATGTTCAAAAAGGACCCACCAAGCTTTACAGTCTGGCTGCCTAGTTTAAAATTATTGGCAGAGCATTAAATTTTGGAATATCTCATCTTACATGTACATGTAGTGAGTCATCTTGGGGAAAGCAAACATGTATTAGTATACGTTGCTGTCCCCAAACACCTAAGATTAAACTTCAGTTTTTGTCTTAGAATAAAGCTGTCTCTAATGTGCCTAGATATGAACTACCCCACTTTCCACCTGCCTGTTTAAATATTTTTTATCAGTCGTCACTATATTATACTAGTCTGTAGTCTCCAGTATTTTTATCAATCCTTACTGAAATTAATAATAATAAATTTATATAGCGTAAATTGTGTGAAGAAAATATTCAAATGCGCTGTACATCAAAAATAAGAATTGATATACAATTAAAATGCAAAATTTATCATAAAATTATCAACCTTGAATTGCCACACATTTAATTTAGAACTTGCAGAACACTGCAACATATGTCTTGTGTCCTACACAAGTATTTTAACCCTTTTCCCATTACCCCAGTACCCATTTAGTTGCTCCGCTGGCCTGTGCTTTCATGCTCTGACTTCACCACTCTCCTGTTTTTTCTTTCTGTGTTTTACTGATTGGTAAAAGCATTTAAACATTAGAAAGTAAAAACAATAATCACGAAAAAATATTAAGGAAGGTAATTGGGAAATGTAAAATAAAATTCAGAAAAATATTTTGAAAGTTCGACCGACACTTTAGAAAAAAGGATCAACCATGAAGAGATATACATAAATAAGGTGATTGCGACTGCAGTGCTGTCATGTCCTGAGTTGAAAGTGTTCTGTTTCTATTGCTTTTGACACGGCATCTTTGGACTTGTGAATTTATAGGCTGCCCAGATGGATCTTTTGGAGCCAGCTGTCTGCAGACCTGCCACTGCATGGACGATGCCCCCTGCAATAAAACAACGGGTCGTTGTCCTGGAAACTGTGCCTTAGGTTTCAAAGGCATTAACTGTCAAGGTCAGTTGAATTGTTTTCTCTTCTCAGCATTTGCCTTTTGCTGAGCATTTAATTCTATTCAATTCGTCGATGACTTACATGTATCTGTGATTCTGTTTGTTTTCAGATAGTTGTCGAGAAGGTCATGGTGGTTTGGCTGACGATTGCTCAACTCCATGCACAGGTAACAGTGAGCGATTTCCTGTGTATCACATTGCATTTTGTATTGTGGTTGGGCAATTCTTTGATCCGTTTTTCAATATTACGCCACAGTTGATGGATACAATTTGCGATACAATTTGCAGTGGAGATTTCCAAATCAAAGAATATAAAAATGTAGTTGCCTAAACAATTACAAATTGTTATTATGATTAAGTCAAAAAAGGACAAAAATCTCACAACGTGATCGCTGTCCACCGCATGCACAAAACATACATGTTTACTTGTACATTGTAAATAGGTAGGCTGCACACGCAATGTGGAAAGTTTTCGCTATGAAAACTCACGTGCAGCATGCATGAGATTGGTTCCTGCTCTGGGTGGCTCCACTGACAAATACACAGTATCATATGGTCTGTAAACCAGACCCCACCACAGTGCAATTCTGTGGTGTAGAGTGAGCTAGGTCTTGATCTTTGCTCCATTGAAAGTATGCAGAGATGCTATTATATTAGACATAGCCGTAGCTCTGGAAGCCTGCTACAAACAGGCACAGGCTTACCGACTGGGGCCGATCACGTGCACATCGCTAGTAATAAGATGTAGCAGAATTGTATGGCTACTTGCATGAATTTTTCAACTCAAAATAAAGTAAATTCAAATGACCAAAGTGCCTACAATATGAGTACGACAAAGTTCACCAAATTTTGTCTTCCCCTGGCTGTACATATTTTTGTTCTTAGACCAGGTACAAAACATTTGGTGGTCCCCACCTGACCCACCACAATGCCCCGCCCACCTTTTTCTACTTTGTAATCATCAATTTTGTATTTGCTTTGCATAACTTTTTGATTGCCATACAAAGTCAATTTATTTGCTTTACAATTTAGAAAATTCATGATACATGTATGCACAAAATGATACGGTGTGGAACTTTTTTTAGTTGCTCCGTAACTTTTTTATTTGGGCTCCATTCCAAGTTCCGGCTGAAGTGACTGAGCTCCAAGACGTTACTCCGTTGAGCCTCTCAGCCAATCAAATCCACCTCTCCTGGAAGTTTGTTTCCAACCGATGTGCTGTTACGCGTTACCAAGTACAATATGAACTGACCAATCTGGAGCAGTGTCAGCCCATGGAGCCCAATCGCATAGATGTTGGAGGAGGTAGGACATGCAGCCTTGTTCTCAAGAGTTAACTATACGAACACTGTTTCATCAGTGGCCAGTAAAATAAAACTGTAGCACTCAGCTGACCGCCCTCTGAGTTGGCAGACTCTTGGTCCACCCCAAAAGAACTGCAGGAGGGGGAGATACTGTAGAATTTCTCTGCTAGCTTAGCAATGTAGGTTAATGCTGTCAAGCTTTCAGGAGTTTATCATACTAATGATTTTTTATCATTACCAGTTTTATAAAAATCAGAGATATCTTTTTGCAAAATATTTATTATTTGAAGACAGGTCCACAGGTCTAAAGGGCGATACAAATTGAATCTTGGGCTTTTTAAGACAAGTTAACCTGATTGGTATCACAGACAGTTACTATGGCGACAGTTTGACAATTTCATCGGGAGTCCGGCCCTACTCGAGTTACACTGTGTTTGTTCGTGCCTGGAATGAAGTTGGACTTGGGAGTGAGATGCCCCTTTATGTACGCACAGGAGAATCGGGTGAGCTGGGTCACTAAGACACTATTTTTATTATCATTAAGTGTTTGTGGCAAATAACATAAGGATTCCTCAAAAGTGTCCTAGATGGCCATTGTAGCTCACCAGCCTGAGGAAACCTGTTAAGAGGAGACAGTGAGGAGCAGTTGCAGTTTTAGAGGTGGGAGGAAAACTCCCAGAGGTATATTCTGGGTGAAACCCGTGGAATGAGGTGGGAACTGAAAATGGAATCCACATATAAACTGCAGACCGAACCGTGAATCCAACCCAACGACAGAGGTGAATTGTCAAGAAAGAACCACGTCAACCTGCCTCCTAAAACTGAGTGGCCCAAAACTCAACCCTGTTTATTTTATCCGATGTTTGACAGAGTTGTTGCCTTTTTTTCTGTGTAATCTTAGTCTGGATTTAGTAGTATATGCTGTAAAAATCAATATTTTTTGAGGGCATCATGTTGGCATTTTAATTGCCAGTCTGAATTACTTGGCAGTACCTTGAAATCTGTGGCCACCGCCATATATTCATGTGTGTTTTTAAGCTTCAGCCCTGTCTTTCAGCTGTGGCCTTTTTCTGATGAGAAGGTTGTATTTTAGTTCAAAAGTGTTAATGGCTGGTTTTGGGAGGGACATGATACTGTACAACGATGTTTTGATCACATGCCCTTCTGTTGTCAATCCTAGTTCCAAGTGTGGCTCCTGTATATACTGGCAGCAGCATTTCAAGCGATTCAATCACATTCTACTGGGAACCCATCCCCTGTGGAAGCAGAGGTGGTGACATCACAGGCTATGACTATGAAGTTCAAGACAGCACAGGAACAAGAATTGGAGACCGTCAGTCTGTCCAAACAGAGATGGTTGTGGTCAGTGGACTGACACCATGCATGAGGTACACCTTCAGGGTACGGGCTGTGAACAGTGTGGGCCTACTAGGAACATGGACAGAGGGCATGGAGGTGGAAACAAGTGCACGTGGTAAGAACTTTTTCTGAGAAAAAGCACTGTCATGAGTAAAGCTTTAACATGAGATCATCCTAACGTTCATTGAGTAGTTTCTTTATTTTAAAAGAGCTGTAGTTTGAATTTGCTCTTCTTGTAAGTTTTTGCTGTTCTCTAATGTGCCGAGGATAAGTGCTATGCTGTGATTTTCTCCATCCCAGTCTTATTCTGATCTTCCAACATTCTTCAATCTAGTTCCAGAAATGGTCAATCAGCTATCAGTGACTGGTATCCCTGATGATCCGACTGAGATCCGAATTACTTGGCAGAAACCTACCAACACCGGTGACTGCACTGTCCAATACACAGTGGAATATGCCCTGATAAACAGGTGAGACAGACTTAAATAACTGAAGTCTGAAAATGTCTTGTGTGTCGGCAATGTAGAGTCGTTAATACTTTGGTCAAAATTTGAATAGCCCGTCAACGGTCAGGTGGAGAACTAATTGGTACAAATACAGCCTGCTGCCATACATTACTGCCAAGTATTTTTCTGTTGTGTTGGCATTGATTTCCCTTACCCCTCCCTGTAACTTCCCCCTTTCTTCCGTCCCCCCTCCCCTTCTCATGTCCCCAACACCCTCTCCCCTTCCTTTGATTCAGTGTGAGTGTAATATTTGTGTTGTATTGTTGGCTTTGTTTTTTGTGTCTGCCCTACAATAAAATATTTATATATATTTATTTTTTTATTTGTGTGTTTTTATGTACATGTATTTTGTTTTCATATGGGTTTTACAATAACTTCTAGTGTCATTTTCATAAATTTTTTATTTTTACTAAATCTGCTATTTGTTTTTTGAACTTTTAGTTGTAATGTTGCTGTGGCAGCAATTCAGCCTTTTTGGCTGCAAGTGGCCACCCAATGTGAAATAAATAAACCAATGATAATAATAATAATAAAAATCCTGTGGACACGCCATGCGTAACAATTACTTGTTATTTCGGATGATTTACAGGTTGCGGTTCCTCTCTAAAACATCCTTTCCATTTTAAGGTGTCTCATGGCAGAAACCTGGCAACATCGGTGACTACCCTGTACAATAGACAGTAACATCTGTAGCTGCTTTATACTTGACACAAGTGCACGTTTGAAGTGAATTTAACATCAACAATCATTCATTGCAACAATTGACAGGATTTGAAATTTTTGTCCCAAGCTCCCAGACAAGCACTGAGTACGTGAAAACAGTCTTAAGAATATACACTGGAGTCAGGGCAAGACCCTCTGTATGAAAATTAGGATTTGGGTGTTTGAGAGTGGCATTTACATGTAAGTTTGCACTAAATAAGATTTAGTCCTGTCACGAAACAGATTGTTCCTGTTTGTGACAATATCAGTTTAATGTAGGAAATTTACAGATCAGCACTAGTCCATGAGAATGCAGAGACATTCTACACAGCATCAAAACCTGTTTTGTACATACTGCATGGGCAACGTCTCTTGGACAATGTATAATAATTGCACAGTGTGTGCAAATACTGCCCTTTGTCTCTGGTTGAGTGTTTTACCTCTATTACCTGCCAATTCCTACACAGGGACCAGTGTGAGGAAACCCAGTCTCCATCACGGACATCATGGCAAGCTGGTACTCAATCCCCAGTGACCATCACAGGGCTCTTTCCACATTCCACCTACCGTGTTTATGTGACAGCCTCTACAGTTGCTGGTGTAGGAATGGAAGCAGAGGCAGAAGGTGTAACACAGGTCACAGGTGGGTGCAAATGACAGGGGAAGGGAGAAGACTCGCAGTAGGGAAAGGGATGATCGGGGGATGAGATAATTTGAGAAAAAAAAGTTCTTGGCTCCAGGGCTATTCATGAAATTCTGCCTTCAGCATCTGTTCGTGTAATTTTGTTCCCAGTACATTTGAATAACATTCTCAAAGAAGTGCCAAATGTGATTGCAGTTTCTGCTTTGGGAAACATTATTTGTACTTCTTAAGCATGTACAGCATCCATGTATCAGTCTATGAGCTTGGCTTGGATGAACTATGATACAGATCTTTGGGTGTTGAATTTATTTATGATTAAACTAAAATGGCTGCACTCACACCTTGGTATGCTTTTCAATTGAAACTTTTTGTCACACAATTGTCAATTTTCTCAAGAAAATAAATCTGAGTTTTCAAAATTGCCAAACTACTGATGCTCCGCCAAATGTTTTAATGTTGTGATGGTGTTTTGATGAAAACTTTAATTTGTGAAATTCCTAGCTACCATCGTGGCTCCAGTCATAAATGGCAGTAGTATCTCCAGTGATTCAATCACATTCTACTGGGAACCTATCCCCTGTGGAAGCAGAGGTAGTGACCTCACAGGCTACGTCTATAAAGTGCGAGACAGCAGAGGAGCAACGATTAGAGATAGGCAGTCTGTCCAAACAGAGATGGCTGTGGTCAGTGGACTGACACCATGCATGAGGTACACCTTCAGGGTACGGGCTGTGAACAGTGTGGGCCTACTAGGAACATGGACAGAGCGTGTGGAGGTGGAAACAAGTGCACGTGGTAAGAACTTTTTCTGCAAAAAGGCACTGTCATGAGTAAAGCTTTAACATGAGATCATCATAACGTGCATTGAGTAGTTTCTTTTTTTTTTAAAGAGCTGTAGTTTGAATTTGCTCTTCTTGTAAGTTTTTGCTGTTCTCTAATGTGCCGAGGATAAGTGCTATGCTATGATTTTCTTCATCCCAGTCTTATTCTGATCTTCCAACATTCTTCAATCTAGTTCCAGAAATGGTCAATCAGCTATCAGTGACTGGTATCCCTGATGATCCGACTGAGATCCGAATTACTTGGCAGAAACCTACCAACACCGGTGACTGCACTGTCCAGTACACAGTGGAATATGCCCTGATAAACAGGTGAGACAGACTTAAATAACTGAAGTCTGAAAATGTCTTGTGTGTCGGTAATGTAGAGTCGTTAATACTTTGGTCAAAATTTGAATAGCCCGTCAACGGTCAGGTGGAGAACTAATTGGTACAAATACAGCCTGCTGCCATACATTACTGCCAAGTATTTTTCTGTTGTGTTGGCATTGATTTCCCCTACCCCTCCCTGTAACTTCCCTCTTTCTCCCGTCCCCCCTCCCCTTCTCATGTCCCCAACACCCTCTCCCCTTCCTTTGATTCAGTGTGAGTGTAATATTTGTGATGTGTTCATGGTTTTGTTTTTTTGTGTCTGCCCTACAATAAAATATTTATATATATTTATTTTTTATTTGTGTGTGTTTTTATGTACATGTATTTCGTTTTCATATGGGTTTTACAATAACTTCTAGTGTCATTTTCATATATATTTTATTTTTTACTAAATCTACTATTTGTTTTTTGAACTTTGAATTGTAATGTTGCCATGGCAGCAGTTCAGCCTTTTGGGCTGCAAGTGGCCACCTAATATGAAATAAATAAACCAATAATAATAATAATAATAAAATCCTGTGGACACGCTCTGCATAACAATTACCTGTTATTTCGGATGATTTACAGGTTGCGGTTCTTCTCTAAAACATCATTTCCATTTTAAGGTGTCTCATGGCAGAAACCTGGCAACATCGGTGACTACCCTGTACAATAGACAGTAACATCTGTAGCTGCTTTATACTTGACACAAGTGCACGTTTGAAGTGAATTTAACATCAACAATCATTCATTGCAACAATTGACAGGATTTGAAATTTTGTCCCAAGCTTTCAGACAAGCACTGAGTACGTGAAAACAGTCTTAAGAATATACACTGGAGTCAGGGCAAGACCCTCTGTATGAAAATTAGGATTTGGGTGTTTGAGAGTGGCATTTACATGTAAGTTTGCACTAAATAAGACTTAGTCCTGTCAAGAAACAGATTGTTCCTGTTTGTGACAATATCAGTTTAATGTAGGAAATTTACAGATCAGCACTAGTCCATGAGAATGCAGAGACATTCTACACAGCATCAAAACCTGTTTTGTACATACTGCATGGGCAACGTCTCTTGGACAATGTATAATAATTGCACAGTGTGTGCAAATACTGCCCTTTGTCTCTGGTTGAGTGTTTTACCTCTATTACCTGCCAATTCCTACACAGGGACCAGTGTGAGGAAACCCAGTCTCCATCACGGACATCATGGCAAGCTGGTACTCAATCCCCAGTGACCATCACAGGGCTCTTTCCACATTCCACCTACCGTGTTTATGTGACAGCCTCTACAGTTGCTGGTGTAGGAATGGAAGCAGAGGCAGAAGGTGTAACACAGGTCACAGGTGGGTGCAAATGACAGGG